>NW_024412447.1:8427757-8470857 GCF_014898765.1 Herpailurus yagouaroundi | reverse complement strand
TGGAACCTTCCCTTCAGTGTCCAGCTGACCCTCGAAGAACATGGGTTTGAACTGCATGGGCCGCTTAGACGCGGGGGTTTTTTATAGCACAGTACTGTAAATGTATTTTCTCTTCCTTATGATTTTCTTCGGAACGTTTTCTTTTCCCTTTATTGTAGGAATATGGTATATGATACGTAGGACATACAAAGTACGAGTTAATCGACTATTTATGTTATAGGTCAGGCTTCCAGTCAACAGTAGGCTCTGAGTAGTTAAGGTTCAGGGGGAGTCAAACGTTGAATGTGGATCTTTGACCAGCCGGGGGTCAGCACCCCTAATCCCCCTATTGTTCAAGGGTCAATTGTACCTCTTTTGACTATTCTAGCCATGTGCATGCATTATTACCCAATTCGAAACACTGTATTGTTAACTTTTTCAATCCTGCTGATGTGAAAAATACACACATATATTGTTCTAGAAACATATTTTACATCGTGCGGCCCATAATACGCATGTTCAATGGCCCGCATGTCCCCCTGCCCAGCAGCAGAGGCCTGGGATAGATGAGCTCTTGACTCACTCTGGTAACTCAAAAACTGAGGCAAGCACGCCCTTTGTCAAAACAACAGCTGTTTCTTGCACAACGCGTCGCACACTGGCCAGTCTCCGGGCTTATGAACGAGGAGGTGGCGGCCAGTTACAGAAAACGCCGCTCACCCAGGCCAGAGCTTTCCCAGGGAATGGCAGAGGAGGGCATCCCCTCAAAACGATTTAGAAATATTCTCCCGCTGGAAACAGCCGACAGCCCCAAGTCCAAAGTCATGGGAAGCTGGCAGGGCTGGTGGCGAACTGGCGGGCTCTGAACACCCGGGCACTTTCAACTAGGCTGGAAGTGGTAGAAATTGTCCTGGGTGAGTGTCTCACAGGGACAGGCACCTGGAGGCAGAAACTGCGGTTTTCTTTCAAAGTCATCGTGTGGCAGCCGATGCCAGGAGGTGACGAGGCCCAGTGTTTGAACCTGAGGCCCCGTGTGCACGGGCACACCCCCTGCTATAAGGCGGGTAGGCTCCCGCAGAGCCGTGGACGCCTGTAGTCCTGGCTTCCTCTCTGGCGAAACTTCTGGCAGGCTTTCCCTCCCATTTCTGACAGATCCTCAAAGGGCAAAGTGCCTAACTTTTTAACTTTCTCTCTGCCTGAACTCCGGCCTCTCAACTGAGTATTAAAGATTTATCAAACACAAGAAACAGGGGTGCCTGGGTGGCTCGGTCGGTTGAGCGCCCAACTTCGGCTCAGGACATGATCTCAAGGCTTGTGAGTTTGAGCCCCACGTTGGGCTCTGTGCCGACAGTGCGAAGCCTGATTGGGATTCTCTCTCACTCCCTCTGCTTTCTCTCTCTCTCTCAAAATAAATAAATAAGCTTAAAACACACACACACACACACACACACACACACACACACACACAGGAAATAAAATGTGACCACAAGCCTATTAAAAAGAAAATTTTCCCAAATAAAACAGGTCTTAATAACTTCAGTGATCAATTTGAAATCAATTTAAAGTAGGTATGCCTGCCGTTTGTCTGTATTGAACCGGGAGGGGGGGGAGGGGGGGTACCTGCAGTGCTTTTGGGAGACTCCTCTCATAAAGTCCCATTGCCAGGCCCTCAAGGGCTCCCTGTTCCTCCTGGGCCCAGGGAGGTGAGCCCTCTCCCCCAGCACCCTTGGGGTGGCCGGAAAACATACCTGGCCAACTGCCTCCACAAGGCAAATAAGTATTCTCTGCTTATTGTCTGTAACTTTAATTGAAAGTTCGTTCATCTGGTATTTCCTTTGGGTTTACCTGTCAAGCTAATCAAACAGCAGATCACGTATACGAATCCAAAATGGCTTTATCGGTGAAACCAAGAGGACCCGTACAAAAAGGGAAAGGCAACCCCGGTCTCTGCATGGGGTGGTCCCGGGGCTTTTTCTGCTTCCTTTCCAGCAACAGGGTCATTTGGACAACTGCAGGAAGTGGGTAAGGGCCCCAGCCCACCTACCAGCCGCCCCCACCCAGCCCCCTACACAGAACAGCAGAACAGCTTTAGACTCCTCAGACAGTGGCCTCAGAGCAACCCGGCCGGGATTCCAGGCTCCATCCCAGCTGTAACCTGTGTGGTTTTGGTCCAATGACATTCCCTCTCTGGAGGGAATTAAGATAAAGCATGTTCAATTCGGGGCACGGGACGTGCTCCATCAAGGGGAGTTTTTCTGTACTATAAGAGCCACACACTTGACCTCAGGCCTGAGCTCAGTCTGCCACCAGTGTCTCCAACCAGGTCGGGGGCTCCAGAGAATGCACGGATGAGTCAGAAGCCGACCCTGACCTCCAGGTGCCCACTGTCCAGCGGAGGAAACCAGGCAGGCACGGAAAAGCAACAAGACAGAAGGGCCTGGCCCAGTGGAACCAAAAGAGAGCAGGGGTTAGAAAAGGGAGAATATAAGTTCCAGCAAGAAAGCCCTATGAGCGTTCGCAGAAGATGCCCATCTTGGCTGGGGCCTGTGGGGGGGATGGGCTCAATCCCCATTACCCTCCCCCTCCTCCTCTTCCCCTCACTGAGTCCCTGGCACAACCTGGGGGGGGGGGGGGGGTGGTGGCTGACAGAGACCAAAAATAGGGGCTCAGAGGAACGAGGAGACTGGTCAGGCCCCCCCAGGGTAGGGGTGGAGGGACACAAGAGGAACACGCCAATATGGAAATAACTGGGTTCAAATAGAAACATGGAGGCTGCTTCCCCAGACATGTCCACCAACAGCGACCAAGACACCCACCGTAAGTGGACAGGTACGTGTGCACACATTTCATTTGCTCATATGTACACAAGATGCCTCTGGAAGAGATATGGGTACCACCCCGTATCCTGGGGAGGAGAACGAGGCGGGGGGCCTTTTACTTTCTCCCCTTTATACCTTTTGAATTTGAGCACCTAACTGTAATGTCTTCTGCTAAAAAGTATGCACTTATCTCTCCAAATCTCAGTTTTTCCCTACAATGAGACGCAGTCTCTGGTGGACGGATAGGCCGGCTGACTGCCCCCCCATCCCCGTTTCCCAGAGTGGTGCTCCCCGTGGAGCTGCGGGAAGTGCATTTTGTTCCGTCCGTGGGTGTGTGCACCGACAATGCACGGTATTTAAAGGAGAACCTTGCAGAAGTCCTGAAGCAAACGCCCCTGCTTTCACTTACTTTGTAAGTTTCGGCAGAGGACCGAGTCTGAGGCTGTGTTTCTCGGGTGCCCTTTTCAGACCCTTGGTTCTCACCCATCGCTTTCCCCGCGCACGATCCCCAATTCGCTGAGAGTCCCACCAAAGTCTGAATCGCGGCTACGGGGCTGTCAGGCGGTGGCAGCCAGGGGCCGGGGGTGAGCACTCCCGCTCGGGAAGCCCTACGTGCCGCCGGTTAGACAGACCTCCAGCGGGGACCCTGGGGGGCACTGAACGGTGGAAAACAGCACACCTAAAGGCAGGAAGGCAAGGATCCTGGAGTCCTACAGGAGCTGCGAGAGTGCACCCGGACACAAGACTCAGGCACCCTTTATCCCCTGGGAGCACCAATGACCTCTCTGAGCTGGGGGGAGCTGTAAAAGTGGCCAGGACAAGCACACACCCTCCCGGGGAGGCAGGAGAGGGGATCTGAGCGTGTCAGTCCTAGGGGGCCTCGGATAAGACCATGGCACACTGGCTTTCCTCTACTGTCCCCAGAGGGCTGGGTCCCCTCCCTCCCTCCCTCAGACCCTCAGCGTCAGCTGTTCCCTCCACTTGGGAGACCTATCCCTGCTCCCCTCCATCAAACTGTCAGAGGAGCTCCGATTGAACACCATTTCCCCAGCCCCCAGCCCCTCCCACCCCCCTCCGGAAGAGACTGTAAGGTATGAGCCCAGCTCCCTGAACTGTGCCTCGTGGCAGTGACCCTGGTTTGCAAAAGGGTCTGCAATGCTGCATTTGCGTGCAAGTGTGTGAGATCAGCACGTCTCCCGATGGGCTGTAAGCTCCAGTAGGGCTCGCCTTCTGCTCACTGGAGAGTTCCCAGCACTTCACATGGCAGTGGGGCACATCACAGGTAGGCAGTCAATATTTGCTAAATGAAAGGGTAAGTTTAAGAAAGAAGGAAAGGAAAAATAAAAAGCAAAATATACAGGAAGGGGGCAGAAATTTAACAACTCTGCAAGGCTTCCTTCCAGTCAGAAAGAGAGGCTGCAAGCAAAAGGCTGGCCCGAGCACTGAGGCCTTGAATGGTAGAGAATGTTTGAGAACAGTTCAGGAGACTGTGGGGGCTGAGGAGGAACAGGGGGTCAGCTGACAGAGCCAGCTTCTTAAAGGCAAGATGGATGGGAAAGGAGGCGTGGGGGGCCTGGAGGAGACCCACAGTCCCCTCTTGCTCAGCCTCAAAGGATCCTGGGTCTAGCCCTAAAATGGCACCATTTTACGAGAATTAGGATCATTTGCCCACGAGGGACTCCTCCCTGCTGGAGCCGCCCTAGCAAGCTCTCCTAGCAGCCTAGGAAACAACTTTCATTGAGCCCCCTCCTAAGAATGCGGAATGGAAAAACAGTGGTGGGAAAGTCCATCCTGATAGTGCTTTGGGGAAATCAGGCAGCAGCAAAGCAGCTATGGGGTTCGCTGCTGGGGCTCTTCCCCTGCCTATGAGAAGGGCCCGCATGTGCCCCCCCTCTGTGTCCACGTGCCCCCAAGAAGGAGATCCCAGGAGGGGTCCGGGGGAGAGAATGCTCTTCCCAGGGCACCCAGTACAGGGCCCAGCTCCTAGCAGGGACTCAGTAAACGCTGGCCACAGAGAAGTGAGCTCTCTGGGTTAATCACACCCTGTGCCTCTTCAACTCAGGGAACAAAGAAGCAGGCAGGTGAACAGGCAAGGGACTGCCTACAGTTCAGGTTTCTAGCTCGCTGGGGCTGAATCCAAAACACTGCGCATTCCAGCCAGCCGTCTTCTCCCACCTTAGAGGGGAACGCAGCCTCCTGGCCGGGTCCCCAGGGCACAGGTGATGTACTCACAGCACGGGTTTCCCACCATGAGAGTGGGTCCTGCTCCCCCGTACCCCGGACAGAGACAGGGACAGGGACAGAGAGGAGGTGCCTACGGGGCGGTGTATTGGGGGACCGGTGTGCCTATGGACCTGTGAGCTCTGCGACCAGCCGGGCTCTCTAACCTAAACCGGGGACACTAATACACATCTCACAGGGCTGTCATGAGGATTAAATAAGATAAAATGCCCGGGATGATGACAATGGTAGTTCCTCTTCCCCTCTCCCTATTCAAGCTGACCCCACCTCGTATGAAGATCATTTCCTCGTGCTGCTCTCGCTCTAAAGATGCTATTGTTCATCTAATACGTACTCAACAGTTCTCAATTCTGGGACACAACTTGGTATTCATTCCTGATCTAGGAAATTCAAGTAAAAAGATTTACTCCAACACAGACTTCCTCCCTGTCACGGTTCCATCTAAAGACTCCACCACTGGGGATGGCAGGGGCAAGCTTTCTCGGTGTACGCTTTTTAGTTTTACTTTTAAAGCAGGCTCCATGCCCACCGTGGAGCCCCACACGGGGCTTAAACTCACAACCCTGACATCAAGACCTGAGCTGAGATCAAGAGTCGGACGCTTAGGGGACTGAGCCACCCAGGCACCCCCTCGGTATCTACCTTCAAATGGAAATGCGATTTGGAACCAAGTGAATGCGTTACCGACTCAGAAAATAAAAATAAAGAAAGGGGCCTAACAAAGGCTACGAGCACAAAGTTTTTATACAAGCCCTTTTGTGAATTCCTCGGG
The DNA here is from genome assembly GCF_014898765.1 of Herpailurus yagouaroundi. Lineage (NCBI taxonomy): Eukaryota > Metazoa > Chordata > Mammalia > Carnivora > Felidae > Herpailurus > Herpailurus yagouaroundi. Next base: position 8,465,046 of record NW_024412447.1, on the reverse strand, counting down.
ATTGAGAAATTTCAATAGAGCACCGAGATCTTGTTTTTTGTTGTTCCTCACCCTGCTGAAAACCCACTATGCAAAGACAAAAATGCCAGATGTATCCCACAAGCATTGCACTACATATAATACTTGCCAGACTCTCATTTAAACAGTGAGACGTGAGAGACGGCGTCTCAGTGATGCATAATGAAATACAGACGGATCGGAGCACCGGTGTGGCAAAGAGTAGGTCCGCGTGGCCCGGGGCCGGTGCAGGGAGAGGGCAGGACGCTTTTAACCGGGACGAGAAGGCTCCTGCTTTACATATTGACCAAACCATAGGAAATTGCTGACACTTGCCCAGTTTTGAGCTACAAAAATAAATGTCTGTTTCGTAAGGAGCCTTCTTTACCATTCTCTTTGGCTAGATCACAAAACAAAACTAAACTCTGCCCAGCAGCCTCCACCGAACAGCAGAGTGCTGACCCCCTCCCACCTTGGACTTCTCCAGGGCGCCCAGAGAACCCTTCCTCCGCTCGTAGCCCCTCCACCTGGTCCTTGCTAATTATCTCGTTTGCTTTCTCTCCCGGGGAGAAGCGAGAGCCTCCTTGTCAGACTACCTGGTCTTCTGCCTCCTCTGTGTTCCCCTGCAGGACCCACACTGGGGGCCAGGGAGGGCCGATGAAGTCTGACCTATTGGCACCCCCCGGCCGCGCACGCGCGCGCGTGCGCGCGCGCACACACACACACACACACACACACCCCGTGGGCCTTGGGATGAACTTGAAAGAGAAGCAGTCACAGATGAGGAGACCGAGGCAGGGCACGTCTGTGACTCCCCCTTGTTAACAAATGCCCAGGGAATAGCTCCCTCCACTCCGTGACTCCCGTTCTTCTTACACTTAGTGCACATTGGGAGACGTATTCTAAAACCAAATGAGAACTTGTTACAATTTTAAAACGTCCACGTCCACGAAGGTTGATCCCGGAGGGGCTGTGGTCTAGTTCAGGGGAACTGCCCCGCTGCTCTCTGGCTGCAGGACAGGAGGTGAGTGTCAGAGAGAACAGAAGCCCCGAAACCCCCACAGCTGCATTCAGGATGCCGGCAGATCTGTAGCAGGCTGGCCTGTCAACCAAGTAATTGGACCCAGGGACCAATTAATTGAGGAGAATGAATGAGACTGCACTATCCCAATGACAGCCACTAGCCACATGTGGCTGTGTCCACATAAGATAAATTAGAAATTCAGTTTCTGTTACAGTAGCCACACTCCAAGGGCCAGTGGCCAACTATATTTGATGACACAGATAAAGACCATTCCATCAATGCAGGAAGTTCTACCACACACTGCTGGTCTAGAATGACTCTCCAGGGTCCGAGGGTGATGCTGTTAACTGTTACAAGACCGATACTTAAGACACTGATGAAACTGATGATAAGCTTGTTGGGGGGCGGCGGGGGGGGGGAGGATTGGCCCAAAGTACCCCACCCAGGGATCAGGGGCCAAGCCGAGTTCTGAACCCAGACCTGGGAGACCATCTCCATGGAAGCTGAGGCTCTCAGCAGTAAACCATGCAGACACCCCTTCCCCGTGTCCCAGCTTAATGCACTTGACATTCTCCAGCAAATAGGGGGTAAGGTCACGGGCTCAAAATTAGGCAGGGACATGAATAGCATGTTTTAATCTCAAAAAATAATGATGCCACTGCCAGAAGGAATAGCTCCAATCTCATCTATGCTGGTAAACGCTTTTCTCCTAAAGTATTTGTTTCAGAAATAAAGCCCTTAATTTGAATGCTTTAGGAGCCAAAATTTCTGTCTGTTGAAAATATTTGTTTCTATTGTTTGGCAGGAATCAATTTGTTAGGGCACCAGCCACCCTGGCAACGGCTCCCTTCCCCTTCCCTGGAAAAGAGCTTGGCGGCAAAGCCATCCGCCACCCTGCAGCTCTCGCTCGCTCTCTCTGTTTGGGCTATCCCGGCCACAAACATCTGCCGGCACAGACACAGGCTGTGAATCGAGCCAACCAGCCAGTGCTTGCTGGGGCTGAGCCGCTTTGGGGGTTATTAGGAATATATGACTGGGCTTGGCGGGCAACCAGCTGAATTTGATTTGCAGAATGAGAGTCCATTTCGCTTAATTATCTTGCAAGCGGTCCAAGACGGGTCACCCAAATGGTGGGCGATTGGCCCACATAGCCCCATCCCTTGGGGCATCCATGAGGTCCAGGGAGAGAGCAGCTGGAAAATTTCTGGTGACCAGGCTCCATCCTGGCTACAAGAATTAGGTCACCAAGACACCCTGAGCCTTGGTTTTCTCATCTGTAAAAGATCCCACCTACCCTGGCTCACGGGGGTTGTCGGAAGACATCATGGCATGAAGGAGGAGAAAAACTCCTATAAGTTAAAAAGGTTCCGCAAAAATGGGAGCTCTTTTTCTCCTCTGCAAGGGTAAAGTATCCTCCAACTTCCTCACTTAGCTCCCTTTTTTGAAATGCTACGGGGGCGGGGGGGGGGGGTGGTTTTAAGAAACAGATCATCAAAGTTAAAAGCTACCACGTTTTTGGGTAAGTTAAAAATACTTCCTTTTGAAAGTGTCAGGTTGGGTTTTTTTTTTTTTTTTTTGCCAAATCACAGCTGTGGCTTGCACGAGAACTCCACCTGTAGCTGTGTTCCCTTCTCACGTTTTAATTAGCAAATAAAACCCCGAAAAGCTCTCCAAATGTTTTTCGCCTGGAATTTATCAGCAAAAGTTAAAAGAATGCCGAAGTGGCTCCTGGGGGAAACCGAACGTGTAACAGGCATCTATCAACGACTCAGACCAGCTTCCCTTGGAACGGCCTGTGTCGGGCCCAGGGATGTCACCTCGGAGCCAGCTTTGATTTTTATCTCTGCAGTTAATTTTCGAGGCTTTCGGTGCCACGTTCAGCGAGCAAGGTTTACAACATCCTGCCACTGGCGGAGACCTGCTGCCAGCCAGATGGCCCCACAGAACGACACTCGTGTGGCAGAGAAGGTGAATGTCGTGATTCCTCCGCTCTCCCCTGGCACCGGTGCTGCTGGCCGCAGTCAGGAAACCTGGGTGCTGGGCACCGACAGGTGACGCTGCAGGCGGGCTCCCCGTGCCCACAGCGGAAGTGTGACGTTAGGGGGGCCATTTGAATCCTCTGAGAGTTTCACCTCTAGCTGCGCCAGATGCACGGGACGCCCAGGGAGGAAGAGGGGCTGCTCCCAGTCTGCCCACTCTGGGCGCTGGAAATGACGGCCCCGCCCTCAGCTGCCCTCCATCTGGCCTGGGGAGCTTTCTGAAAAATAGCTGGAGGGACGCATTAACTCAGACTTTACAAGGCGCTAACTATCGAACACACACAATTGAGAAACAGGATTACGACCAACTACTACTATGTGAGGGGGTCCTCATACTTAACCCAAATCCAGCTCGCTCAGCCAGTGCGGCCCCCCAATACCCTCCCAGCTCTGACCCGGCACGAACAGCCCTCTCTTCATCCCAGGGCCACGTGGGGCGCGAGGGAAAGGTTCTTGAGGCAGGAAAGTAATGCCAATTACAAGGCGTTCTGATCTGTGACTGCTCCAAGTTCAGGTTCTTGGCACCGGTTTTCCCCCCCTCACACCGCATTGTCATTTTTTTTAATGTTTAGAATGTTTTTTTAATGTTAAGAAACATTAAAATTTCTTTTAATGTTTATTTATTTTTGAGAGAGAGAAAGAGAGAGAGAGGGGCAGGGAGGGGCAGGAAGAGAGGGAGACACAGAATCCGAAGCAGGCTCCAGGCTCTGACCTGCCAGCACAGAGCCCGATGCGGGGCTCAAACTCACAAACCGTGAGATCATGACCCGAGCTGAAGTCAGACGCCTAACCAACTGAGCCACCCAGGCGCCCCTCGCGTTGTCACCTTTCAATCGCACAGACGCTGCTTATTTCAGCCTAGGAATGACATTTCTCTAACGCATGTTCTTGGTTCTCTATCGGTTGTGTCCCTTGTGACTTGTCGAGGGGCGAAGGGGACCAGAGGGTTCTAGTTTGGCGGCGAAAGGCAGCTCCCAGTAGAGGGTGATCTACAAAAGGGCACCTCCCACCCCACCCCACCGGGCCCTCTCGGCGGTACCAGTCAGGGGCCCAGGCACCGGGGCATCGCCCGGGCAGCATCAGGAAGGAGCTCGGGCCAAGCGGCCTCGGTTACGCTCTCTGGTTACTTCCCTGCCCAGGCCATTCCATCGCAGGCAGGAGGCCACAGGCAGTGAGGTTTCAGCAGAGGGCCAGCGTCCTTCCGTGCCAGCGTTCACATCCGATGCTGCGAGCTAATGCAAGCACAAAGGAAGTATTGCCACAGATCCGAAACGATAATCGAGATCGCCAATGATGGCAAACGAAAACAACCAATTATGTTCGGTACAGTCTACTAATTCTGGAAGCTACAGCAACACAGTTACTTTATCAAGATGTTCCACAAGAGCTGAGACAAAAGAGGATTTCCTGGTTTACTCCTGGCTACCCTCCCGCCCCGAAGCGTCTGCTTAATGGGTTTCACCGGATTTCTATACACCTGTATTTCACTTAAGGAGCTGTACGTAACCGCCAAGCCAACAGCCCAGCACATGTGGCTGCGGCGCGAACACCCGGACTGGGGAGGGGAGGTCCGAGGGGATCCCTCACGAGAGAGGCCACGACCGGTTTCAGAGACAGCCGGACCACGTTTGCACACTTATGCCAAACAAGGGCCGCAGAGACCAAAGGCTTCGCTCCCGGGGACACTACACGGGCCGAATGCGCCAGGAAACCGCTGCTCTCCCACCCAGCAGCTGGGTCAACGTACGATGCACCCGTCAGAGGAAGCCCCTCGTGGGAAAGACCGGGCACAAAAGGCGCAACAAACCGCACTGGTGCGCAGACAGCTTCCGAGCCGGGGACACAACCGGACTACTGTCACGGCAGAGCTACAGGACCGGTATCCAGACTACCTGGGAGCGGACAGGAAGGGAGGGGACTTCCTGTCGGCAGGACTGGGACAATGTCACAGGCGAGGCAACAAGAGGTGGCCTTGAGGGGTGGGGGAAGAGGCTCCATGGAGGGGGAAGGGGGCGCGAAGGAGGTTTCCAGAAGGCCTAGAGTGGGCAGAGCTAAGAAAAACAGCCGCAGCTCCAGCGGACAGACTCGGGTTCCACATCCCTTGTTGCCCGAACCGCCACACTGACCCCGCAACACGGTCATTACGGCCGTCCCACCCTTACCTCCACGGTGGCCTTACCTCGTTAACCCGACCAAGAACACACAGCCATGCATCGAGATTTTAAAGATACGATTTTCTGCCCCTAAATCTCCTTCCACTCCAGCAGAAAACTCAAAGGCGCAACAGGCTTGGGGCGGACACGGGGACAGCCGGCTCCCAAGGGCACGGAGGGAAAGAACTCGAGGGCTCCCTCCTCTTCTAAAGTTCCGTGATTAGGTCTTAACTGTGGAGCAGGTGAAGCTGGTCTCCCCTTCCATCGGCTGGGGGCAGGTGGAGCGCCCTCAGCTCGTTGCTGCCAGATCTGCTTTGAGAAAAGGCAAGGACAGTGGGGTCTCGAGTGCCAAAGTCACCCATTATTCGCTGGGTCACTAAGAAAGGAGGGGGGGTGGATCGAGGAACAGACCGGGGGCACCTAACGAGGCCCCGCGTGTGCGTCTGACACTGCATTGAGTCAATGCGTTGTCGACTCTCGGAAGCGATTAGTGATCAATGCAGGTCTTTAGAAAGACCGTTCTGGTGGCCACAGGAAGGATGGATTGGAAGGAGGAGAGGCTGAGTAAGAGCAGGCCCTGCAGTTCCGCGAAGAAGCCACGGGAACAAGGGACACGGGTCCCCAAGGGTGAGAGATGTCCCGCCTGAACGCCTGTGGGGCAGACAGCTGCCCAGGGAAGGCTGCAATGAGATAAAGGAAAAAGAAAGAAACCAGAGCCGTCTCTAAATTAATCCTGAATCAGCTTCAGTGGGTAAAGTAAATACAGGAAGCAGCCCCAAGAAGAGAAAATAGGATCCGCTAGAATGGATTTCGCCGAGCATCAAACGGCGGTGGAGACCTGCCCGGCCCAGCTGCGGCCAACGCCTGCTCGTGGACCCCACCCCCGCGCTTTAAATGCTCACGGGGTCCCGGAGCCAATCGGCGTGGGACCTGTCAAATCCGACTGCTGGAATAAAAATGGAAAGGCCGAGTGGCAGCCGTAACATGGAATTTCCTTGTTTTTATTAGTTTAAGGCTCTTAAAGAGTAACTTTTACATTGGGGAAAACTTTTCAAATATGTACTACTTGAAACTTAGATCCAGTTACTTCTCACATGTTTTCAATCACTCTGCTTGCCAATTTTACTAGTTATCAGAAGACATTTGCGGCTTAAAGCAGGGGAATGGGCTTCCCCCTCCCAGTACATCTGCCCTTTCCCGGGGTGACGTCACCCCGCTGGATCCCCAAGCCGGCCGGCTGCTAGAAAGGCCCAACGGGGCAGCCCGGGGAGTGCTACTGGGTCTCACAGCTGGAGGACAGAGCCTTGGCGGTGCAGGGACACCTGAGTAAGGATTGGTTTTTTTCGAACACTGGTAAAGCCCAGCTTGTTGCCACGTGGATGTATCCAGGAACACGTGTTGCTTACTCAATTTTCAGTCCCTGCAGCTAAGGCCACTATGGAGGCTTGGGGACCATAATGGGCTGGCCGTGCCACATCCTGGCCGTTACTCAGAGCTGAGGCCGGCGGAAAGAGTGAACGGCTCACGACGGCCCACGTGTGATTTTTTTTTTTTTAATGTTTATTTACTTTTGAGACAGAGCATGAACAGGGGAGGGTCAGAGGGAGAGAGGGAGACACAGAATCGAAAGCAGGCTCCAGGCTCTGAGCTGTCAGCACAGAGCCCGACATGGGGCTCGAACTCACGGACCATGAGTTCATGACCTGAGCCGAAGTTGGACGCTCAACCGACTGAGCCACTCAGGCGCCCCCGGCGTGTGATCTTTAAACCAGCAAATCTCCTAGTTCTTCACCGCGAGGCCCTTGTCTGTTCTTGTGACCCTCACCTAGCACACCCGGGAGTGGCTACGCTTCCAAGGGGGTCAGACCACAGAGGTCTCCTATCCAATGGCCTGCAGCTCCGCACTGTGGCCCAGAGAACAGAGAGGGGCAGGGGGAGTTTGAAACCTCATTGAAAACAAAATGAAACACACACACACACACACACACACACACACACACACACACAGGCCTAGTAAGACGACAGGTGCACTGGGTGTGCGGGCTGGAAGGAGGCTGTGCCTCCTGTGTGCTCTTTACTGCACACGTGGTCGCGGGAGCGCCACTTCCTGCCGATCCACGTCCACTCAGGGGCCCCGGGGAGCTGGGCTGCATCTTGGCGGGGCCTGCCTGCCGGCCCGTGGGCATAAAGAATAGTACTGACTCCTCCTGAGAGATCATGGGGTTGGGGGGGGTGGCAAATGGCTATCAGTCTGCACCTTCCCCATCAACGCCAAAAGGCAAGCGAATCCTCTCAAGTGACAAACTTCAGATGTAGTTTGTTAGGGACAGGCTCCAAATTTCCGGCATCAACATTTATTTTTAATCGAGCCGATTTTTTTTTTTTTTTTTTTCATTTCGAAACCTGTTAATTCCATGACTGAGAATTCATCAAGTTTCAGGCTGGAATTAATTTTAGCAACCGCTTTGTACCAAAAATATTAGTAGATGGAGCTGTGGAACTGGCCTCCTTCGCACACTGTCATTGCCAAGTCTGTGTGTTCACGTTCCTTTCGGAGAGTGTGGTTCACGCCAACAGAGTTCTGAAGTCGGCGAGCTCTGTCCCCTCCCGAGGAGCACGCAGGGCTGTGGAAGCGGGGCTGGCCATCTGCTCGCCGGCCCTTCTTACACACAGCTGTGTCCCCTCCCCACCCAGGGTGGGGACTGTCACCGCACACACCCATCCGCCTTTCACCGAAGGCACAAGGATGACACACGTACTCTGGGTGGGAGCCTGTCCCCAGGGTGACAGGTAGGGCTTTATTCTCACATCTGCCCGCTTGCTGACCTTCCCGAACCTCACCCCCGCGAGTAAGTGTGCCCGCCTGGGAGGCCGCCTGCAGGAGTGAGAGAGCTCCACGTCGGGAGGCTGTCGACTGGCGTCCGCCCTCCCAAAACAGGCTATCTGGCTTCATTTTATTGGTGATACAAGAAAACATGGCCCCTGAGTCAGCAGGGACGGCCTCGCACACACTGCCCCCAGTGTCACCACCACAATCCGGCAACAGTAACCACCTCTGATTCTGCCTAAAGGCCTAATCCCCGTGACACCTCTTAGAGGGCGGCTCTGACCTGCAGGTCGCTGCACGGAGCTACTCCGGTTCCACTGTGAAGGGTTCAGAATTTCGGGGCTTCAGTCCTTCCTCCCCTAGAATTGTAAGGACACGGGTTCTTCTTGTCGCCCCGAGGCTGAGCCCAGCTGGTCACGCAGCAAAGCTTACTGACACCCCTCCCCACGGACAAGCACTCTCCGCTGAACAGAACACCCCCATCGCAGCCATATCAAAGCTTCAGGTTCCTTTTGTCCAAATATAATCCACACCCAACACCCCCGGTCTCTTCTTTGGGCCACACCAGTCCTCAAAGAGCAGCCAGTACCCAGGGCCAGGCTCGCCCCGGCTACCAGGCCCGAAGGGGTTTGCCATCAGGATTCCCACCCACCGTGGCTTGTAACGGGGGGGGGGGGGGGGGGGGGGGGGGAAGGGCTCACGGATTAGCTCCACCTTTTCCTTCATGTCGCCAGGAAAAGCGATGCCCACGTAACTTCTACAATGTCCAGCATCTAAGGAACCTGGAAAGCTGGCTGGAGCTCAGCCTGGGATGGAACTTGGCTCGTGTGGCTCAGCAAGGCCACCATCCTCCCTGCACGCGGACGTAACCCAGACAGGGACTGCCCGGGGGAGCACACTGCAGGGCTGCGGGGACTACGCTGTAGTTTAACAATCAAACCAGGGCCAGGGCTCTTTGCTCCAGAGACACCCTTCAGGAGCCCCCACGCTGCTTAAACACTTCTCCTCCCCGGGAGCCCCCCCCCCCGGATGATTTATCCATTGGGAGTCTCATTTAAGCCTGCATTCAAGCCTGCCATTACTTATGAATCGGAGGGCCTGCCAAAGTCCAAACCCCGCTCTGCACTCGGTGCTCCATTGTCAGAGCATTTCCGGTCTTCAGAGCCTGGACCATAATTCACACAGTTACACGTCTGAATGAAATTCTGGTCACACCTTGCATAACTTTCTGGAGAACTAGAATACCTCCAGACTTGTTAGCAGATTTAAATTAAAAACAACAACAACAACAACAACAACAACAACAACAACAAAACAGGGGCCCCTGCATGGCTCGGTCGATTAAGTGTCTGTTTGACTCTTGATTTCGGCTCACGTCACGATCTCGCGGTTCGTGGGTTCAAGCCCCACGTCCGAGCTCTGCTCTGATGGCACAGGACCTTCTTGGGATTCTCTCTCTCTTTGTCCCTTCCTCACTCACACTGTCTCTCTCAAAATAAATCAACATTAAACACACACACACACACACACACACACACACACACACAATCCCCATATAAAACATTTTCCTACCAGGCAACCTCACCATGGTGACAAGGTCCCATACCCGTACAACCTCCTAAGTGTGCAAAGCACAGACATGGGCCCAAACAGTAGCGTGGATTTTGGAGCAAAGAGTGTGCCCCTTATTTACAGCGTCTCCAAAGCATTGCAGGCTCTAACTTGAATATATATTTCACACAGTACCAAAACTTTTAAATATCCACGAGAAGATTTCATTTTTATAGGCAATAAACATTAAATCTAAAGGGCTAGAACATAAAAAGTGTTTTAATGCTATATAAATCACCTTTCCCTAGACAGACTAAATCTCCGAAGGTTTTAAGGACTGCAGTATAAATTTTTATGGCAAATTATCTACATAGAAATTATCTGCATGAGATGTGCATTCCTGTCTCATTTACATAGTGCTGACAATCTTTTCCGCCCCTACAGCCAATCCAGTTCGGGGGACTCCCACAAACAGGGGAAGTACAAGAGCCCGAGCCAGGCGGGGATCCCCCCCTTCCTTCTCTGTGCCCATTGAGCCTACCTTCGAGGCAACGAGGTCTATGCATCATTCCACAAAAGTCTCTGGCTAACCCTCAGCCCAAATGGGTATGGCTGCCCCAAGGATGAAAGGAACATTCACAGGCTGGGCCCCAGGTATGCTTCCTGCCGAGTTTCTTGGGGGCCAGGGCCAGCCTGCTCGATGCCCCCGGAACTGGTGTTGTAAGAACTTTCTATGTACGAGGCAAGTCTTTCGCACATGGTTTTGTCTTCCATGTGAACATTTTCAAAGGAATCCCTATCGAAGTAGAAATTAGGACCATTCTATCAAAGATAAATGGGATCATGTTAGGAAGCAACATTTTCTTATATGGTGAGTTATAAAATTTACAACCTGCCACCCAAAATGCAAGGAGACTGACAGTTTCTATTCCCTCTTAAGAGTTATTTTCTTGGGAATGCAAGCTGGTGCAGCCACTCTGGAAAACAGTATGAAGGTTCCTCAAAAAACTAAAAATAGAACTACCCTAGGACCCAGCAACTGCACTACTAGGCATTTATCCATGGGATACAGGCGTGCTGTTTCAAAGAGACACAGGCACCCCCATGTTTATAGCAGCACTATTGACAATAGCCAAAGTATGGAAAGAGCCCAAATGCCCATCGATGGATGAATGCATAAAGAAGATGTGGTCTATATACACAATGGAGTATTACTCGGCAATCAAAAAGAATGAAATCTTGCCATTTGCGACTACGTGGATGGAACTGCAGGGTATTATGCTAAGTGAAATCAGTCAGTCAGAGAAAGACAAAAATCATATGACTTCACTCATGAGGACTTTTAGAGACAAAACAGATGAACACAAGGGAAGGGAAATAAAAATAATATAAAAATAGGGAGGGAGACAAAACAAAAGAGACTCATAAATATGGAGAACAAACTGAGGGTTACTGGAGGGGTTCTGGGAGGGGGGATGGGCTAAATGGGTAAGGGGCACTAAGGAATCTAGCCGTGAAATCATTGTTGCACAATATAGTAACTAATTTGGATGTAAATTAAAAAAAATTAAAGTTTTTTTAGAAAGTTATTTTCTGGGGACGCCTGGGTGGCTCAGTCCGTTGAGCGTCCGACTTCGGCTCAGGTCATGATCTCACGACTCTTGAGTTCGAGCTCCACATCGGGCTCCGTGCTGACAGCTCAGAGTCTGGAGCCTGCTTCGGGTTCTGTGGCTCCCTCTCTCTCTGCCCCTCCCCCACTTGCATTCGGTCTGTCAAAAATGAATAAATATTAAAAAAATTAAAAATTAAAAAAAAAAGACTTATTTTCTGGTAACAGAACAAGAAGTAACAGTAAACATCCCTGCTTTCTGGCCTGCTATTAATCTTAGCCGTCTGAGGAAGGAAAAAGAGAGAAGGTTTCTGGAAATATTCTCTGTATTGGTTTTATCCACATAATAAATATTAAAGTTAATTTTTTGTGCCTCTCATCTAGGATGGTTTTAGGTCCTTTAATGGTCTAAAAATTTAAATACCGCTCTCCTTCATATTCTTGCAGGGCCTAATTAAACAAAAATAGATCTAGCACCACAGAATTCTGCACAAGAAATGAGAAAGGGAAGAAGTATTTTGGCAAAGGGGCACCCATTTTAACGGACTCTCGCTTGAATGTAGACGCGTTAACAAGGGCCTGACGGCAAGGGAAAGGACACTTTAAGAGCATTTTTCAATTAAACAGTCACTTTCTCCTGAAATAAAAATCCACACAGATTTTTAGGCTGCATATAACAGAGTAATGACGAGCCCATTTCCTCTGGCTCATTACAAAATTTTCTTGTTGAAGTGACAGTTTCTGCCCTGGACGGCTAAATGAGGGTAATTAGAAGCCCACAGTAAGTTTCGAAAAACAGAACCACCAGAAGACGCTCCAGAATATGGTACCACAGCGCTCTGCTTTGCAAATGAAGGCGCTAACATTTTCTCTCCAGATTAAACGACACTTGATGCCAGCTAAAGGCAGCTTGTGTATCTTATTTAAAATGTGCTAAACCATTACCAAATGGGAGAGAAAGGAGCAACACCAAAACCTAAGATGAAAAGAATCTGACTGACAAACTGCCTCTCAGAGCTGTTTTCTCAAGGGGTCCACCGTCCTCCGCTTGCCACTGGTCAGCTCAGAGCGAGGAAAGGGACAGGACGTGGACGGCCTCGCCATTTAGACCCATGAAGGACGCCCCTGGTGTCTGACTCCTTCAAAGACCATCGGGTGAGTCCCTCGCCTCTGGTGGGTCCGTTTGTGGGGACAAAAAGCTAAAATAAGCCCTGCCAATACCCACACGGGGCTTCCAGTCTACGGTCTATGTGAAACAAAATAAGGCAACCCCGCTCATCCACAGCAGCGGCAACAACAAAGCCTTACATAGGATACACTGTAGCATTTACGGACACTATGCAGTGGAAGAGACGATGAAAAAAAATGAGCAGGTGTTCTCTGTACAGAAATTCAACGCCCACACCAACTGGTTTAAAAACCCAAATGTCACAATGCCTTTGAATTTGGGGGGGGGATAAAAACTGCAGACTATCACCCCAAATTTAATATCTGAACCCAACAGCCCCAAATTTGGAAACCAAATGCCACCATCTCCTTGAATCCTTCTCTGTTCTCCCCTGCCTGTCCTCTGTGTCACACGGCACGTGGCACATTCTGTGCGGCTTTCAGTTACTAGTGGGTCCTCTTGGCCCTACTAAACACAGCTCCTAGGAGACGGGAGCTGTCTCATTTTCCCTCGGACTCCCCGGAAGCCCCTAGCACAGGTCAGAAATACACGCCCATCATCAAGTGAATCTTCGTCCGATGTGCATTCTTAGAAGGTCCGATTCTGGGAGCTCGTTTTAAACAGCCAACTTCCCTGGGGTAGAGTTCTCAATGAATGATTGCACCAAGTGTGTCTGGTGTCTACACCTAACAGTTAAATATCTTCAAGAACAGAATCACAGGATCTGCAGCAAACGTGAAAGATCTTTCCATAGGAAAATGTTCAAAACGCGATACAAAAACATTAAAAAAAAAATAGCAAAAAAAAAAAATCTGCTAAGTGATCTAACGCTAAATAAGAATGAAGACATCCTACTTAAGTGACAAAAGAGTCGAAAATAAGAAGCAAGCAGCAGCTTAGACAATGTCAAACCACACTTCAGAAATAAAAAAGACCTCACAGCGTGTCAAGTGAGAGGGGGCAGGTGGCAGTGACCACAGCCATGGAAAAGTCCGAGGTTAACGAGCCCAGTTCCCGAAGTATATAAGGACTTAAAAATTCGAAGAAATGCAATTCAGAAAACAGGAATGTAGATTTGTGTTCTAGCAGGGAGAATACACACAAAAGAGACTGGAGCTCATGTTTCTCTTTTAAGAGACCCTCCCTTTTGCCCCAGACTAACCCACAAAAGCAGCAACTTAAAAATGTAAGGCATGTGTATCGCTCTGACCCCAGTAAATCCAGCGCAGGGCTCTGCCAGGTGCTTCGCCCCCTCCAGCCCTGACTCCTGCCCACGAAAGTAGGCTTGGCTGTCCGGCCAGATTGGACCCAAGGCAGGAGAGATGGGGCTTCCGGGGATAAGAGCCCTCCTGTCGGTCTGCTCGGACCAAGTTCTCGTGTCCCCATTTGGGTCACTGTCTGGACCTTTGTTACCTCTGGAACCGCCGCCCTGCCCTTCTCTGACCAGTGCCCACTTACCCCACTGTGCCAGGATGGGGTTCCTGCTCTGAGCCGACAGCGTCCCCAGCGCCCCCACTCTTTAGGTCCCTGAACACTGCCAGCTTCAGGTCTCCTTGTCCTGCCTGCCTGTCATCCACGTGAGGCCGCCCTGGTGCGAAAACCTGTTCATCTGTGACCCCGTTTTTCCTAGCACTCTCTTCTTCTAGTCCTTTCCTGCCACTGGCTTTCCTTCTCCCCAGATCATTTGGGACGCCCCACTTTCAGGATTTACTTTCAGGGCGGCCATCTCTCTACTACAAAGACCCTGGTATCCCATCTGGGCTGAGCAGGGGTAGGAAAGCTTGGATCTCCAGAAAACAGAGCACCTCCAATCACTATTTATGACAGGAGGTTCACGCCACCCTGCATGCAGCCAGCAATACTGTATTTGCAACGGCAGAGTTCCTCCTAAGAAATGATTTCCTGAACACTTCACTATTTCATGAATCCTTGAAAGCTGAAAGTGAGTACAGAACGAAAGGAAGGGGGAAAACAAAACCCAAAAGCTAATGTGCGCCTGGAGACAAAGTCGTGGCACAGAGTAAAAGACCTGGATTGGAATGGCACAGCCACCCTCGGGGGAAAAATTCTCTCTCTGAGCATCAATTTCCTAATCCGCAAAACAGGAGTGATACTAAGTGTATGGGGTTTTGTGAGAACTGATTCAATTCAGCAAGCCTTAATGACCGTCTCCTGTGTGCCGGATCCCGGGGAGAAAGACTGAGCCTCGTTCATTCATTCGTCTGTTCGCGCAGTTTGGGAAGTGAAATCACCACAGGGAACACGATTTTCAGGCTGACGGTGTATAGGGGGAAGGGCACTAACCAGTTAAGTGTTAAGGACTTTTATTTACAAGCAAACACGAATATAAGCACGTGTATGTAAATCCGAAAGCTAACATGAGTTTAGTTTAACAGCCAGGGGAATTAAATGACACGAAACATGTTGCCAGGCACAAGGAAAACACTTACGAATGTTTAGTGAGGGGTGTGTGGGTGGCTCGGTCAGTGGAGTGTCCGACTCTGGATTTCTGGATTTCAGCTCAGGTCATGATCTCATGGCTAATGAGGTCGAGCCCCCATCAGTCTCCACACTAGCAGTGCGGACGGGGCCTGACTGGGATTCTCTCTCTCTCTCTCTCTCTCTCTCTCTGCCCACCCCCACCCCTGCCCAGCTCATTCTCTTTCTTTCTTTCAAAGGAAATAAATAAACTCGAAGAAAAAAAGTTTGGTGAACTGTCTTTCAGTGAGCTTTCTCCTGGAAATCCCTAAATTCAACTCTATATAACTCAACACATCAGTTATTTAGCCTTGCGTGTGCTCTCCTGGAGTGAGCGTACTGAGGTCCCCATGACCGCTGAGCTGCACATAAGCCAAAAGGCACCTGAGAACTGAAAGCTTCTAAGCAAAATCAAGGTCGTTGTCATCACTAGGTACTGTTTGGTTTGGGTACTAAGAGTAAGAAATGCCGTTTGAGAACAAATGCGGCTCAGGAGCTTGTACTGAGCAGTGGTTGAGGGTCCCGCCCCACTCGCTGGCTCCTCCCAGAGGCCCCGGCAGGGGCGGGGGGGGGGGGGGTGTCCGTGGCCCAGGGTCCATGCAGGTGGTCTCAAGGCTGATGCCAGTGTCTTGGGTGGCTCTCGCCCTCTTTGTCAACACACAGTTCAGAGGGGAAGGGACGGAGGTCTGGGCGGTTACAAAGAGGGGAAGCGGGTAGGCAGTGCTGCCAGCACCCCCAACGCCCCAAGTCAGGGCCTCCCTCTCCCGAATCTCTGAGTCACAGAGCTCCTTTAGAGCCTCACCTCCAGCGTCCACCAGCCCAGAGGCGACCCCCCACCCTGCCGGGATCCCGTTCGCAAGAACACCTATTCTCGGGCACAACTGCTTTCCCAGATCTGTGCCCCGGACGGGGTGGGGGCCGCGCTGTGGCAGAGTCCCGGGGTCCCAGAGTCCCGAAACCCCGGCAGGCCAGGAAACGTGTGAGCCTCAGGCTGCCTCCAAATCCCAACAGGGCACAGGTGACCCAGAGCCAGCGGGAGGAAAGGGACGGCAATGGCCGTGTGCGGGGCCTCCCACAAAAGCCAGAGCCCACCTGACCATCGCCCCCCCCCCCGGGGGGGGGGGGGCGCTGCTGCATCCTTGGGGACAAAAATCCAACTTCAACCAGGCTGGGGTCCACACTTACAAGACCGGAACCTTCCAAACCCACACTGCTCATGGGGGTCCTCACACGGGACTGTAACCGTTCGGTGAGCAGTTTGGGAGGGGGGTACTGTTGGGCCCCCCCGCCAGGAGTGCTGAGTGTGGCTGAGTCAACAGAAGAGTCAGCGCAAAGAGCCGGCGCCCCTCGCAAGGGGAGTCCCTGCAGGCTCCCAAGGCTGGGACTGACGTCCGGCAAGGCCTCTGGGCTCACGCCCACACACAGACCTGGGTCTGTCAGGAGACAGGAGAGGCCTGAGCAACTTCACCTGCCACTCCCGGAGTGTCTTCCCAGGGGGTCACAGGGACCCCGGGGCCAGAACCGCTCGCTACCAGCACCTCACTTTCCTCCTCGTGAGGGATGACTCAGTTGGAAGACGCGAAGAGCTCAGACTGGTCCCCGGCGCACAGAGCAAACATCCCCTAAGCGTGAGCCCGGGTTTTCCGTCAGAAAGAGCCAGGCAAAACATCCTTGGAACGCATGGATATTTACCGGCTAATCCACAAGATACAGAGAGGACGTCCTGACGGCACCGAGCTGGGCCTGGAAGGGCCAGGGAACTCTGAGGTCTTCGATGCCTTCTCTCTCCCCTCTTCCCCTTCGGCCCGGCCATGGGAGGGACTGCTTCTCCTACAGCGTCCATCCAGAGGCCTCGAGATACCCCCTCTGACTGTCACCACTGACAAACCACTGTCCTCTCTGCCTGAATGCTGTCCAGGGGGATGTGGGCACGCGCCTCGTGCACCGCCCCCCGAGGAGGGCAGGGCGCCCCTGTACCTGAAGCTATCGATGCTCCTCGGGGGACTGGAAGATTTCTCCCCGCCTCCAGCCAAAGGAAACAGACCTCAAAACGCCGGCCACATGAAAGACTCGTGTGTAAAAATAATTCAGTTCAACAAGTATTTCCGCTACATGCAAATCACAGAAGTAGGCGCTGCAGAGGGCACACACACACACACAGAAGAGAGGAAGCTGGTGCTTCAAAGCACCTGAAACCCAGTGAGGAAGCGAGGAGACCGGAGTGAGCGGAACGCTCCAGAGAAGAGCATTCTGTGGCTCTGGCACCACCACAACTAGGCAGAAGTGGAGCCCAGCATTCCAGAAGGCAAGGGGGAAAACGGCTTCGAATCACTGAAGATCTCATTAGAACAAATCCCCTGTTTATCCAACATCTGTGGTGTCACTGTGTAAATATCCATTAAAGTGCCAAATCAAGTATTAAGCACTTCTACGCTAAAGTCAATGTTCTATAATGCACAGGACTTTGCAAAAAGGAGGGGGGGAAAGGACATTAAACAGAATTAACGGTAATCCATGAAATTGACAACCGCGTGTATTCCGTTCTCAGAGCCCCACCTAAAAGCTCTGATCTGCTCTCCTGGAGAAGCCTGCTTTCCCAGGCACTCCTCGCAGGAGACTGTGCAACACTCACCTACCCTGCCGGGGAGGGGGTTGAACAATCACCTTTCCAAAACTGCACCTGGTCTCTGAGACGAGCCCCCTCCCCCCTCCCCCCTCCCCAGAGCACACTGCCTTCCCTACCCCTCTACAAACCAGCGCTGCGGCAATTACAGGGCAGAGAAAAGCACATATCAAACCGTGGGAGAAAAGCAAGCAATCTGGCATCAGATTATTTCTGGGAATCTATCAGGAGGACTCTTAACTACAGATAAGACGAGAGATCTCGAGGTCTGTGGCCAGGGACTCCATTCCCCCGAATTTCTCAATAGCATCTGGTACACCGTGGGGGCTCTCTAACATGAGCTAATAAAAGCACAACAATAAACAGAAGTAGCCTTCTGAACTAAAGCCAACTCTGTCTGCATGTACATATTATAAAAATCGCACGCAAGCCAACAATTTCTATATTATGTTAGTTTCATCCCAATATAATTTCAATAGCTCTATTGTAAACAGAAATTACTGGCAGAGTTCTGATTAAAAAGATGGCAACGTTCCGTATTCAGACCGTGTGACAGACTCACCCCGTAATATAAATAACTTGATCAAAAAAAAAAAACAAAACAAACAAACAAAAAAACCCCAGGGTGATGAGCACCATTCCTCCACACAAAAAAATCGGTGAGATAGAAAGATTAAATGAACAACGATCCCCTTCACAGCCTAAAAATTTTAAAACTGAGCCTGTAAGGTTGGGGCTGGGAATCAGTCAATGATCTGGATTCTCTGGTCCCCGTTTGCAGCGACTCAGAGCTTTGTTGTTAAACAACAAAGGGGACATAACACCACACAGAGGTGCTGTTTCTTAGAACAGTGGGGGCTTCACAAGCCTGATTCTCAAATCCCAGGATATCCTGAGGTGGGGGATTCCGGGCCTCCAGAGACTCCAGAGGTCACCAGGTCATCACGAAAGGAAGATCCCGATCAAGGAGCCCGGCTGGGAGCAGGGACCACACACACTGTGGTGCGTAGTTGGCTCCTCCTGGAACACCCGCCTCAGTGGCTCCTGTCCCGAGCACCTACACGCAGCTCTGCACAGGGTCCCGGGTTTCCGGGTTTCAAAGTCGAAGGGTAATGGGAGGCGCCCCCAGACTCAGGTTCTGAGTGGGAGACCAGGAAGGGCAGGCACCCTGACTTCATTTCCATGCACGGCTTCCCTGGCGATCCTTTTTTTTTTCCTACAATGAAGTCGCACCGATGGTATTTGATGACCGTTGCAAATTTCCACTTTTTTTTTTTTTTTTCAAATTTCAGGAAAATAGGTCTCTGAAACGAGACACTTAGGGTAAGTAGGCTAAACCGAAAGCTGGGGGGGGGGGGCTCCACGGTGTCACTGTCAGCTGGTCATCAGCCCTCTAGCAGGGAACGTTAGGAACTAGCCACTGGCGCCTCACCGAGTTAGTGGGCTGGCTTACATGCGTGCTCATGGATTTACTAGCCTCATCGGCCTCTTCCATTCCCCAACCCTGTAAGGCAGTAACCGTAGAGTGACACGGACCAGCCCTTCCGGACCCAAGCACTGTACTAAGCGTTGTCGCCCTGGGCGTCCGCACTGAGACCCCATCTCCGCCCTGGGCGGGGGGAGGGGGGGGGGTCCTTTCTCAGTCAAGGACGCTGGCTCAGAGATGGCGAGAACCGTGCCCTGGACCCCACGGCCAGGTTTCTGAACCAACCTCTCCATCCCCAGATGGCCTGCCTCTCCAGAGGGCAGGGGACAAGGCTATCACAGAAGATGCTCGTCAGCAGGACTCTGCCACTGTGTTTTCCCGCAGAGATGAGGGCAGGCTCCACGTCCATCCTCCTCCCCCCAGCTCGGGGCCTGGTGCCAAGGGCCGCGGTGGGCGGTCAAGGCCGGCAAGGGCGTGATTATCCTCGTGGCTCCTTCGCCCACTGGCGCGCTGCGCTTGCTCAGAAGCACAGGGTCACTTGGCCCCCTTTTGGGAACTGATTTTCTGTATTAGATTCCGACTGTGACTCAGTTCCAGTGTGACAAAGTGACTCGGCCGTCCTGCAGAGGTGCAGGAAGGAGCCAACGTCATTCTTTTTCCCCACTCTGTCTTCACAAACCCCCCCTTCCGGGAGGTTTCTGGATGCCCGAGTGACGCGGAGTTGTTGGTTCCCTTTTCTCTGCAGACCGAATCCCCGATCATGTGATTCGGTGGCCCAACAGGTTCTGTCAAATTGCTGAAAAGGCAGAAGAAATTCCTGACAAATCGGGAGCGTCAGAAAATCAATTCCCAAATGCCATGTAATTCACTGACAAGCCCACCAGGGCATTAGTATTGAATGGGAACGGATTTCTTTTCTTAAAAAGGACCAAGATAAGAGCAAGAAACATATTTACATTTTGTCTGCAGAGCCGGGCTCTCTAGCCGGCAAGCAGGAGTAGTGAGAACAGCTCGTCACAAACAACTCGGGCCTGCCAGCGATGAAAATTAATGGCAAGGTAAAGAGCTTCTTTTGATGCTGGAAGGGCTCCAGTAAAAACTGGTCTGTACATGGGAACACGGTGTCAGACTAAGAGAGAATCAGCTTGTCTGACTTGTGGTTTTCTTGACAACATTCATCTTCCCTTGGCCTGATACAGGGCAATTAGTGCTTGTCAGCTGAATCATGTGTTATTAAGATCATTCAGGCATTTTTTAATTACGGTTAGCGAGACAGACAGTAATGAGATCTCCAGCAACTTAAACTTCCCACTTCCTTTTCAGATAAATCTTAAGCTGCCTTGTTTCTCCCCCCACCCCAGTGATGTTTCAAAAGAATTGTTTATTCCTGCAGGTAGGTACACGCAACCCAGCCCCGGCTTCCCCTACGCCACATAAAACATCAACTGCTGGGGGGCACCCCCCAATCGATGAGACAAAGACACCTTTCTCGAACATCTGCTCCCTCTGCCGGGACGCGGGGACGGGCGATCTCTGCTCGAGGAAATGCTCTTTGCAGGGGGACCGTGTTCCGGAGAACTCTCGATCTGCAGACCTTCCAACCCTGGGCGGGCCCTTGCTCGGCTAGTTTCTCTCCCGTCCCTATAAAGGGTCACAGCCTGTGCTTGATCTGACACGAGCCCAGTCCTCCGTCCAAAAGCTGCTTTTCTCGATTAGCTCTTCCAGTCACGTGACGCCAAAGCCCCAGGAAGCATAAAAATGATTTAATTTGCTTTTATAGTCTATATTTCATTCGATTTGCTTTTAAATTAACAATTCTCAAAAAGGTTAAGGTGTAGTCCCTGGTTCGACTTGAATCTGGGTTCATAATTTTTGTCTTTTTAAATGCTCCCTTTACATCGATATTTCATGGAGGGAGTAATTTCCTTTCCTGGGAGATTTCAAATTTTTATGGTCCCAGTTCTTTCTCTTTATACAGCCAGGAGCCAACGTGACTTCTGAGCTATTTCTGGTGCACCATCTGTTTCTTTACGAGGCCAGCGAGAGGGGTCTGGGGGATGCGCGATAAGGAGGAAAGGCCCCCAAAGCCCACTCTTGCGGGGGACACGCACCCTCCTCAAAAATCCTTCCTGAGGTGGCCGCTTCTAGGGAATACAGACTTCCAAATGTCTCCCAAGAAGCTTCGATCGCCAGTCAACACACTGGAACTGAACTTCCTGAAGGCAAGTTCTCCAAACCTTTATGACCCATTCCTAGGAGTATTTTTGCGAAAGCCATTTTTAAAAATCCTTTTCCTAAGTTTGCTCAAAATGTTCCTTTCGGTGGCACGCGTTATATAACGCATCCTGGATATTCTTGTGCTTTGAGTCCCGTGGGCCTTTAGCTGCTTTTGAAAGCCAGCCTTTTCCTGTAGGTTTTTATACAATCCTGGACTGATGTGCACTGTAGTCCACAAACACATCCTTTTCTTCCCCCAGAAGTCACCTGTCCAGTCCGAGGCAACTTCTGTTTGTCATCGCCCGCCACCAAGGTTCATCAGCAGGGGAAAAGGAGAGCAGGACCCTACAGTCCCACACATGCCCACACGTACCCCACACGTACCCCAATGCAACAGCGGCCTTGGCCTGTGCTTCGTGACCATGGTTCACCCAGCCGGGTGCCTTCTGTGCAGCCACTGTGATCCCTCTGGTCAAGGACTGATCCAGAAGGCAAATCAATGCCTGTATCCAGAATCGCACCAGGGACCCTACAGGCGACCCGCCTGGCACCCAGGGAGCCCACTTTTACCTTCCGGCCAAGGTGAGGCCATGGAAGAAGCGGACCATGCTGGTTCTCAGAAGACAGCATGCCCCCCGCCCCCGTCTCGGCGAGCCAGGGGAACCCACTGTGGGGGGGTCACACTGACTCAGGAGACCACTGGCTGGGCCTCCAGACTCAGACCTCCGGAATGGGAGGCAGCAAGCCCAAGAAAACTCTGAAGGCCACCAGAGCCATGGTAAGACCGGTTCCATCCAGGTAAGAGCAGCCACATCCAATAAGACCACCATCGGGTAAAACCAGTTTCATCCAGGTAAGGCCGGCCTCATCCAGGAAGAAGCTAACAGCCCCTGAGAAAGGAACTCTGACATTCCAATGGTTAGAATGTACTTATCTAGAAGAATAAAGCAGAAAGCTATGGTATTTTAAAGGGCCAGAAACTAGATATAAAATGGGGAAAAGGGAGGGAGGGGGAGGGAGGGGGAGGGAGGGGGAGGGACCCACCCCGTTTTCAGTGTCCCTGCACAGGGTGGATGACTTAGACACATTTTTACATAAAAGCCATCAGGAAGGGACACAAGAGGGACAGGGAGGGCGTCAAGGTCCCCCAAAGCTGCCAGGTGGTGCCCTGCATTCCCATGAGCAGCCCCACACCCTCTCCCTGGGCTCAGCTCAACAGCACAAGTCGGCCCCGAGGGGGTGGAGGAGCTGTGCCTTATAAGAGTTTGAAAAAGCCCCAGCACACTGTCTAGATTTGCATCACTTACATGGAAAGGACAGGGCCAGGACGCCCGAAGAGAACGCAGACGGGCCTCCTACCCTCACGGGACTTGGAAGAAAACAGTTTCTTCTATTTAAAAACCTGCAAGCTCTTGGTTCATCTCTCTGCGTTGTAAAAAATTAATTGTATTAAAAAGCATCGGTTTGTTTCTGTGATGAGGCAACCACACTGTTCCGGACAGAACCGCGTGGAGCCCGGCCGCATCCAGGCTGGAGCGGCACCCCCGGGGCCTCCGGGCCGCTGCCAGGCCGGCCGCCCGCTGGCTAACAGGTTGCTGCCACTCTTGTTCCTTCGGCCCCGCCTACATCTTGCCAGCCTTCGCTGTGCTCCCTTAGTTGCCTCGATTCCTCAAACTGCCAGAATGTTTGCTTCAAATACCATCTCGCTAAGACGCCAGTACCTGCTATTGCTGGCTGTGAGGTCAGCCCCTAAGAAGACCCATTGCTTTTCAGATGGCACGCACCGAAAGCCACGGCCAGGTTCATGAGAGGAAGTGGTGCTGGTTCAGGTTGGAGGGAGGGAAGAGACAGGGAGGACGCTCCCTCGTGCGGGGGTGGTAGCCCACAGTAACGGATTTTACTCTCCCTTCTGACTCCATGCTTCAGTGCTCGCTTCCACACTCCCATGCAAGAGAAGGTGGTCTGTTTTGCTTTGGCTTCTGCATCCCTTAGGCGCATACTATCTGCACAACTGGAACGATCAGGAAAGAACCAGAACTCAAGGCAGACTCCACGGTGGGGACAGCTACATGGGCATGTGGGGGTAAGCCGGCAGCGCTCATCACGTTCACAGACGCCCCTGTCCGTGGACCCCGTCACTCGCCTTGCAGGAACATACCCTGCAGACATACGTGTAACCGTGTCAAATGGCGTGTGTACAAAGCTGTTCGAGGCGGTGCTGTCGGAACAGCAAGGACTGGAAGCAACCCAAGTATCTATCGATGGGGACCTGGGTGCATTGAATACGGCCATCTATAGCAGGGAATATCCTGCCACTTTGGGAGAGGGATATGGAGGAAGGGCCGGAGATCGAATTTGCTTCTGCCGCATTTGGAAAGTCTAAGAAGCAGTTTTTTTTTGTTTGTTTGTTTTTTTTTAATTAAAAAGCAAGGTATAGAAGACTGAGCATAGCATGCTAGACTTTGTGTACATAGAGGATAATGACATAAATTCATATTTGCTTCTGTGCATATAAAGAAATTCTGGGGGCACCTGAGTGGCTCAGTCGGTTGAGCATCCGACTTCAGCCAGGTCACGATCTCGCGGTCCGTGAGTTCGAGCCCTGCGTCGGGCTCTGTGCTGATGGCTCAGAGCCTGGAGCCTGCTTCTGCTTCTGTGTCTCCCTCTCTCTCTGCCCCTAACCCACTTGCATTCTGTCTCTGTCTCTGTCAAAAATAAATAAACATTAAAAAAAAAAAAAAAAAAGAAATTCTGGAAGGATACTCAAAGAAATCAGCAATAGTAGGGGCGGAGAGGGCAGACAGGAGCCTTTTGTTTCGGAACCATGGGACTGTTACTTGGAAATAGGCAATACAAGGAATTTAGTGCAATTGCTGCTATAAAAATGGTCCAACTTTTCTGGAAAGTTCAGGGAATAGGTACCCACAGTCTTAAAAATATACTTACACTACTCACTCAGCATGGCTTTTAGGAACTTAACCTAAAGAAATAATCAGACACCAGGAACAATCATCAAAAACACACATAGAGGGGCGCCTGGGTGGCGCAGTCGGTTAAGCGTCCGACTTCAGCCAGGTCACGATCTCGCGGTCTGTGAGTTCGAGCCCCGCGTCGGGCTCTGGGCTGATGGCTCGGAGCCTGGAGCCTGTTTCCGATTCTGTGTCTCCCTCTCTCTCTGCCCCTCCCCCGTTCATGCTCTGTCTCTCTCTGTCCCCAAAAAAAAAAAAAAAAAAGTTGAAAAAAAAAACCACACATAGATGTAGAAGGATGTTCATCCTGATGCCTAAATATAGTAAATGCCTAAAGTACTAAAAAGCAGAAAAAGAAAAGATCAATTTAATGCAATATGGGGCATACTGTACTAAATGTAACTTCAACGAACAGCATACTAATTTCCTTCAACTAACATGGAAAAATAATCTTTTTTTTTCATTTTGTTAAAAAACATTTACTTATTGGGGCGCCTGGGTGGCTCAGTCACTTGAGCGTCCGACTTCGGTTCAGGTCATGATCTCGCAGTCCGTGGGTTCGAGCCCCGCATCGGGCTCTGTGTTGACAGCTCAGAGCCTGGAGCCTGCTTCTGATTCTGTGTCTCCCTCTCTCTCTGCCCCTCCCCTGCTCATGCTCTGTCTCTCTCTGTCACAAAAATAACAAATAAAAAAAATAAAAAAATAAAACATTAAAAAAAAAAACATTTACTTATTTTTTGATAGAGAACAAGAGAGTGCTATCAGGGGAAGAGCAGAGAGAGAGAATCTCAAGCAGGCTCTGTGCTCTCGGCACAGAGCCCGACAAGAGGCTCGATCCCACGAAGTGTGAGTTTGTGACTGGGCGAGATCAAGAGCCAGAGGCTTAACCAACTGAGCCCT
The DNA here is from genome assembly GCF_014898765.1 of Herpailurus yagouaroundi. Classification (NCBI taxonomy): domain Eukaryota; kingdom Metazoa; phylum Chordata; class Mammalia; order Carnivora; family Felidae; genus Herpailurus; species Herpailurus yagouaroundi. The sequence goes on along the minus strand of NW_024412447.1, from coordinate 8,440,065 downwards.
GCAGGCACCCCTCGGAGAGATATTCTTAACATCACAGGAAACTCTCCGCTGGGGAAAGATCAGGAAAGCTAGTTACACAACAGTTTCCAAAGTGTTATACCACTCACCTAGCCTTATGTTTACATAAACGAGGTTTCTGGAAGGACGTTTGCCAAAATGTGAACAGTAATAGGACCAGTGGTGACTTTTGCTTCCTTTGTGTTATATTTTGCAGTTGCTTCATTTTTACTAGCCTTTCTCACTTCTGAAAATCAGAGAGACAGAGTCATTTCCATTTTGCAAAGAAAAATTAAAGAGGCCACATAAAGAGTTGCTTTTTTTCTCTCTCTCTCGGGCAGAAGGCTAAGGCCCACATAATGATGAAGGAAACCTCGAAGGCCAGAACTAGAAGAGCACTCGGCCAGGGCACAGACGTTGTGCCCGAGCACCAGGCAGGAGGAGGGTCTCCCTCTCACGGGCCCTGACCGACCTCAGGCCAGGTGTTCTCCCCAGGAAGTAGAAGCGGGAAACAGAAACCAGAACCAGAAGAGCAAACACAACACCAGGGGCTCAAACGGGGAGCTGGGGGAGCAGAAGGGTTTTCATCCTCCCTTCCCTTCCCTTCCCTTCCATGTTCGGCACAAACAGTTCTTTGGCTTTATTATAGGGCAGTGTGACAAAAATACATTCTAGCGGCAATTAAACACCATGTCTAACAGTCAAGTGTTTTCAGTTAATAAAGGGCTCTGCTTATAATAAGAGAAATCACTGTCTAATTCAAAGCGGCTGAAATCTAAGCCCTCACCCTGGTTTCTGAGTGATTAGCGGTATTTTTTTTAAAACGAGACGAACCATCGCCACCCCACCAAAGGCATGGCACACAGTTTATTGGATCGGAGAGTGTGAACCTGTAACCAAAGTGGCCTGGGTTTGGAACCTAGCTTTACTACTTAATGAAAAACTGCCCTGAACAAGTTCACCTTTCCAATATCCCCCCTTTCCTTGCCGGTAAAACAGAGAGACCCTGTTGCTAAGTCCCCCTGCAAGACGCCAGGACCCGGCAGCAAAGACAACAGGCCCCAGTTAGCCTCATTTCCCCTTCTTGACCTTTTCCTAACCATTTCTGGCCAGAACTGTTAAGCACGGAAACAGTCTAGCCCCTGGCACCGGGTGGGCCCCGTTCAAGGGGCCCAATAAAGTCCAGCGACAGAGGCTACGAATGCACGATGCGTGCACTCTGGAAGCTCTGGGGTAGGCAGGCCCCTTCTAGTGTCAGGAAGCAGGAGTTCAAATGCCCTGGAACTCTACTCAATGGTCCCAAATGCTTTCATTTAGGTAGAAGTGAGTTCAATGGTCTTACACATGACATCGACCTCAACCAAGTTTGTCGGTCTGGCTTCGGGTACCTTGAACCTCCGCCTTCGACCACAGGTCCCCCTGGTTTCTCTTTCACTGCCAGGCTGGACGCACGGCCTGGCAGCGGAGGTCGGGCTCGGGGCGGGGGGGGGGGAGGGGGGACAGGGGACAGGGCAGCACGCGGGCCTGTCGCTAACCAGCTGGGGACTCAGGGCCAGGGTCCAGACGCCCCCGTGAGGGCCCCGGAGGACTCCGCCCCCCACCTCCCCGAACCGCACTCGGGATCCAAAGGGATCACAATCCCACGAGTTCCCAACACAGCCCTGCGCGGCGGCCCACATCACGGCTACTTCCTTCCTCCTCCGTGTGCCTCGTTCCTCTCCGCCGCCGGTCAGGTTCACAGGCTCCTGGCTAGCACCTCGAGAGGAGTCCGAGGGCTCCCGGGGAACTCAGACTCCTCGTGCTTCAGCTGCTTTTTAAGTAAAAGGCAGATAATGCTACCTGCCTTCCTTTCACCTTTAAGGATGTTGTCAGGATTAATTGAACGGGGCCGAGTAAGCTCTTACTTCCTCAGAGAGAGACACTGAGTAAGTAACAGGGTATTATTCTATCAACGGCCTGCTTTAATGTCACCCCCCACAACGGGCACGAAAGGAATGTACCATCTCACTCCCATCCTGACTGCAATAATCCTAATTCAATTAAGCCAGAAATCACATTCTGAGCAGCAACTCCTATCTCAGGGACAATAGGAAACCATTACAGGCGCACGGCCTGGACGATACTAAATATAATTTATGGTTTACTTTTGCCGAGGCATCCCGAATATTCTAAGGAAATTCGGGCGTTATGGGTTCTCGTCACTTAGCAGTTCGCCTGTCCTCATTTTTCTGTAGAAGATTCACCAGTATTGAACAGAAACAGTGGCAAGAGGCATAATCCAAGGAGGAAACACACCTTAAAGTTGCCTTTTAAAAATGGAGACAATCCTAAAAAGTGTCACCTAACTCCCAACATGTAAAATGAGAGAACATAAAGATTCTTCAACAGAAACAATTAAAGTCACCATAATTTTAGTATATTCTGCAAGTGAGCAGATGAGGAGTATGCACATAAAACACCACAATCTTGAAAAGTTTACGTTGTAAGTACAATAGGTTACCATTCACACAGATATATATATAAATAGCATACATTGCTTTATTTAAAAAATTTTTTTTTTTTTATTTTAGAGAGAAAGGCGGGGAGGGGAGGAAGTGAGCAGGGGAGAGGGGCAGAGGGAGAGACAGAATCCCAAGCAGGCTCCCGACGACCCTGGGATCAATCAATCAATCCATCCCACGACCCTGGGATCATGACCTGCGCTGAAATCAGGAGTTGGACACTCAATCGACTGAGCCACTCAGGCGCCCCCACCACCACACGGAACAGCATAAATCCCTGCGTGCCCCCCACTCAGCTTCACCAAACTTTAACATTCTGCCATCTTTGCTATTTTTAAAGGAATAAAATAGGGGCGCCTGGGTGGCTCAGTCGGTTAAGCGGCCAACTTCGGCTCAGGTCACGATCTCGCGGTCCGTGAGTTCGAGCCCCGCGTCGGGCTCTGTGCTGACAGCTCGGAGCCTGGAGCCTGTTTCGGATTCTGTGTCTCCCTCTCTCTGACCCTCCCCCATTCATGCTCTGTCTGTCTCTGTCTCAAAAATAAATAAACGTTAAAAATAAAAATAAAAAAAATAAAAATAAAGGAATAAAGTATACTCAGAGACCCCTCCTCAGTCCCATTTTCTCCCTCCCTCCCCCAAAATAATCACTTCCCAGAATTTGCCGCTGGCCCCTCTCAAGAAATCTCTCTACATTTTCTAGCTCTTTAAGATCCCACTGACAACATAAGGTACGGTTTTGCACGTTTAACACAGAGATAGGACGGCGCTGCGCACACCCTTCAGCGGGCCTTCCAGGCTCCACACGGTGTCTGCAAGGTCCAGGGGCGTGTGGCCTGTCCTCCAGAACAGCCCTGGATGACGGCGACATGCCTCCGGGACCCCGATGTGCTTTCCAACCGTTCGCTCCGGGATGCCACCATGACGGTTCTTGTAAGCGTCTCCCCAGGACATCGCTAAGAGTGCTCCAGGATACAAGCGCCTTCTACACCTCACTGCAACGTGGTCATTCCGGTTCACGTGCCCACCGACGGGACAGAGGTCACACCGTGAGCCCTCGGTATATTCAGACTTCAAATCTTGCCATTCGGATGGGTGTGTAAAAGGGCGGAGGGGCCTTACTTTTGAAAGCCATCGCCTCACCGGGAACAACCCCTCTTGGTCCTCACTAGGGGACCCATTCACAGGGAGCAGGGGCCTGTGTTCTGATGAGCCAGGTGGCCCCACAGTGCCGGCAGTCAGACCACAGGAGGGTGAACGCCACCGTCTCCCGAGCCCTGGAAGCTAGCATCGCAGACTAACACCCACCAAGGAGAGGGGCTCAGACAGCAGGTGCAACTCTGATGCACTGTGGGATTCTGAGAAGAAAATGTCAAGAGAGGGGGGATGTCAGGACCTCCGGCTCTGAGCCCCAGCCCCTCCAAGCAGACAGATGAGTCCAGCGATGTAAACATCTGTAGAACTGATAGGTGCAAGGCACTGACTAGGCAAGGATTTTTTTTTTAATTCTTATTTACAGACTTCACAAGCATCTATCCTGAAATCACTCATTACCAACTCAAAAAAAAAAAAAAAAAAAAAAAGCAAAACTCTCTACCCTCACAGCTTTATCTGAACAACTGTAAACGGGAAAAATGAAAACTTTACCGTGAGGGGGGAAAAATCTGGCTAAACCAGCTCTGCAACTTAAGGTTAGGTATGTACCGCTGTTCATATTCTCGAGGTTTCCTCAAGAAACAATCTGACAAGATTCCCTAGCTTCTCTCACCCATTAATTTTTAGACAAGAGTTTAGGTAGGGCGGAGAAGAACCAGCCTTGCCCGAATTAGCAGTTTCTTTCGGTCCCCTGGACGCCCCCTCTGGACCTACCTACCTTTGGTAGGAGGTCGATGACCCACCTACCAAAATGAGACATCAGCCGCGCCGGGCTACGTGACCTCGAAAGGTGTTCTGTGGGGCTGAGGGGACACGGGGATCGAACGGCCGCAAGGTGCTCCAGCCCCCTCCAGGGTGAAGGAGGACAGGGGACGCAGGCTTCCACCAGGAAGGCCATCTCGGGAGGGGCTCAATAGGGTTCGGGGAGGGTAGGCCCAAGACAGAGGGACAAAGGCCCGGCTGCCCAGGGGGTGGTGGCCCCAAGTCGTCCACCTCCCTCCCACTGTCCTCTGTGGGCAGTGAGACTATGGGGGAAGGAGCACTTGCAGGGGCAGCGGTGTTCAGATTTAGGGGCGGCCAGGGGAAGCCAGCAGAAACGTGAACGAGGTTTCTTATCCTATGCCCTCTGGCCCGTGTGCCCGCAGTAGCCACCCCCTCACAGGAGCCTCCTGACCTTGGCTGACCTTGTGCCATGCCATTTTCCTCCCACCCCTGGTCTTTCCCTTCCTGACTCCTTTGCTGAGTTCTCTGCCTCCAGTGTGCCCAGCGCTGCCCACGCCTGCCCTCAGCCCTTGGCTCTCCTGCCTTTAAATTCCATCCCTCGGGAACTCATTCACTCACCACCAGCCCTGAGGACCTGGGGCCTGTCCTGACTTCCCCTCCGCCCCCTTCAGTCCTTGTATCTATGGAGCACCTACTACGCGCCAGGCACCGTCCAGGACACGGGGAGTTCGGCACAGAGGGGACAGCCCTGCCCGGTGTCTTGAACACTTCTGCTGATTCGAGAGGTCTGTGAGACCACCCCTCTGGCCCTCTGGGTTTTTGACCCAGACCTTGATTCACATCCCAGTCATGCCCAAGGGCACACCTGGGCTCATCCTAGTCTCCTCCCTCCCCTGCCCCCGAAAAACAGGTTCCATGTCCTCTGACTCTTTCTCACCTCTGACATCGGCCACGGGCCCTCTTAACCTTGGATCCAGGCTCCAGGCCCTCCACCCACTCAGCTCTCCCAAGACGGAGGTCTTCCTGACCCATCACTGCGGCCATCGTGCCGCCCTCCTGCGCGAAGTCTCCAATGGTCGGTTGGCCCCCCATCACCACACCTGGGTCCCCAGGCCCGGTACTCTTCCGCTGGGCCCCAAGCTCCCTGACTCCCTTTCCGATCCAGCCACGGCATCCCCAAGTTTACTGGCCCTGCTCATGTGCGCGCCCCTTCCCAAGACCCCGCCCCCTTCCCTGCTGGCCACGTGATCCTACCCTTCACCTCCCACTTCAGACGGTGCCTCCTCCCAGAAGCCTTTCCCAACAGCTCCGGTACCAGTGGCCCTTCTCCTGTTGCTTCCTAAAGCACAAATTGTCTGTCCCCTTGGAGTTCTGTGCTGCTCAGGAGATTTCCTGCAGTCAACATGGCTGACTTTTTCCCCAAACAGCCCATCGCCCAGTTAAGGGAACACCCCCTGAGAGTGGGACAGGTTCGCAGATGTCATGGATCGAGTGCTCCACACAGGGAGCACCAACAGCTCGCACCTTGCAGGGTAAGATGGACTGAGCAGGGGAGGTCGGCCCGCAACTGGGGCAGAGGTGCAGGGCTGGAGGGGAAGAGACAGGGGAGGGGCAAATTCAAGACGCCCCCAGCAACACCAGAGGAGGTGTCGAGGCCAAGGCTCAGTGGGCGAGCAGGAGGACAGAAGCCAGCTCTGCACAGGGGGGAAGCACGGATGAGGCTAGCCTCAGCCCAACTGGAGGGAAGTGGGGCCACCAAGCAACCAAGCCCACAGGACTGACTTCCAACGCACTGACACTGATGCGGCATTAAAGGTTAAAGCCGCCAGTGAGTGATTAGTTGGCTTAAAAAGAGAAGAGCAAATTTATCTGAAGTCTGAGCTTCTGGAGACACCCCGAGATGAAGGTCCAGAGAGGAAGGCCAGCAGGGTGAGCATCGGTCATTTGATGCACTGGCTGGCTTCTGTGATGTGCGCCCCCACCCCCCAGGTGTCAGGGAGGACGCACACAGTGTGTGGCTCAGAATCTCGCCAGTGTCCTATATGCCTGTCCTCACCCCCCAGCCTTCCCCCCCTCTTCCCTGGTGGCAGCACCTCAGATCTGCCACAGCCGTGCCACTTGGCACGCCGGGTATGACTTCACCCTGGTCACTGCCAGCACCCCCAGGACGTGCAGGCGCGTCGCCGTGGCTAGGGCTGGGAGACTCGCCTCTTGGTGGCCAGACTTGAAATCAACAGTCCGCCATTAAAACTGAGCTTCCGAAGGGCCACCTGAACCACTGGGCTGCTGTCCCCACCCCCACCCCCACCCCGAGCTGGCTCCACCGCGCACGTTCTGGAAGGCATCTCTGTGGAAGAGACCGCCATGCTCCTCTCTGCTTTGTAAACTTAAGCATTCTGAAGAAAACAGAGCTAAGAGGCTTGTGGAAACACAGAGCACGTTAATTATCACCATGGAAAATCAAACCACACTGAAACTTCAAATCTAACTTTTATGAAACTTTGTGAACCTTCTCATATGCCAATCTCCCCCACAGGCCCCCCGTGGTGCCTTCTCTAGAAGCTTTGAAGTCAGAGGACAAAGTAGAATCACCTTTACGTCAACGTTTTACGGCTTGGGCTGTCTGGAATGTCTCAGGGTTGAAATTCTCACGATTCCATTTGCCAGCAGCAACGTACAGAGTTGTGGATTGCATCAGCCGTGAACGATCAGCAAACAACTACGCCTGCTCGTTTATCTACTCCGGTTTAATTTGAGCCCTTAAAATAAATGTTCACGTCTGCAACAAAGGGTCTGATGTGATTTTTTTTGTCTGCAGACTATCAAACGAGCACTGCAAAGCTCTTCCTTTGGTAGATTTCAAGGTCGTTTGCTTCGCCAAGGTCTCACAAAAGCAAGTGTTGTTTTCCTTTGGAACCACTAAAATCTAAGTCCCGTGAGGGCAGGGGCCGTCACAATCCCCAGCTCCTAGCATTGTGCCCGGCTCTCCCTAACAAGCGATAAAGACGAACTTCATGAAGGAGCGAATGAACCTCGCTGGTTCGTGGCCATCATGAACTGCACTCGGGACATCCGTGCCCTTGCAAGGCATACGCACGGGCTTCCTCCGTTCGTGAATATCTGGGTTCACAGACTACGCACAAGTGTGTAAACCCAGGCCGGCTGCCCCTAGGAGGACAGGCAACGTGACACAGGCTACGTGGCTGCTTGCAGCTGACGGTCCGATGCCCCCCTCTGCCCCGTCCTGCCCACGTGCACCAGACACCCAGCCCTGTACAGCACCAACCATGACAGGGCTTAACTAACATCAGACTTTAACACCGCTCTCTGCCAAGGGGCTCTTCTGTCATCTGAAAATAATATACTAAATTATACAGGATGTCTAATAAACATTTAACGGCATGAGAAACACAATAACTCCACAAAGTGCAATTCTTAAAGGCACAGAGGCCACTGCAACTGAAAGAAAGAAAAGATTTAACTCGAGCTGATCTGCATGAACATCAGTGCCTCTACAGCATCCAGAAATATGTTCTCAAAAGGTCATGTGCATAAGCATCCACTGTGAAGAATAAAAACAGTTGTTCTGGGTTTCTTGACAAATAAGAATAACCACTCTGTAATACGAGCAATTGCTGGTGGGCATGTGTAGCCAAACAAGCAGGGCTTTGTGCACCTGGCCCTCGCCACCCAAACACCACAGCAGGGCGCGTGGAAGGACAGGGCAGACAGGAGACTTGGACCTCGGATCCCAGGAGGCTCCAGCCTTCTCTCCCCTCTCGTGGGGTTGAGGCCGTGGGCAAAGACTCAGCCCTCTCTGGCTTTCCGCTTCTTCATGATAAACTCTCAGAGGACTGGTCTCATTTGGGGGATTCTACAAAGCCTTTCAGACAAACGATAATATCCATCGTGAATACTGTTTAGGAACTAGTATTTTCCAGTTTTTAAAAAAATTTTTAAGTTTACTTATTTACTTATTACTTACTTATTTTGAGACAGAATCCCAAGCAGGTTCCATGCTGTCAGCGCAGAGCCGGACCATGAGATCATGACCTGAGCCAAAACCAAGAGTTGGACGCTTAACCGACTGAGCCACCCAGGCACCTCTCATTGTTTTTAGAATTAAGGTGGCTCACAAAATACATTCCCCATCTTGAAGCACCCACAGATGAGATATTAAGTTTAAATAAGTTATTAAAAATAAGTGCCATCATTACGGAAACACAAATCAAAACCACAAGGACATCTTACCCTCACACCCATTAAGGATGGCAATCAAAACATACATACATACATACATAAATAAATAACCAGGGGTACCTGGGTGGCTTAGTCGGTTGAGCATCCAACTTTGACTCAGGCCATTATCTCACGGTTTGTGAGTTCAAGCCCTGCATCGGGTTCTCTGCTGTCAGCACAGACCCCACTTCAGGTCCTCTGTCCCTGTCTGTCTGCCCTTCTCCTGCTCACACTCTCTCAAAAATAAATAAACATTAACACACACACATACACACACACACACAGAAAATAAGTACTGGTGAAGTAAGGCAATGAGCCCTTGCGCACCGTGGGTGGGATTGCAAACTGGTGCGGCTGCTGTGGAAAACAGTATAACCATTTCTCAAAATATCAAAAATAGAGCCAACATATGATCCAGCAAACCTCTGGGTATATACTCAAAAGAACTGAAAGCAGGGTCTCAAAGAGTTATCTGCACGTCAATGTTCACAGCAGCGTTACTCACAAAAGCGACCCGAGTGTCCGCCCATGGAGGAATGAATAAGCAAAGTGTGGTCTATCCATACGATGGAATACTATTCAGCCTTAAAAAGGAAAAGCGTTACGTCATGTGCTACAACCAGGATCAACCTTGAGGACGTTGTGTTGAGCGAAATAAGCCAGTCACAAAAAGTCAAACACTGTTACGATTCCACTTACACGAACAACTACAGTAGTCCTCCATAGATGCGGAAAGCACCGTGGTTGCCCGTAGACGGGGGATGGGGAGTTAGTGTTCCGTGGGGACAGAGTTTTAGTCTCACAAGATGAAGAGCATTCTGGAGATGGTGGTAATGGTTTGCCCAATAGCGTGAATGTGCTTAACGCCACTGAGCAATACAGTTAAAAATAGTGAAGACAGTATCTTCTCTGTGTACTTCACAATTTTAAAAATTAAGAGAAAAAAGTCTGCCATCACATACACATTACGTGTGCCTCCTGACGGTCTGACGGAAATGCATGCCATCACCTAGGGAAGGATCTAGCCCCCCACCCCCGCCCCCCAAAAAAGCCCAAATGTGATCTTCCGAAATAGAAATAGATGCGGGGTGGGGGTAAGAAGGGGGGGGGGGTGTTCTGGTCAATTAAAAGAATGAAAAGACTAAGATGCATGAACCAATCACAACGTGAGGATCTTACTTGGTTCCTGAATCGGATTTTCTTTAATTATGATATTTATGGGAAAATGGAAATTTGGGTATTTGAGTAGATAGTTGATATTAATGATTTTTTTTGTGTTTTTTTTGCCATCTGGGGGGAAATATGATAATGGATTGTGGTTACATTAAAAAAAAAGTCCTTATCTTTTAAAGATACACACTGAAATATTTATGGATGAAACAAGATCCACTGTCTGGGATTTGTTTCAAAATTAAGTTGGGGTGGGGAATGAGAACATACAGCTAAAACGAGGTTGGCTGTGAGCAGATAATTATGGAAGCTGGATAATGGGTACAAAAGGATTCATTATGCTCTTCTGTTTGGGTATATATTTGAATTTAGAACCAAATTTTCCAAATACACTGAACGATATAGGGTATTTATCCTTTCTGAATTTTAAACTTCAGATGTGACATATCCAAACACATACCTGGCACCTATGTATCTAAGAAAACCAACACAACAGTTGCCCCCACACCGCCCCTGGCAATGGAACAATTTAAGGGCATACTTGGGTTGCAAATTATACCAGGATTTTAAATCTGCCCCTCAATGCAAATTAGGTCAGCATAATCACTCAGAAAGAGGAAAAACCCACCCTTTACAGGCAACCCAAAGGGAAAGGGGGCAGGTCCTGAGCCCGCCCAGCTGGAAGCCATCTCTGAGCACCTTCTGAGCCTGTTAGTGGGGCTAGTGTTGAGAGGGTCACATGTCACGGGCAGCTGTTCTCTGTCAAGCTGAAGGGCAATTGCAGGCTGGAAGGGCAGGCAAATAATTCCACGGATGGCCTGGTGTGATTTGTAAAGTGAGCCAAACCGAACGCAGATACCATCTACTGTATGATGGGATTTGTTCCATAAACGTACCAGAACGTAAGCTCCTTAAGGGCAAGAATTACCTTGACCTCTCCCCACCAACCCCAGAACCAAGAAAGAGGGTCTGGCCCATGGCCAGGTGCTCAATACGGGCTTCCTGAGTTACTGGTTGCTTGAATAGATGTCATAAATACATATATTTGTAGGGAAATATCCAAAGGAAATGAATCACAACGTTCACGGTATAGGACTCTGGTAGTGGGATTATGGGTGATCGACACAGGGCTACCCCCACCCCCCACCCCCTGGACATGTGCAAATCTCACGCATGCTCCAAGGCCCAGCAGGACCATTACCACCACTCAGGACCTTCTGTCCACCCAGCCCCCTAGCACTGAGCTCCCAGCCCTATGCCTGGCTCATCCTCCTGCAGTGAAGGCAGGAGCTCCTGGACGCACAGCCAGTACCCGAACGAGCTCTGAAGCCCCAGTGTCTGGTGCAGAGCCAGGCAGTTCGTTAAATTCAAATGACCGAAACATCTCAGTCCCAAAAGACTGCGGCGACAGTGGGTTGCAAATGTTGACCCCTGTTAACTGGCCCTAAACACTAACCCACTGAATGTGGAAACCGATCTTCCACGTAGAGAATCAACTACTACACAGAGTTTCAGATAATCGGCACAAGCGAAAGGAGGGGATTCCGAGGCACACACAATGATGCGCCAGGACAGAAACGGGATGATCAGGAGCACAGGTTCCACTACCAGGTGGATGCAGCCGAAGTCCAACATTCAAACTCCCCCCGCCGGCAGGAACGAGGCAGGGCATACCCTCGCGCAAGCAGAATCGGTCAACACGAGGCACGTGCCTACCTCCTCCTGCAACCAAGCCCAAGTGGCCAACCCCAAAGCAAGTCAGAGCCTCGAACATCCAGAGACTCGGGATTTTGAGTCAGAGGAACTAGCACAACTCCTGGGTCGTAGCAGTAACTAGCTCGGGACGCTAGGGCAGGCGCAGCAGCAAAGGACCTGGGGCAGAGTTCTGAGTCAAAGCCCCTCTCCTCCCGTGACGCCCACAGACTGACTCAGTAGGGTGCCACACGGTAGAAACTCCTTCCTCACACTGTTGCTTTCTTTTTTTGAGGTATGATGTTGGATATATGGTGCTTAAAAAAAATAAACACGTTACCTTTTAGAGATACATATTGAAATATTTACGGGGAAGTATGATGTCCTTTCCAAAATGCAAGTAAGTGGGGGCAGAGATGAAACCAGGCATAATGTTAGGTCCTAACTTTGTAAAGCTGGTCGAGGGGTAGGAACACGGAGGTTTCGTTCTAGTCGCCTCTCTACTTTGGGGTCTGTCTGAAATTTTTCTTAAGTGCACTTCAAAATACCAGGCAGCAGCAATGCTAACTTCTTCAAGGACAGTTGGTAACACATCTAGGGCCTCTCCAAAAAAAAAGAAGAAAAAAGAGGAGGGGAGGAGAGGAAGGAGGTGGGGTGGAGGGAGTAAAAGAAAGAGAAAGGAAGGGGAAAAAAACCCACTACTGTCTTTAAGACACTGCCCATAAAGCTTGTGGTAGCGGGAAGGGAAGGGAAGGGAAGGGAAGGGAAGGGGAAAGGGAAGGGAAGGGGAAAGAAAAGAAAAGAAAAGAAAAAAGAAAAGAAAAGAAAAGAAAA
>NW_024412447.1:8411545-8427657 GCF_014898765.1 Herpailurus yagouaroundi | reverse complement strand
AAAGAAAAGAAAAGAAAAGAAAAGAAAAGAAAAGAAAAGAAAAGAAAAGAAAAGAAAAAGAAAAAAGAAAAGAACAGCGTGGCTCCCTAAGAGGGGAGTTTATTGAACAAGTAAGTTATCAAATCAGCGGAGAAAACAAGCCATGTCAGTATTAGATCATTAAATCAGCATTCTGGCAAAAAACAATATTTCCAAACGTTCTGATGACAGCTGGATCAAACCCGCCAATACTTGACAGTAATAAATACAGTTCTTTGGGAAGAGAACTAGGGAGTGACCTTACAGTTCCACTGAAATATGCCAAATAAGGGAAGCTCGGAGCTGCAGGAAATGGAAAAGACCAGCTAATATTTGGCAAGCTTCCTTTATGATCAACAAATTAAAATGTTAAGGAAGCAATTTGTTGAGAAAAGATATTTTTAAAAGGAGCTGAATCATGCAGGTTCAGCCCCGGATATGGTCAATTGGTAATTTTAAATCATTTTGTAAAAGTTAACGTTTTCAGCCCCCAGCAATCACATTGAAGACATCACCGAGTTAATCATAGACCCGCCTCCCTCCCAGCTCAGGTGGAGGCAGGGCCACCCGGTCTCCAGCGGCTGGGGCTTGGCTTACCCCCGGTGCACAGTGACTGCAAAGTCAGCTGCCATTGGAGGCGCTTTGACGAGAGGAAGAGAAACAGGAATGCAGCCCGAGTCCAGCTTTAGGTTCCCAAAGACACCGGATGCCAATCCATCTTCAATCATTAGCCATCTGACCCACTTTGGATCTAGAAAGCCTAGGGTTACTGGATTTCTTCAAGGGGAGAAAGAAAAAAAAAAAAAAAAAAAAAAGGAGCAGTGTACTGGTTTCCACGATCCAGGAATAAATAGCAAGGCGTTCTTGGGATTAAAAAGCCGTTCCCATACTAGGGGCCAAGGTGTACCTTCGTTAAGCAGCCACGGTTCACATGGTGGGGGGAGTGGGGGAGGGAGGGGACAGACTTTATAAATAGTGGCTCATGTGACGGATAAGTCAATGAAGAAGAAAAAGTCCAGGGAGGGGCCGGGAGGGGGTGCTCTCTTATGGGGGAAGGAACACCAGACCTGCGTCCTGAAGGAAGTAAAACCAACTGAAGCAAACCCAAGTCAGCCTCTGAGATGGAACCCCTGCCACCACTACCCCAAAAACAGAAACTGAAATGCTTCTGGCGACACTTCTGTCCATTTGCTTGGTAACAAGCTGCTTCAGCTTTGTCGTAACCTTGAGGAATCTAGATAACGGCATTTTTTTTTTCTTAAATTCAAGCTCCCTGGTAATGAGTCCTGCTCCTGGGTGTAACAACTGAGACACAGTGTCCAGTGTTCAAAATACTCTGTTCTGGCCCAAGCACTGCACTGAGTGGAGGGCCTGGGCTGTGCACTCCGGGCATTTGCTTAAAATGCTGGCCTGGGGCCACAGACGCCTGACCTGACCCCTGAAGGGCCGCACTATCTGGAACGGCCCTGAGTGGCCGACAAGACCACGCCCAGGCAAAGGCTGGCTCCAAGGAAGGGGGCACTCGGCTCCCGTAAGAACCACCAGCACCAGGTGCCCACCACGAGGGACGAGCCTGACTGGAGAAAACATGTAGAGGGGCAAATTCACTGCTGTCCACACGGTTCACTCCAAGTCGACTGAGCTGGAGGATCCAGAATTTCCCAGGACTTAGTTCTACCAGCTGGCCAAAGGCATTTTACTAGTCCCCACCCAGAATGGAGAAGAGAACTCCCTTCTGTGTTGAAGTTCATTAACAGCTGCCCTCGAGCAAGGGAAGATCGCCTCTGCCACCTTCGGGGTCAGACTAGGAACCCCCACTGCTCCACCGAGACAGAGGTCAGGTCAACAGGTCCTGCAAGGACATTTCGTGACTTTAGTCCCGTTCCCATAGTCTCCGTGCAAAGCTGGCTAGGGGTCCCGCTGGATACACGACATCCAGGCCACCATGCTCCACGTGGAGAAAGGGGACAGGGGCACTCGACCCACCCAAAACACCTGCAGACGCCCACGGAGCCGAGAGGGCCTCCAGGTGCTCACCCGCCCCGGACATTCAGACAACTCGCTCCCGGACTCGGAATCCTCACTTGCTAAGCCAGCCCGGTGAAGCGGGTCTCCGAAAAGCACCCGGAACTACAGCTAAGGGGGGAAAAATCCCCGCGAAAAACCCCCCAGAACACCTCCTTGCAATTATGCAAAGCCATGGGAAGGATGAAGTCATCCTGAGCCAAGTCGAGGTAAGGGGGCGACAGCCCTGTTGGGGCAGAAGTGGGGGGGAGAGGGACAGACAAGCCCTGTCCACCCCTCACACATTTCAGAGAAGACGGTCCCTCGGCTTAAAGGAGCCGGCGTATTAATCCTCACTGGCTAAATGCCATCTTCTCGCTTCACCTGACTCCAACCTCACTCTGCTTTATTTAATTCAAAACAGCTGATTTCAGAGGTGTTCATCCTCATTTTTCATTCTAGTCCACATCTTTCCAAAAGCTGACTATTAAGAGCGGTGAAAGGCCTTTCTGTGTTGAAAACATCTTTTATGTGTTGAAAGTGGATGAAAGCCATGCATTTTGACTCCTGGAAAATAAAAAAAAATAAATAAAAAAAAATTTTTTTTTTAAAAGCACTTCTTTTTATTTCTACGGATATTTCAAAAATGACATTTACTGAATGCTATGCCTATAATATGCGAGGCACTGCGGGAGGCGCGGGAGGCGCGGGAGCGTCAGAGCCCCTGCACAGCCCCTGCGCTGCTGAAGGCCTACAAGAGGCGCCAAACGAGGACCCAGGCGACCGACACTGGGTGCAATGCGAGCAGAAACCCGGGGCAGGCCCGGGGGGCCCGGGGGCTTTAGAGGAGGGCAGATTCTGCCTGCTGGAGGGGATCGGGAGGGCTCCGGTCAAACAGAAACAGGAACTGGAGCTGGGCAGGGCTTGAGAGGCTGGGGGAGAAGGACGGGAGAGGGTGCTCCTGGGAGAAGACAGAGGCATGACCGAGGAGGGCCGGTTCAAAGGCCCAGGGGCCTGGTACAGCCGGCACGTGTGGGAGTCGAGGAGGTGGAGGTCAAGGAGGATGAGGCCTGAGGAGGGATCCTTGAGTTAATTTGGCTTCAGGAAAGCAGTTTCGGTTTGACACTGAAGGGCCCAGAAAGAACGAACAGGAAAGCTCGTAAGCTTCTTCTCCCGGGGGGTCCGGAGGAGGCTTTTCCTCAAGGGGCCGAGCAACAGTGGCTACGGCAGCGTGACCGGCTGCCCCCCAGTCGTGGAAACTGGAGAAACGGTTGAACTTCATCTAACTGGGGCAACTTTTGAAGTCACTAACCACAAGGAGGAAGCATTCCCTTCGGGCCTGCAGGAAACAGATTGCATTGCTGCGTCTGTCCCGGCTCGGAGAGGCCCAGCCTTCTCAAGGCTTTCCTAAGACCCGTCTGCTCGGGCCATCCTTCTGTGAAGCCCGCCTCCTTCCCACATCCACGAGCCTTCTTGACGGGCCCATTTTTGGAGCCTTCAATTAGAGAATGGGAAACAGCGGCCTGGGTAAACAATTAAGGTCAGGGAGGAGAATGGATGGACACACAACTCTAATGAGGTAAACAAATTGCAACCGTGGAATAACATTCTGGTCATTACGTATCGTGACAACTTAAAGCTTACTTGCACGCTTCCTGCTGACCCAAGCTGTTTCTCACACGGCGGTGGGGGGAGAACACGGAGAAGGCGCCAGACTCAGTGTTGGAACTTAAATTATAAAATCCCTGCGGAAACACTGAGGACTCTCCCACTGTGCCACCTGCAGGCGCCCTAAGCCTCGTGAGTTCGAGCCCCACGCTGGGCATAGAGGTTACTTAAATAAAATAAACTTTAAAAAAAGGTGGGGGGGAAGGAGAGAAAACGGAGAGGGAGGATTGTATCGCTATCCAAAGTGAGTCTGTTTTTAGTCCTTTTGAGCATGTGTGCGTGTGAATAAAAACGGGTGGGAGCACGTTGCTGCGAATGAGGTGCCATTTCTTGGTCCAGCAAGGGTGTAGGGTTAATAATAGCTCCTGTTTACAGAGCGGCTCCCTGCCGGCACCTCACATCTACCCCCTCGTTTTGTTTTTGTAACCACCCAGCCAAGAAGGTCTCGCCTCATACAGGTGAGGGAGGTGAGGGTGTGCGGCCAGGCAACCAGTAACCAATGCAGGCAGGACTGGAAGCCGCGCGCGGGCCCCGCCCCCCAGCACAGCCAAGGCCCCTACGGTAAGGAGACGGCTGTTCTCGGCCGTTCCTGAAGCAGCTCCGAAGACAATCCCAGCATGTGCTTCCCATGTGTCACTCACTGGCAGCCTGGCTGGGAGCAGCTCCCAAAAGATCGCTGTGAAAGACAAAACTGGTGTTTCCTACAAAACCGGTGTCCTCGTAGAAAGCCTCAGCCCGTCCATAAATTCGGGCCTCTTGAAAACGTGTGAGTTCCAGGTTAATGTGGCAGACCAACACATGCGTCATCTCTGCACCCTCGGCAGCAGTAAGGTCTGAACTCACAGGACACAGAGAGAGGGGAGGGAGCAAAAGGGAAGCCCCCGAACGTGAGGGGCTGGAAGGTGGCTGGACCAGCCACACCGCAGCCTCAAGAGAGCAGAGGAAGCTTACGGCCTGACCTCAAGATGGGACCCAATATGCAGTAAGGTCATCTGTTCCACAGAACTTGGACAGGGAGCGGCAGGGGCTTGGCAAGGTGGGGGCGCAAGGTGGGCAAAATGCCATTCAGAGGCGCAGGCAGACCCCCTCCCCCACCTCAAGCAGCCTGGGACCTCCCCCCACCTCACCCCCATCAGCAGAAGACTGAAACTGCTCTCCGCCACACGCAGGGGGACTGAGTGAACATCCCAGGCCCTTCCCCGGCCTGGGCACTGGAAAACCGGCAATCAGCTGTCTCGCCCCCAACCTCCCCTCCCTGCAGGGAAACCAAGGGCCTCTTGCTAAAGAAACTGTCAGCTCAAAAGAAAAGAGCCACAGACACTGACACATCAGGGACTCCCCCCCAAAAAACACCTGACTGATCTCTTACAGGGAAGGCCACCACCTGTCAACTGTCCCCAACCCTGCACCCCCCCCCCCACTCTATATAAGCATGCTGATGCCTTGCTCTTAAGTATGGACAGATGACAGAAATGTCACCAGGCATTTGACGAAACCTCTAACTGGGACCAAGACAAAGAGAAAAAAAAAAAAAAAGAAAAGAGACGAATCAACAGGAGAAGGGATAAATAAAATTGGTCCAGTCACACAACTGGGTACCAACATCAGAGAAAATAGAGACCACGTTTCCTGCAACATCACAGATGAATCTCCGTGACACTATAGTCAAAAAAGTAAGTGCCAGCAGTCGGCATGCCAAATGATACCATTTTTACAGAGCTCAAAACCAAGCAAGAGTAAATACCACAGCATATACACATTTGCGATAAACGACATTATTTTAAGGCTATGACATAATAGATACAGAACTGAGGACAGGGGTCGCCTGTCTGGATAAGGAGGCAGAGAAACAGGAGGGAGTCTCCGGTGGATGCAAATTATTGGGGATGTTCTTGGGTTCAAGAGGAGGGGAGAGACGTTTGCGGATTTTAGTTACTACCCTTTGTGACCAAAATGTGTTCCATCCAATTGTTTACAGATATTAAATAAGACGGCTTTTAAAAAGTAAAAAAATGAAGAGAAGTCAACGAAGACAAGAGAACTTTTGAAAGAAACCGTGGTGAATGCAGCCGGTGAGATCAAAAAGGACCCTTCGGGTAGGAACAAGAGTAGGGCGTAAGAATGTAACATTCAGAGAACAAGAAAGAAAACTCAGAAGTTACAACCACGACAGATAAAAGTACAGGAAGATTGGACGGTTGAACAGTTCTCCCAGATACATCAAAAAAGACAAAGACATGAAAAATGGAAGGGGAGAAAAATGGCCAGATTCGGCCACGAGGCCCAGCGCCTGCATAACGAGTTCTGGAGGACAGAGAACGAGACCCACCCCGAGGAGAACCGTCACGATCCCGGAGAACAGGAGGCGAAGATCAGGGCTCTAAACGGTGTCACAGAGAAACGGCAAAGGATGGGAAACGAGACTGTCCTTGACCAGCGGAGCCACGTCTTTGACTTGCGAGGGTGGAATTCTAGAATTCTATGCTCGGCAACCATCTTTATCAGGAAGCTACTGGAGGAGATTCCCCAAATGAGAGAAAGACAAAATCGCAGAATTCAGGAGACAGGGATCCAAAGCAGGAGGGGGAAAGGGTAGCCCAAGATGATGGGGAAGGGGACCAGGAGGAAAGTGGGGGGCCCTGTGCCAGGCAGCAGCCCGTCCCAGCAGAAGGACAAGGGACCAGGAGGGGGCTCCCAAAGAAAAGATGAACCCCTACCTACCTGATGTTTTAAGAGATACGTGTTGCTGGAAAAGAGTTTGGGGGTAAATTAGACCTTGTACACAGAAACTCCTATTTCCATAGTCGTAGCTATCCAAATGCCCAATAGTTGAAAATCGGGTGAGCAGAGAAACAGGGCCACTCTGCAGGGGCCCCATGGTGAGGCCTCCACTGCACCTGCCGGTCCCAGTCCCACGGCACCCCACCAGCAAGCAATGCCCACGCTGAAACCTGGGGACCAGGTGCAGAAGCCAGCTGCATAGACAGAGAACAGTTCCAGGGTGCAGGTGCTGACGGTGGGGAGAGGTGGGCAGGGGGCCGGGGCTGGTCCTGTTCTCATACTGATAGAATCGGGGTAAAAACTGAAAATAAAGTGCTTTGAGAGAAAGAAAGCCTGCAAAAACAATGACTACCGTTAGGCCGTTTTTATTTTAAAATGAAATACATTCAAAAGGACGGACAACCTTCTTTTTTTTTCTTTTTCTGGTTCCTTCAACAACTCCACACTGTGATAACCATAAGGATCACATGGAAGAGTGTTTATTCTGCCTTCACAACTGTTTTTCCTCCCAAGCTTCTCATCCCTTACCCTTTCCTTTTTTTTTTTGTCTTTTTTTTTTTTTATTTTACTTATTTTTAGGTAGAGTCTATGCCAGTGTGGGGCTCAAACTCACAACCCAAAAGATCACGGGCTGCACACTCCTCCAACTGAGCCAGTCAGGTGCCCTCCCTGACCATTTTCTTAAAAAATTTTTAAGTGTTTATTTATCTATTTTGAGAGAGAGAGACAGAGTGAGCAAGGGAGGGGCAGAGAGACAGGGAGGGAGAGAATCCCAAGTTGGCTCCGCACCGTGAGCACAAAGCCCGATGTGGGGCTCGAACTCAGGAACCGTGAGAGCATGACCTGAGCTGAAACCAAGAGTCGGACGCTTCACGGACTGAGCCGCCCAGGCGCCCCCCTCCCCCCCCCACACCCTGACCATTTTCTCAAGGCAGAACCTAGGAGCTCTGCTCCAACCTGGGCTGGAAATGTCAGGTGGAGGGGGCTCCCAGCCTCCCACTTCCCCAGAGGCTGCCGGGAGCTGCTGGGACCGAAAGCCCAGGAGGCCCTTCCTGTAGCCCCGGGCCCAGCCGGGCACCCGGGAGCACCTATGTCTCAGGGGAGCCTCGAGCCCCTGCCAGGCACGGAATTCTTTTTCCTTATCATCCAAGATTTCTCCCCAGTAAACTTTCTGACTTTGCTCCTGAAATCCCTAGGGGCTGCTGCATGTTCTGTAAAACGATTTCACCATTTCCTCCAAATTTTGTCTTCCTCTTACATACCTAAAAGTCAGACCCAAGTGCGCTTTATAGGAACTGCCTACATTCAAAATCCAGGCAACAGTGCCAGTCCGTTAGAGATTACATGATCCAGGAGGGAGGGAACGCTAATATTAGCCACTCTGCCCCTCTCCCATCCCCCCACGGCGGCTCCCCTTCAGAAAAGGACAGGGCTGACTACATAACAGCCCAGATCTGCCGCCAAGGAAGAAACACCTACTTGGAAACAGCCTTCCAGATCCTGGCCAAGAAAACAAAACTCAGAGCCTGACACGTAAGTCACATGGCAAGCTGCTGGGTCCTGCTGGTCGCTGTCAGCAACCACCGGAGACAAAAAAAAAAAAAAACCCAAAAGATGCCTTGCGCGTTGCTCTACACGCGCTCTCTTTTCTATCTGCTGTGCATTCGAGAAGCTGCTAGGATGGCTTGTTCTCATCCTTCGAGGTAGGCACATTCCCCAGGCACACAGCCTCGCTGTACCGACACGGTCCCTTCTGAACAAAACTGGGCCCCCGGAGAGGCCCAGCAGGCCAAGGAAACAGGAGGAGAAAATTCAATCACTAGTCCCAACCGACACCGGAGAATCCTTTGGCCATCTGGATCTGAAAGGACTTCCACTTTCAAAGTCCTCCTCTCCGTAGGAAGTTTGCCACCAAATATTAAAAGCCCAAGGTGCCAAGCACTGCATGACTCACGTTTTTCGTTTGCCCGCTGAACGTCTGACGTGCAAGCTACTCACGCCCAGGAGCAGGCTTTTGCCTTAAAAATGCAATTATTCAAACTGAATTGGGTCTAATGTGGAAGCAGATATTTTTAATCTTCTAAGGCAGAACAGTCTTTGGGGAAAAAAGCGTAAAAGAAAAATACCAACGCCACAACCTCAGTACGTACCCAGTGAGCCAGACGGCCCAGGCATCCCTGCCGCCCTGACGACGGGACATCTCGGTCTGGGTTACTACCACTATTATTCTTTTCAGAGAGGGCGGTCTCTTCTGGTGAGCTGCCTCCCCCATAACACCTTCCTTGACTTTTTCAGGCTAAACCAACCAAGGATCGTGGATCAGGCACCGTCCTAAGCGGAGTCTTAACAAAACCCTTACGAAGCGCGAGTAGTCTTACTATCACCCTTGTACAGACAGAGGAAGCAGGTTAAGGGCCCAAGGTCACACGGCTCACAAATGGAAGAGCAAAGGTTCCAAGTCAGAAGGGTCGGCCGCCCAGGCCAGCGTGCCCTCAGCCGGCAGGGCAGGCAGCTGACGGCTTCTGGGCGCATCCAAAGGCAGGCCACCCAGACAACCCCACGTTCTCACACCGAGAGCCACCATTTCCAGATGACGGTACATCATGGGCCCGGCACAATGAGCGGAAGAAAGGCGCCCCAAAGTTCAACTTCCAAGTGAGTGTCTTCGGTCTCGGCCCCGACATTGGCTACAGCGCAGGAGAAAATACGCCTCCTCCACAGGGATGGTCGGCACAGGGCTCTAACCAGAACCTAACTTAATCACTTAGTGGCTCGGGCTAAGCATAATGAAGGTTAGTGCCGAAATCCGTCCCGCATCCGTACGTTCCTCAACAGTCTGCATGCAGAAAGTGCCCCCGCACGACACAGCCCGGGGCCTGCAATTCTTTTGTCTTTCTGGTCTTCTGCTCCCAAGTGGACAGCCAGTCCTACCTCGAGGACGTCCCTTGCCTTCTTCCGATTTGTTGTTTTAATGTGTTAGGACCTTGAGAAGCAGATGAACGATACTATTAGAAGCGTGTGTACAAGAGGAGCTGGGTGGAAGCGAGGCTTGGGAGGGGGCAAGAGAGGCGCCCTTGGAGAGCCATCCCCTGGCAGCTCAGCCCCCTGACTGCTACCTGTGTTCTGGAAAGCTCATCGGAGCAGATAAGGGAAGCGTCATTCTCTTAAAATATGAATTAAATAAAACCAACCCTCCCTTTTAAGGATCTAGCCCAGTGCTTCTCAAATTCTAATGCGTCTATGAATCACCTGGGGAATCTCATAAAAATGCAGATTCTGACTCAGGAGGTCTGGCTGGGGCCTGACATTCTGCACTTCTAACAAGCTCCCAGGGGATGCCCAAACGGGTTTGTGGACCTCTTTGAGTAGCGAGGGTCTACGTTAGAACAGCGCTGTCCGGCAGAAACGTAATAGACCCATTTTAACTGTTCTCGCAGTTAGCCCCAGGTCTAGCTAGCTGGCCTCCTCCATGCTGTCCACCAGAATTCCTGGGTGTTAGCTGGGAAGTGATCAGAATTTTAGCTGTGCATGAATTTTAGTTGGATGTTCAACCACTGTCAATTCATAATCAGTCCATACTGTACCCTATTCCTATCATGAGAAACTTTTAAAAGGTACCAATACCCACCCCAAACTAGCAGAATCAGAATCCCTGAGGGTGGCCCATGCCCAGGGGGATCTGCGGCCCAGGACATCAGAGGCAGGTAGCCCCAGGAAAACAGGTGTGGCTGGAGAGAAGACCCCAAGGTTGCCTAAGGGGCCTCAGTGCACCCCCTCAAGCCCTCTAACCATCAACCTCAGTGACTGACAAGCTGTGGCCTAACTCTCCCTCCTCAGGGGCAAGGGATCAGCTAATACCCTGGGGCCCAGGCCGAGGGGATCAGGGGTCACCAGGAAAAACAGTCTGAAGGAGAGGAAACACTAGACAAAAGAAATCAACCAGCCCAGCAACCTGCACAGATGAAGCAGAGTTCATGGATCCGAACTGAAACAGATGCAGCCAAAATGAGCAGAGAGGACAGAGACGGGCTGGTGTTAACAGGACAGAGACACTGACTTTAGAAACGGAGAGGAAAAAATAAATACGGGAGTGGGTCTTAATCGTTTCAGGAATAATCTGGATTCTGAATTTCAGGAAAAGAAAATAGATGGCATAATTATAAAATCCAGCAGAGGGGAAAAAAAAAAATCAACCCAATCAAACATTGCAAGGAAAGATACCCTCCCGAAAATAATGGTAAAAAGAAAACATAAAATAATACTCCAGAAGTGCTAATATAATCACAATTACCCTAAATGTATGCCAGTTAAATTCACTAATCAAAGACAGACTCTCAACCTGGGTTTAAAAAACAAGATCCGGGGTGCCTGGGTGGCTCAGTAGGTTAAGTGTCCGACTTCAGCTCAGGTCACGATCTTGGAGTTTGTGGATTCAAGCCCCGCATCAGGCTCTGTGCTGACAGCTCAGAGCCTGGAGCCTGCTTTGGATTCTGTGTCTCCCTCTATCTCTGCTCCTCCCCAACTCATGCTCTGTCTGTCTCTCTCTCTCTCTCTCTCTCTCTCTCTCAAAAATAAATAAACATTAAAAAAATAAATTAATTAAAAAACAAGATCCCACATCGTATATCTAAAATAAAACACATTGAAAGCAAAAGGATCTGGAAAGACTGAAAATCTGGA
The DNA here is from genome assembly GCF_014898765.1 of Herpailurus yagouaroundi. Taxonomy (NCBI): domain Eukaryota; kingdom Metazoa; phylum Chordata; class Mammalia; order Carnivora; family Felidae; genus Herpailurus; species Herpailurus yagouaroundi. The sequence continues at coordinate 8,416,506 of NW_024412447.1, read as the reverse complement.
CAGAAGAGAAAAAAGCTTTATCGGGCACACAGAAACTAAAAACAAAAGAATAAACAAAATTACTGTAGCATCAACACAAATAGAATGTAAGGTGAAAAAAACATCATAAAAGAGGAAGAAAGAGGCTGCACAGACACCAGGAAAAGAAACTGTTAATCAGGAAGATGTAAAGACCGTGCTCGTATGTGCATCTAACAATATAGCCTTAACATTCTATAATAAAACAGCTGTCAAAACTATGGGAAGAAAATTAGCAGAGGCGTAGAAGAATTAAGTACCACAGATAAGCTCAAAATAATACATGGAAAATTCTATCCTCAAACAAAAAACACATTACTTTTGAGCACATATGGAACATTCCAAGTGCAAATGCCATAGGGTCTCTTAAATATCTATTCCAAAGAAATCGGCATTCACGTGAACTATGCTCTCTGGCCATATGCAATCAAAACAGACATCAACAGAATAAAAAGTTTTTGTTTTGTTTTGTTCTTTGACAGAGAGAGCTCGTGAGCACGCATACGAGCAGGGGAGAGGGGCAGAGAGAGTGACAGAAACTCAAGCTGGCTCCACGTTTAGTGAGGAGTCAGACACGGGGTTCGATCCCACGACCCGGGGATGACGACCCGAGCCAAAATCAAGAGGGGGACACTCAACGGACTGAGCCAACCAGGCACCCCCAAGAAGTTTTTGTTTGTTTGTTTTTTGTTTTTTGTTTTTTTAATGTCAAAAATCCAGGGGCCCTGGCTGGCTCAGTTGGTAGAGCACGTGACTCCTAATCTCAAGGTTGTGAGTTCAAGCTCCACGTTGGGCGTGGAGCCCACGATCAATCAATAAAATAAATGTCAAAAATCTAGGAAAGACATTCAATTAACTAACCCTTGGGTTACAGGGGGAAATTACAAAACGAATACAAAATTACGAAGTGAATAAAAATGAAAGCACTAACTGTCCGTTTATGGAGCAGTGCTAAGGCAATTTTCAGAAGAAATATTACGGCTTTCAATACACTCATCAGAAAACGACAAAGAATTTAAACTATTAAAAGCTGAACTTTCAAAAAAAGACGTTTGCAAAAAAGAGTGCCCTCTAAGAGGAGTGAAATAAAGGAGAAAAATCAGTGACGCAAAAGAAAAAAAAAAGGACAAAGAGGACAAGAAGGGCAAAAGGCAGGTTTCGTTTAAGAGCTCGTAAGACAAACCAAACTCTACAGGAGACCGAAAAGAAGTCACAGAGACGTTCAGAAATACAGAATCTAGAAAGAAAACGCGAAGCAGCTAGCACTAAAACAACAGATTTACACAAATCACGAAAATATTATGAACACTCATACAAGAATAAGTGTTAAAACCACGATGAAATGGACATACTTCTAGAAAGTTAGAAAATGCCCAGATGGGTCTACAAAAGGAAGAGTCAGACTAATAAAGAGAGTGAGACGGTAAACGCCTGCTCGCCACACTCAGTCTCAGGACCCACGGCGGGACAGGGGGAGCGCGATCACACTGAAGCTACAGGCGTTCCTCATCTCATAGAAATGATCCCAAAACAAGTTTAACCTATTTTACACGAGACCCGTAGAGTTTCAATTCCAACTAGATAAGGGTAAGAAAAGTATAGGCCGATTTGATTGGGAAACACAGATGTCAAAACTATGCATCAAACCCAACCATATTTTAAAATTCAAGACACGGTTGGCCCCACAATGCACTGCATGATCTGGCCTCAAAGCATCCATCACTGTAATGCAATTTATCACACGCATGGACTAAGGGATCAAAGTCGCATGGCCATGAATAGATTTTAAGAAAAAGTATCTGCTAAAGGTCAACACCTAATTATTATTTAAAAAAAAAAAAAAAAAACAACTCTCAGAAAAGGAAGGGAAAGGGAATCAAGGTAATTGCTTAATCTGTTTCAGGCGTCTACCAAAAATTCCCTTGAGACCAGGAAAGAGCAGGCCACCATCACTAAACCACTATGCAACGGAGTCCTTGAGTTTCTGGCCAACAAAACAAGCCACTCTGGTTCAAGGAGTGGAAGGAAAGGGGTAAACAAAAGAGTCACTTTTTTTGCATATGATATTATCCCCAGGGAAAGGTAACAGAGTCAAGGTAATCAGTAAAACTAGAAAGAGACTCAGCAAGCCTGCCAGTTTCAAAATCGGCAAACAAAACCAGTTGTTTTTCTTCCATACCACAATCAACAATCAGAAGAGAAAAAAAAAAATGTTTTTAAATAAGACACTGGTCACAACATCACAAAAACTGTAAAGGACTAGAAATTAAATAAAGATTTCACAAAACCTTTTTGGAGGAGGAAGACCTAAATAAATGGAGAAGTATCTTTGTTCAAGGATGGGACAACTTAAAAGGTCTTCATTTCCCCCTGCCCCCAAATTAACCTGTAGATTTCATCCAAATGCAATAGAGACTCCAGCAGAACTTGAGGGGGAACCAGACAGGTACGTGCACCAAAGAACAATAGACCTTGAGTCGCCAACGTGCTTTGAAAAAGAGCCAAAGAGGATAAATTCACGTGACCAGAAATTGAAACGCATATAAAGCCACCGTAAAATGGGGTGGTGCCAGTGCAAGAAGAAACAAATAAGGGGCAGAACAAAAGAATGACCCCAGAAGCATCCCCACATGTGTATGAGGCCCTGACGTACAAGAGACGCAGCTCCCAAAATCACAGGGTAGGAGACAAAACAACTGTTCAGCAATGTTGGAAAACCTGGCTACCTATCTGTACAAAAACCATTTCCAACCTAAAGATCTAAACGAGGAAGACCAATGTTTGACAGTTATGTGACATAGCCATCAAAATACAAGTCTCTTTGGGGCGCCTGGGTGGCGCAGTCGGTTGAGCGTCCGACTTCAGCCAGGTCACGATCTCGCGGTCCGTGGGTTCGAGCCCCGCGTCGGGCTCTGGGCTGATGGCTCAGAGCCTGGAGCCTGCTTCCGATTCTGTGTCTCCCTCTCTCTCTGCCCCTCCCCCTTTCATGCTCTGTCTCTCTCTGTCCCAAAAATAAATAAACGTTGAAAAAAAAAATTAAAAAAAAAAATAAAATAAAATAAACTTTAAAAGAGAAAAAAAAGACAGGGGGCCCCTTGGGTGGCTCGGTCGATTGGGCACCCAACTTCAGCTCAGGTGACGATCTCACTGTTTGTGGGTTTGAGCCCATAGTTCAGAGCCTGCAGCCTGCTTCGTTTGGATTCTGTGTCTCCCTCTCTCTCTGCCCCTCCCTGGCTTGTGCTCTGTCTCCCTCTCAAAAATGAAAACCAACCAAAAATGAATTAGAAAAGAATTCATTTTTAAAGAAGCATTAAAAAAAAAAAAAAGTACATGATAATCTTTGTGATTCCGAATGGGGAAAGATGTTCTCAAGAGGGAAATCACACACCAAACATGAGGGGGAAAATCGGATAGATTGGAGTTCATCAAAATTAAGTTTTTTTACATATCGAAGGACACTACAGACAAATCAACAAAAGAGACTGGGAAAGATTATTTGCAACAGCAAAAACCAACAAAGGATTAGCATGCAAAACATACAAAGAACTCTTACAAATCAACAACAAAAAAAAGTAAATCATTAAAACAAAACAAAACAAAAACAAAAAAAACAAAATACTATATGACCAGACAATTTACAGAAGGGTAAATCTGAAAATCTTAGAAGTATAAAAGAGGTAGGTAACAAGTATGAACCTTACCGGTGATTAGAGAAGAATCACACAACGCTGAAGTACCACTTTAAAACCATCAGAATGGCAAAAAGTCTCCAGGAAGTGCTGACACGAACGTGGAGAGAGCAGTGGTGCCTCTGCTCTGGGAAGCAATCTGGCAGCACTTAGTGAAATTAACAGCCCTTTTCACTCTGGACTCAGCAACCCACTCCTGGACCAGCCATCATGCCCTGTGCGTTAAGGATGCCAGAGGCACTGGGGTATTAGAGACCACAATGTGGAGCCACCCCCACGGAAATGGACCCAGAAGCCGGGCGGTGCTAAGAACTGAACTTATGTCCCCCAAATTCATATGCTGAAGTCCTAGCCCTTGAAGTGATGACATCTGGAGGTGGGTCTTTCGAAGGTCATGAGGGTGGGGTCCCCACGATGGCATTAGCAACCTTGTAAGAGACACCAGAGTGCTCCCTCACTCTCTCTCAGGCCCGTCTGTCGCCTGGAGGATACAGCAGTCTGAAAGCCAGGAAGAGGACGCTCACCAGGAATGCAATCTGCAGGCACCTTGACCTTGGACTTTCAGCCTCCAGAGCTGTGAGAAATAAAATGTGTGTTGTTTAAGCCGCCCAGTCTAGAGTATCTTGTTAGATCAGCCTGAGCGAACCAAGACAAGTGGATTCTTCAGATGGAATCCAATGCAGCTATCATGAAGGACGACCAAACTGTGTAGGGAGGAACATGGTCAGATCTCCAAACCAGTGACGAGTGAAAAGGAGGGAGAAAGATGTACAGCACATCGCCAGACAGGAGTTAAGCTACTTATACCTACAAAGCAGGGCACCCAGTTCACAAGAATACAGCTGTGTAGAGGCACACTAAACACCAGCATAGGGCGGGAGGGCCAGCGTCTAGAAATGGGGGTGGAGCCTAAAGGAAGAAAAACTTACTAAGATGAATCATGTGTGCTGTGAACTGATGAGTGATGAGGGTGAGACACACACACACATACCCCCAGAGGCAGACAGAAAACAGGGGTCTGGATTTTCCTGCCCATCTCGTACAAATCGGTGTTAAAACTCTTACACTTTGACTTAAGGATTTCAATGTTTAACACCATAAAACAATCGGCCGGATGTTCCTAAACTTTGAAAATTACAACGAACTGAGTTGGTGACGGCCCTCCGTGTCAATTCCACACCTATCTGAATCGACAGACCCTCGCAGAACACACACACACACACACACACACACACACACACACACACACACACA
>NW_024412447.1:8396257-8411535 GCF_014898765.1 Herpailurus yagouaroundi | reverse complement strand
ACACACACACACACACACACACACACACACACACACACACACACACACAGCTGAAAAAGATTTGGTATTTTGCCTTAACTTCTGGAACCTGTCAATTTCATTCACAATTTACACCAGCTTCTAATTATACTTAACTGAATATTAACCATTCTAATTGCTTAATGCTTTATTGGCTCCATGCAAAGTATCGAGGGACATCTGGCTGGGCAAATGGGACCCTGCCTGCTGCTAGGAGAGACAGCTTGGAGCACACACTCCTCCTCATGCTCTCATGTCTACCCTCACCCAGAACCAGAGCATCTCAAAAGCAGGACTAGTAAGTCCACACCAGCAAAGCAGCCAAAAGAAACTTTCTACCATCCGGATTTTAACCATAACGCTCCTGCTTCCCATCACAGAAAGTTGGGGGCAGGGTGACTGCAAGACTGAGGGCCCAGGCCCCTTCCACATTCCTGCTCCGCGTCCCCTGCATTGCACACTGTCCTGCCCCCCAACCCCCACCGGCCCGCCAATGCTTAGATTGGTGGCAGCTGGCCCTGGAGCCTCTTTGCCCACAGGCACGTTCATGGGCTTTGTCCTGGTTCATCTCCTTTTATGAGAGAAGCAGCACTTTTCCAGCAGCAACCCTGACATCCCCTGCCTCTCTGGCCAGAACTAAGTGCAACCCCCACCACGCCTGGCCACAGGGAAGGCCCTGCCAGGACAGTTTAGACAAACATCTGGTTTCACCCCGGTGCGGGGAAGAGTGAGGAGGCAGGCGGGCGCAGAGGGGAGAGACCCCGGGTGGGCCACCAACAGCATCTGCCGTTAGCCAAACACACGGCCTGCTCACGCGTCCATCTGTCTCTCACGCTGGTTCCAAAGTGCGACAGCTCCACCACGCAAGGAACCCGACGAGGCGGCCGGAGGGAGACCAGAGCAGGGAAAGGTGCAGCGGCCCAGGCATTAGATGAGCACCTGGAGAACAAACAGGAGCCGCACCCAAGACGTCAAACAGCAGCAGGCTCGGAAACGGGAACACAGAGTCCCCATATGTGACCCAGCATTCCTACTCCTGGGCGTGTACCCAAAAAAGCCGAAAACGCTTCGCACAGAAACCTGCACACAGACAGGTGTTCGCAACAACATGATTCGTAAAAGCCCCAAAGCGGAAACGATCCAAATGCCCACCGTTTATGAAAGGATCATCAGATGTCGTATACCCACACCGCGGGATCTCATTCGGCCATAAAAGGAATGAAGAATGGATACACACTACAACGTGCGTGAACACAGAAAATAACTACACCGAATGAAAGAAGCCAGACACAAAAGGCCACGTGTTGTAGGGTTCCATTTATATGTGAAATATCCAGAACAGGGAAATCCATGGAGGCAGAAAGTAGAGTGATGGTTACACAGAGCCTCGGGCGGGAAGGGGCAGGGGGAGGCGCAGGGCAGATGCAGGGGTCACGGCTAACAGGTACGAGCCTCTTGCTGGAGGGTGGAAAATGTTCTGGAATTCGACTGTGGTGACAGTTGCACAACATGATGAACATGAAACTGAACTGCACACTTTAAAACAAAAAGTAACAAATGAGTTCCTGGCTGACTCTGTCTTGATCTCGGGGTGATGAGTTCAAGCCCCATGCTGGACATAAGAGCTTACATTTAAAAACATTTAGAAATTAAAAAAGAAAAAAGTAACAACACAGGTATGGGCGCTGTGTGCAGGGAGCTGTCCTCTGAAGCGTGTTCAATAGAAAAAAAAGTGTTCCGAGAGCACTCTGTACCAGGACATCCCCCAACCAAAATGTAAACCTAGTTGTATACTCAAAATGTTTTCAGGTCACACTGTCCCTTAAAAAACAGAAATCTGTAAGACGTTTAGACATCCTATTGGCCCTCGCCCTAACCCAAATATCAGCCTCAGCTCAAGCTTCCGGAAGCAGGGGCTCCTCGGCCAGCGCATCTGCTCTGTACACCCAATGGGGAACACACTGGAAAACTCAGAGATGGCATTAAAAAAAAAAATCTCTCTATTTGAGGCATAAGAATCAGCTTTTGGAAAAACGCCCTAAGCCTCTCAAATAAACAGCAGGCATCTCACAGACACAGGACACTGGCCACTGAATTCCATACGCAGGCACCTCTGTTTCAAGTCCCTTCCAAGGAGCCTCCCGGCAAGAACAGCTGGATGGCAGGTGTGCCTGGGGCAGGGAAGGCAGGCGGGCAGCTGTGCCGGGACATGGCGGAAGGGCCCGACCTTCCTCCTCCCTCGTGGGAACGCTGCATCCCCATTCTGGAAGGGGCTGCACAGCCCCCATTAGGAGACGTGGGTGTTTTAGAGGCAGCCGTCAACTCGGGTATTTCTTAGCTAGACCCCTTCCCTCCTCCTAAGGCAAAGTAAAACCACCACCATGTGCAAAGTTGGGGGGGGGGGGGGGGGGGGGGGGCAGACTTTCTGGAAAGTCCGCAAACACACACTCTGTCCTGGGGTCTGAGGCTCGGTTTCCTGGTCCCAGAAGCCCTGCATGTGGGCCACCTGGAAATAACACCACCACGCAGTAACCTTTTTAAACCTGCTTCCACCTTCCTTGTTCACCCCAGAGTGGTTCTCACACCTTTTCTTTTCGCTGGAAACCATCTCTTCGGCTCTTTGACACTCCGCTTTAACCTGGGAGCGGCCTCCCTCCCGCATCCCAGAAGAATGTCACAACAGGGCCCTCCGCTTCCCCTGGCACCCCAAACTTACTTACAAAGAAGAGTCCTTCCCTTCAACCTGGAAACAAGTTCGAGCCTTTGCATCCCCAAACAACCCTCCCACACCTGCACTTCCCACGCGTCTCACACCCCGCACCTCGCACCTCAGCGGAGGGGTGGGATTGGAAGGCGCCCTGGGCAACCCAGGGGCAGGCGACCTGTCCCTGGGGCGCCGTGGCTCCCATGCTGAACGGAAAGTGGCCCTCCCGATAGCCAGCAGGCATGAACCCCCACCAGTACCTGCCTGACTTGCCACCAGGTATCACGCTATAATTAGTCATTGTAATTGAAGCCGAACGTAATTAATTACATAATTTCGAAGTGTTCAAGTTTAATTCCATTAAAATTACATCATGAAACTGGGGAATTACAAAGGATTACCGACAAAAAGCAAACAGGGATGAATAAAGGAACTCCAGACTGACTCCCTGCACGTCTGAGTCACGCCCAACGCTCAAGAACAGGATAGTAGTGACCGCACCTGCCTTTGATAAACCCGTGGGCCCGGCCAGGCGGCAGCGTTCAAGGGCTGCCTCTCGAAGGGCCAGCCCCAGGTGACACCAGCCTGCCGGACCCAGAAGGCCCTCCCTGCGCCGCTCCCTGCCCCTCCCCCACTCAGGTTCCTCTGCTGACACCTCGCCCATAGGTGGCCCCTTCTCAACCAAGGCCACCACGACCCCACGGGCCCTGCCCCAAAATTCCAGGGCCCAGGTTCGGCCTGCCCTCTCCCTAACCCCACACCCTCGGGCCGGTATCTTCTCTCCTTTCCCTCCCCACCTCTCACCAGAACTGTGCCTTCCACACACCCCTCCCCCTGTCTTTACCACCCCTCCCGCCTCACTCTGGTCAGCCCTTCTGATGGCTCAGTGGGGCTGTGCGCTGAGGTCCTGTTCTGTCTGCTCCACGGCCCTGGGCACGGGCAATACGTCATGGATGTATTCCGTACCTTCGCTCTCCATCTCCCTGCTAGAAGGTAGGTCCCCTGAAGGCCGGGGTTTCCCCACTGTTCTGGTCATTAGAATGCTGTGCTACAACCCTGCATGGTCCACAGGGGATGAAATCAGTCAAGGGAGCAGGACAGCCAAGGACCACCTTTCCAGGACCCAGGCCTTATAACCCTGACACCTGGGGATACGGGGTGTCCTGCAGTTCATCGACCGGCAGGGCTGGGGACCCGTTCCTCTTGGCACCCCAGGGGTGATCAGGCACCGTGGAGACACTCTTGAGGAATGAACGAATGGCCCCAACGGTCCGTGCAAAAAAGGAGTCACTCCAAAACAAACCAAACTGCCAGCAACTTCGCTCAAACACGCTGCATTATTTCCAAGCCGGCTGCACCTTGTAGGTTTTCTTTTTAAATTTGTAAAACTTCATTACAAAAAAAGCTGCATCGTCCCAAAAAAACCAGACATGCAAAAACAGTCATCTGAATCCAGAGTGGCCTAGAAGCTCCGTTTTTCCACGATAATGTCCTCGACTAAAGTAAGCTGAGATCTAAGGAGTATCACCTGGCCAGACTTTCTTCTCTTGGGACAGATGCTCACCCGCAGACCCCTTACAAAGCCAGCCTCTCGCCAAACACACCCCAACAATGCCTTCTATGTGTAACTGAGGACAGAGCCCTGGTGTGGCTGGTGCTGGCGGGTGACACTGCACGGATCTGAACCCAGCATCACTGCTGTGCCTCAATCGGCCAGACTCCCAGGGGCTCAGCGAGCGGGGATTTTGTCTTGGCCATCCAGGGTGAAAACACAAATATTGGGCTCTCACAGCAAATTGTTCCCCAACACCAGCTCAGGTCCCATGTCTCAGAGACCAGCCCTGGTTAGGTTCGCGCTCCCCAGCCACCGCAGCTGAACAGGGCACAGCCTCTGGGCCACCAGCTCCTTCCCTCCTTCCCCGTGGCCCAGGTCCCGGGATCAGGCCTCTCTCCTGCCTCCCATTTCCCCAGATCTCTTCCGCCGCCATTTGCTGGATGCACAGACAGGGCACAGAGGATAGCAGGGGACACAGAAAGGAGGGCTGCCTTCAGCTCGAGGCCATCACTGCACCCCAGGTACCAACCAGATAAAGTTTGCTGATGGGAAGATTCATTGCCGGCCAACGAGGATCGGATTACCTTCTCTTTGATGCTCCATCGCTAGGACTCCGAGTCTCAAGGCAGGGGAGGCTCTAGAAAAGTTCTCTCGAGTCTCAAGGCAGGGGAGGCTCTAGAAAGGCTCACAAATCCACCAAGGTCTCCCACAGAAGGTGTCCACCCGCCGAGGTCAACTCAGGTACATACACGTCCACCACCCCAGGCTTCATTTTCATCCCGGGTGACTCACACTAAGTGACTTCCCCACCCCAAACTCATCTCAGGGCTGGGTGGGGGGAGTGGTCCATGGACAGGGGCCTGCTCCTGAGTCCGCCCACCATAGCGCCTCATCACGAGGACCCTGCGGCTTCTGCAGAGCCGGCCTCGTGAACAGCAGGGATCAGCTACCGCTCTTGGGCTCCGGGCTTCTCACCTAACCAGCTGGGTCCTCTGGCCTCCGCGGGGCTGCTGTGTGTGCACGACGGGGAAGAAGTTAAGGGCCCACACCGCATCTGCCCCTAGTCAATACTCAGGAAATGATAGCTGTTAGCGTATATTTAACAACAACAACAACAAAACCGGTTTCAGCCTCTGCCTCGTCACCAGTGGTCATAAGACCAGCTATGATAACGTGCGATCCACATTACCAGCAGCGACGCTGTCCTTCTCTTGCCCCTCGACTGAAACATCACAGGAGTCCGGGCCCCAGGGCCGGGAAGTTAAGATTCAGACAGGGGCCCCCAGTTGAGATCGGCTCTCCAGCCCTCCCCACCTCAAGTGAGAGGCCAGCCTCTCGACACCGACTGAAAGGCATGCAAACCTTCCACCAGCTTCAAACCCCGCGACTCCTCACCTGTGCCTTCAATGGCAGCCTCTCCACTGAGCTCCGCCCTCCTCCTCCCCAGGGCTCAGCCCCTGAACTCCCACCGGACCTCCCAAATCCCACAGACCCCGCAGGGAATACACCCTCTGCCCTTGGCAGGGGTGGCTCCTCTCCCTCCTCCCCGTCCCTGTGGACACCACCCCTCCCCCCCCCCCCCCAGGCTGGGCCCTGGGGTCTGTGGCTCCTCAGATGCCCCTGGCAAGCCTTGCTTCCCCCAAACCCATGCAAATGCTTCTGCAGCCAGACAGTGACGTCACCTTCACAAAAATATCCTAGGTACTTTCTTTGTAAATGAAGAAACACAGAAAGGCAGGCAGGCTACCGAGGCCACTGCTCCGCCCGGGGCTGGTCCGAGGCCTCTGCCCAGCTGCACGCCAGGCCCACGGGGCGGCTTCCAGGGGCTGCGCACATTCTCGACCCTTCTCCAGTGCTGACACCCGGACCTTTGGGCCTCCTGCTGCTTGCTTTCTTGTGCACGGGTTGGGTTCTAATCATTACAGTGCGCACTTTCCCCATTCACAGGGGGAAGTTTCCTCCCATTCAGGCCCTGGGCAGAGTCAAAGAATAAATCTCTGTCAGAGGATTGTTCTGCCTAATTCTATTTTTAAAAATGTGGATTTTTTTTTTATGTTTTATATACCACAAATACAATTACATATACTTTAACCAATGTACACGTCACTTCACAAAGACGGAATAAATGGAAATAAACAAGAAATCCATGTTCTGTCGCGATTACGTATGTGGCTATCAGTAGCTTTCAAAACACAACCATTTTCTATACCTACCTACTTTGCACAATCCAAAAACGAATCCCGTTTGCTTTCTTAAATGAACTAGCTGAACTAGTCTTAAATCCGAACATATGGGGCTGCCCCCTTGAAAAAGGCCAATGGCTCTCCTGCAGCAGGACTTACTGGAGGCTACAGCCACAGGGCAGGATGAAACAGGTGCATCACAACACAAGGTGGAGAACAGGAGCCTGAATGGTTAAGGAGAGCCGGAAGCTATGGCGGATGCTACGTGGGGTCCATCAGAAACACCAAAGAAGGGAGGCAGAGCTTAGAGACCACCGGCCACCCTCCAACTGTTCTGCTGGCAGTGGCGAGGGGTGGGGTGGGGGGGTCCCCAGTTTGGACTCCCTTCCTCTACAGCCCTCCACCAACTCATAGCACACAGCTCCGTCACAGCCAATGCCAGCGGCCCGCTCCCCCAGGATGGGAAGTGCTAGAATCCCACCCTGCATCACCAGCGCCTGGTGCACGGGGCTCCCACGGCTGTTAAAAGGAAGGAAAAAAGGAGTGCGTGAAATAAGGTTTGATGCTCAGATGTGCACAGGGAGGACGAGAGCGTTCTCCCAAATTCAGCATGAATCTGGGATCCTTCTAAGTGGGGCAAAAGGTTTAGGTAAGGTAGGACCAACCATCAGGGACGCTGTCTGCGGAAGGAAAGTGGTCTCCATTCTACACCCAAGTGAGCCACTACAGGACAGAGAACAGCATGACGGGATCAATGATTTGGGAAGATTAATCTGGCAGCCACATCTATGATGGGTTGCGACCTGTTTTGAACACTTTTGAAACAAGTAAAAGCTACATATTCGGTCCTCATGTGCTAGAAAGATCTGGCTCTCATATACAACAAGCAGCCCCCAACACTAACTGCAAACACACGCACAAGAGATTCATTAAAACATCCTTGCGGTGTAAAATGGCAGCAAAATTGCACACCAACACAGAGCAAAGTAAAACAATCAGCAACGATTTCTCACTCCCCTGACAATGACCTTTTAGCCACAACTGGCAACACCCTCCCTCTCTCAATTCCATGCCAATGGTGACAAATTTGAGAAGCGGGGAGAAGAGAGATGACTGAGGGGTCCCCCGGGATGACCCACTCCAGGTAATGACTTCCTGACTGCCTAGTACCAGGCTGTTGGCACTCACCAGCCCCTTAGGCTCACCTGCAACTGTGAGGTCCAGGGCGGACCAAGTCACCTGGATGGGCGCCTTGCAGCAGCCTGGGCTTCCCATCTGGCTCCTGGGTCCCACACATGCCTACGGAACAGAAGCCTATGGATTCCAGACCTGACTCTGTCCCCCACTTGGCTGATCGCTGTGACAGCACATGGGATTATGTAAGCAAGAAACCGAGGCACAGCTGAAATGAAGCCATTCCAGTAAATTAATGCTTCCACGAATGCTCCTAAAGTCAGTTTTCACTTTCAAAATCATACAACTTAGAACATCTCTGCCGTGTGAACAAGACGGGAAGGTGGAAATTGATCCGTAGGTCTTCTTATAATTTTAGTTGGAATTTCTGCATGTTGGTGACTCAAAATCTTTCCCCTTTAAAAGGTTCGTGTTTTTTTTTTTAATGTTTATTTATTTTTGAGACAGAGAGAGACAGAGCATGAGCAGGGAGGGGGCAGAGAGAGAGGGAGACACAGAATCCGAAACAGGCTCCAGGCTCCGAGCTGTCAGCACAGAGCCCGACGCAGGGCTCGAACTCATGAACTGTGAGATCATGACCTGAGCCGAAGTCGGACACTCAACCAACCGAGCCACCCAGGCGCCCCTAAAAGGTTAGTGTTCTATGGGCAGTAGCTATCTATGCGCTCAGTGAGGGCAGGGCAGAGCAATGTGAAACAGAAGTAATTCACCATAGGCAGAACCGCGTGAGTTCAAGTTCTAGGTCAACTACCACGGTGAAAAACAGAAAATAAAGGACGTGTTTCACCATTATCTGCCACACCTTGTGGAATGAAGCAAAAATGGTGATAGGAGCAACAGAATGTTCCTATTTTCAGGGTAAGGGGGGAAAAAGAAGTCTTTCCCAAACCTAATCAAAAAAATTAAATGCACAATTCCCTCCAGCAAGAATTTTATTTTTAATTTTCATTTACATAGCTCTCTTTCTTCCAAGAATCTCAAAATAATGGAGCTCCACAAATACTTAGCAAAAAAAATAAAATAAAACAATTATAAAACAACAGTTGTCACAACAGGACAGGCTTGGCAGGGCAGGAGCTCAGAAGGGCAAGAAGCGGCAGGCAGAGGTGACGGAGGGGGTATCAGCAGGGGTGACAGCAGGCACTTAGGGCAGCACCTCAAAGGCCGTTCCTGTTCTTGCTTGCAGCTTCGGGCTTTTCAAGACACGGATCTACCTTTGGTGTCGTTTATTAGCTTTTTTATTCTGACCCAAATAATGCTCTCTCCCCTAAAAACAGGAGGGAAGGGGGTAATCAACCAAGGACCATCACAGGTCCAATATATCATCAGAACTGAGATGCCTAAAATGACTTCATATTCTTTTTGGTCTTAAAAACTATGTGAGGAAATAAAATATTAAAAATGTATTGGGGGGAAAGAACCAATGTGAGACAAACTGTCTTTTAGGGGGAAATTGGGAATAAGCTTTTAAGCTAGTTGTTTTTGGTTTGTTGGTTTTTTTTTTTTTTTTTCCAGCTGAGTGGACAGGATCTGAACATCTTACATTTAGCAAAAAGCTGTCAACACCCAAATAAAATCTTAATGACAGAATGGCATTCCATTTCTTGCAATTTCGCGATGTTCCCTTAAAAAAGAGCTAATTTGTCAATTTGTTTTTCCCTTAACCAAATTCAGGATACCTCGCAACCATATATAACTTTTTTTAAAAACGTTAACTCATTTAACTTTTTGAATAAACACAGCCAAATACAAAGATGTCTTTAAGAAAACAACCCTCGTGCTGGTATACTCAGGATGATGCTAAAACATGCTTCAGAGTAAGTTCTGATAATTTCTTCCAACATTGTTCGTAAATCACAGTCAAAAGCATCGAAGGTTTCAATTGTCGGCCGAGTGGGCCCCACTGTGGCGTCTGGGGTTTTACAGAGGTGTGGGCCAGGCACCTGGGAGGCTCAGTCGCTTAAGCGGCTGACTCCTGATCTCTGCTCAGGTCATGACCTCACCGATCATGGGTTCAAGCCCTGTGCCTGGTTCTGTGCTGACAGCGTGGGGCCTGCTTGGGATTCTCTCTCTGCCCCTCCCCGGCTCACTTGAGGTCCCCCCCAAAACACACACACACACACACTCTCTCTCTCTCTTAAAACAAATAAACTTAAAAAATAAAAAAATAAATTAAAAAAAAAGGGGATGTGGGCCAACTCATTTTCACAAATGCTTCAGTGAAAAGCAGTAGAATCTATTCAGTTCCATGTAAATCCTCTACCTGGCTATTTTTCCAGGTACTTTGTGATGCTGGGTAAATTCTGGGGAGGAATGAACACCCCCAACCTCGCTCCTCTCCAGCCACCTGTCTGACAGGGGTCCTGAGGAAGGCGGGGTTGGGGTTCACGTCTGAGGAGCTTCCCCAGGCTGCCCATGGCCCAGGGCTCTAACACACACAAAAATTCTGCCAACTGCCCTGGGCCTCCTGCAGCAAGGAAGAGCCTTCAGATTCAAATGAAGAAATGACAAGATTTATTTCATGCACTGACATCATCCTATCAGAATTTAATTACAGCAAGAATTAGAATTATTTTTATTAGAGAGTTGTTTACTTTTCCAAGGAAAGGTCCTTGATGGGTTTTGCAACAAATTAGATGGCTTTCAGAAACTGCTGTTGGCCCTCATTATGTTTTTTAACGGTGTCATATTATGTGAGTAGGGTAGCACTTGTCCTTTTTAAAAATCTAAGGCGCTTCAAAGCTGCTTCTACCAATGAAGGCGACGCCATGGGTCCCCCCACACACCCACCCATCGCAGGTAACTTCCTGCAGGGACATCTCCTGCCCAGCCAAAGACCACTGTCCTCTCCCTACCTCCTTAGAATACGGCTGAAAATTGGGACTGATTACAGCCCAGCAAATCCAGAACTGTGACAGGACCCACAGCTCAATACAAATCTTGGCTGTCCTCTTCAATAAAATCAACACGTAAACACAAACCAAAACCTAGTCCTTAACCATGCAGCAAAACCAGGCTATTTAGCTGGCTTTGAAAACGAGAATAGGAAACACGACTAAGATATTTCAGAGAGCCCCGCCACTGACATTTTGTTGAAATATCCCAAACTTGGGGCAGTTTTGTTTTTTTTTTTTTTGGCTGCTATGTGACTTTATATCCCTAAATGTCGAGTTCGTAGGAACAGTAATTTCTCTGTGAATTCTAAATCATTACCAGGGTGTAATAAAATGTATCCAAATGTTCATGTCAATAAATGTTTATTAAATCAGAAATCACAAATGAATTCACAACTTCTTTGCTATAAAAGCTGTATAACAGATATTAAATCGCTTGTCTAATTATGCCATTCAAGTTCCTTTTTCACTCCACGATCTGCACATGCATAGTTCTCTCGGGTGTCTGGGCAGACACAGGCATCTAGTTCCGAAAATGCCCAGCACGACTGGAACGTCCAGGTAAACAGTAGTGAGGCACAATGAGAGGTCATGGGGCCCCTCTTCAAACAGCTTCAACAAAACAAATGGCCATAAGTAAAAAGTGTCTCTGTGCTATGCTATAATAAGATTCAAACACAGGATTCCAAGAATTCCACCTGTTTCCAATTAGATACCAGAATTGCTTTGAGTGTTTAAACTACATTCACTTGCTACTTATACAAAACAATTCTTCCGGGTTTTTTTGAACGTTTTAAGTATGTTAAAATAAGATTAAGGGTCTGGTTTAAACAATCAGAGGCAGGGGAATTTCAGTTGAAACCAAAACTGTCTCTCTGCAGCCATAATGCAGAGCTTCAGACAAAACAATGGAACAAGATAACGAATTTCTATCTCTGACAGTTCCTTGTAAAAATCAGACCTTTCATAGGAAAAGCAATTATATACACACTTTCATATGTTAAATGACTGTAAATAGGTTTTTAAATAATTTCTCAAATAGTGTGTGATCCTATACATTAAAGTAACTTTCAGGTAGGATTTGTGTTACAGGCCGGCGGATGCACCTGCCTTTTTAAAAACGGGAAATCTACAGGACATCAAATGTGAACTGTGTGAAATGGAAGCACAGGTAGGAATTTGGCCTAGCTCTGCAGGATTTTTTCACAGGACGAATTTCTCTCTTTAAAAATGTGCAAGCTTCCCTCTAACAAATCTGTCCTTCCTTCGTTTCACTGAGGATGTTCGCGGCGCCTTATACAATGAGCTGAAACGGATACAGATTTTCTACCTCGAGCCTCGTTTTCTCTCCTAAGACGGACCCTGAGCACAGCCCTGGGAGCAGTTCTGCTGGTTGACTGCTACAGGTGGACCCAGAAGGGGGGAGGACGGGAGGGAAGCACAGGCCATCCCTTCGGCACAGCTCCTGCAGAAACCCTGCTGGGTTTGTTTTAATTGTACACAACAGGACAGGGGACTTTTTCAACAGCCTGTACAAGTCTCGGGGGCTCCATAGGCTCACCAGACAACATTTTTAAGGTTAGCTCAGTGGATGAGGAGAGAGTGATTCGGGAGGGGATTGGCAATTTGTCCCCTCGCCCTTCCAACCCCCCCCCCCCCACCGCAGCTAACTACTGGCAAGAGCTGTGTGAAACTGGGGAAGGAGGCAAAGGGAGACTCCACGGACCCAACTGTATCAGAGGCTGTTGTGTAACCCCAGCCCTTCACCGCCTTGCACCTTTAAAAGACAAAAACAGAAAAACCACACAGAGTTTCACACAGAGAAGAAAACTTTAATCCACTGACAATGACCCCCTCCCACACGCCATCTCAAAGACACTGATATTAAAAGAGCCAAGAAAACAAAGACAGCAGCTGTGTAGAAGCCCTTGATTTGTTTACTAGATGGGATACATACTGTAATCAAAATAATACACTTCTGGGGAATACTTCCCTAACAGGGAAACGCAAAATAAAAGCTATCAGAGAAACGGACTTTGGGCAAAACTGGAATTATTTTCGGATTTTGACAAAGAGGAAAATGTTTAAAGTTAACTTTTGCAGAGACTCCTTAAAGGGGAACACCAGTCACCACGGAAGAATAACGCCCCGAAGGGAAGTGGGTCGCTGGCAGGCCCCATCCCAAAAGCTTCACTCACACACAGAGTTACGAGAGCTTGTTTTAGAAAGTGTCCTCTTTTCAAACATGTATTTAAAAGGCAAATTTATACGATGGTGTTTTTCTTGTCTTAAAAAAAAAAAAAAACAACCTGTTTTTTTTACAAGTCTGGGATAGGATAAAAACTTGTCCAACTAGTCTTATTAGCAACACCGAAGCACTGACACTTCCATACCACAAGCCTTTGGGACTGAAAAGCAAACGAAATAGAGCCCGATCTTCACAAACGCTCTTTCTGGGCACCCAGTCCACGTGCCAGGGCAGCTTTAAGACCACATCGAGGGACCAGAACTCAGCCCGCACTCACTGGGGGACAGCAGGGGCATGGGAGGGACACACAACCATCTTGTCGCCAGCAAACCCGCTGAGGTCTCCAACCTGGGTCTGAGTCTAGCTCAGACAGGGTCTCTTTACCCTCAGGTGGCGATGCCACAACCCACACTGGGCTCCGCAGGCAACCCGATCTCCGGGTCAGGGGTTCTGGAAAGATGAGAAGAGCCTGAAACTAATGTATTCTCTTCTCAAACTGCAGTCTCATCGGCTCACTTAACTGTCTATGGGAACAGAGATGACGTTAAACTGGATACCAACTCAATAGGCCTCTTCAGGGCCCAGAGAAAGAACCAGTTTAGCCTTCTGCTTGAACTTTGACATTCCATAGTCAAATGAAGTTTTTCAAACCTGTCAAGAAGGGGCAGAAAATCATCTCAGCCCCAATCTTCACCTACCACCAAAAGCTAAAGGAAGCTCCGTACAGACAATGATAATGATGCTCGCTCACATAATTTTGTTTGCAAGATCAACACCTTAAAGCTCATTCACATAAACGGACAAGGAACCTTCCAGGCCGATCCTGGAGTTACACAGTTAAATATCCTCATGATATCCCGAAGTAGCTCATCACTGGCAGGTTGTGGGGGTGTCAAAGAGATCCTAAAATCTAATACCTTTCTGGAAACCGAATCAACCTCCCACGCAGTTTTTTTTGCCCAAAAAAAAAAAAAATGCTTAAAAAATAAACTTCATGGATGTTCAGCTAAATGTCACATTTAGGAAGACAAGGAAAAAAAAATAAGGTTTGTCTCTTCAAAATTCCACAACGGGTTTTACAGTAAGCACAGGAATTAAATTATGGTAAAAGGGAGCTATTTTTACTAAAACAGGGTAGACCAATTTATCAAAAATGCCATTCGGCTGTGTTCATTACATTCAGGAATCTAATTTACACAATAGACACTTTGGAGTAATCTATTTTAGTCAATAAATACTCAAACTCCTTTAAGTTTTAATCTTATCGAAAATACATATTTCACATAGTCTTCTTCCTAGTTAAGCGAGAAATCTGAAGAAATTTCATAACGACTATGAGTCTGTTTTATCGTTCTTACGTAGGCAGGAACAGAAAACAAGCATATACAATTAAAGTTGTCAGACCCCATTTATATAGGTTTTAATCCAATCCGCTTCATTTCATCCAAGGCTGCATCTGGAGTTCATTTGCTTCCCTCCTAAAAGTACTGTAGGTCACTATCACCAGTCCTCCGGGTTAGGAAAGTTCGGCCAAGTTTACCTTCCCGCACACCTTAAAGCAGGGCGCCGCGGCCGTCCCTAAGGGACGCTGGGCGACCCCCGCGGTACCAGGCCGCCCCGGGGCCCTTCGGAGCCGAAGACCGACCTCCCCTCCCGCGCCCCCACGCCCCCCCCACTACCACCCCCGCATCGCTCTTCTGACCCACACGCCGCTCACCTTCAACTTGGCTCCGGCTACGCACAACATCCACCTGGCGGGGTCCCGGGACCGTCCAGGCGCGGCGAGCGCGGAGCCTGCAGATTCGGGGCGAACCCCGAGGGCGCGCGGCTCCTCTGGGTCTGGGGTGACAGGCAGAAACGCGCCCCCTGGGCACAGCGGCAGCACCGGAGCCGGACGGGGAGCCCCAGCACGATCCCCCAGCAACGCCCCGGGCTCGGCGCGCGGACCACGGCCCGGCACACCACAGTCCAGGGGGGCCCCCGGGGCTTTGCTTTCGAGAAGCCGGCCCGAGGCGGCATTTCGGACGGGACCCGCCGCGCGCTCCATCGAGCCCCGCGGACCCTGTTGGGAGGACAGGGCCTCGGAGGAGAGCGCCAGAGCGGAGCCGGCGGGTCACCGGGGGCCGCGGGAGCCTCGGGGCTCGGGCCGCCCGGACCGGCGGCGGGGAGGAAGCGTCCCCCCACCCGTGTAGACGGCGCGCCAGGGCGCAGCGCGGGGCCTGAGCTCGGGGAAAGTTGCTGCCCTCCGCCCGCACCGGCTCCCGCCGGGCGCTCCGACCCTCGGGCTCCGCGCGCGGGGTGCCCGCCGCCCCTCGCAAGTTTACCCCCAAGCACCCCTACCCGCGTCTCCGGCCGCGGAGGGGCCGGTCCGCGCCACTCGTGCAGGCACACAAAAGAGCCGGGCGGCTGCGGGTGGCCCCGGGGCGCCCGTCCGGACGTAAACAAACCCCGGGGTCCGCGCGGAGACCCCCGCGCCGGGTGC
>NW_024412447.1:8357768-8391257 GCF_014898765.1 Herpailurus yagouaroundi | reverse complement strand
GAGTCCCGGGCTTTCGGCCGCGTCCGGGCGGGCGCCTGAGCCGCGCCGCTTTCGCTCGCCCTCCTGCGGGCCCCGAGCGCGCGGAGCCGCCGCGACCACCTGCCCGAGCCCCGAGCGCTGACCCCGCGCAAACCGGGCCCACGGCGGCCGCGCGTGTGCGAGGCGGACTGGCGGGCGGCTGAGGCGCACCCACCTCCCCGGGGCCCCAGCCGGACCCCGGTCGAGCCTGCCAGGGACAGCGTTTGAGGTTGGGGGGAGTGGAGTTGGGGTGAAACCAGCCCTGACCCTGCTGTCGCTGCACACGTTAACGCCCCGAACGGTGGCAGCGCGGTCCCCGCGCCGCACCGCCACGCACCCGCAAGCCGGGTGGCCAGGGGTCCTAGCTGCGCCAGCTTAGGCCACGACAGGAAAAGTCTTGGCGCACCGTTGTGTATGCCCCGCACCGCTTCGGCGGAACAGCCTTGGAAACTTCCTGTAGTTCAGACACTTCGGTTTTCACTCCTTTTGGCGCAGAAACTTGGAAAGTGTAGGTGCACTTACAACAAAGTATGGTCCCTGGTTTACAGAAATGCTAGCATTTAAACCCCGGAGTCAATTCGCTTTTGATTTCTTTTTTCGCAGAAACCTGGCAAAAGCACCCCGTTTTATGATCGTCATGTTTAATTGATTATACACACGTGTGAGTTGGACTTCCCAGCAGGAACACTGTACTTTTATTCCCCCGCACTTCATTTGACGTGTGATTACATCCCCAAATTCCTTAATCTTGAAAATTATATGTAAATAAAATTCGGATGGGATACGAAATAAAACGTGTAAGGATAGAACTGCTTTTCAACTGAGTTCGAGGGCTTAGCGCTGATCATTGGGGTGAACGGAAGCAGTTTTGAATGAAGGGCCTGGAAATGAAAGGCCACGAGATTTAGAGAACACACGTGCCCACAGGTCTCGGCCCGCGAAGAACCTCAGTTCCGTCAGTGCGTGACTGGCTCCTGAGGTCGGCCGGCGGCGGGCGGGGGTGGGGGTCCCCCGGCGTCCCCGTCGCAGCTTCGCCCAGCAGAGGGGGCAGGAAGCAGGTGGGTGGGAGCGCGCGAGCGCAGGGCAGGGGCGCCGCGAGCCTCCGCCGCAGATGCTGTGACGCCGCGCGGGGCAGGGCACTGGCGACCTCGGGAACGCCGAGGACCGCCTCGGTGTGGGGCGCCCGAGCCCGCGCGCGCAGTCGGCAGGCGGCGGCGCTGCAGCTCCGACCGCGCCGCCCGGTAGAGGGCAGCGGCGCCCCGACACTCGCGTCCTCGGGTCCCCGCGCACGTGCCCACCCGCGCGCCCCGCGCCTGGCCACGCCCTGTCCCGGAGCCAGGCCCCAGGCGGGAAACTGCACTGCCACCTCAAGGGATCCTTGTCCGGACGAAATACCACCTCTAATGATTCCCACCCCCTCCAGGCCCGGTATCCCAACACTTGGGGGTACGTCTGCGCTCCTCTCCTATTCGTGCGGTGGCAGGCAGGCGAGACCTCGCAATTGCCCTGAAGGTGGCCAGACAAATAAAATGTGCAGGGGCTTAAAAAAAAAAACAAAAAAAAAACAGAAAACCCCCAAAACTTCCCGTAGGGAAGGCTCAAGGAAGGATCAGGGAAATGGTTTGGATTTGGTGCAGATGTTCTCAATCTAATTATCGTGTCGATCCTCTGGGTTTAAACCAAAAAAAAAAAAAAAAAAAAAAAAAAAAGTGAAATATATATGACCTGTGTAATACTCCAGAAGTACATCTGGTTGGAATTCAGGGTTCTGAATCCACTGCAATATTTTAGAAATAAATTTGATGAGTATTAGATACCCTTGTTACATTTCTGGTTATGTTTAGGTTATTTGCATGCTAACTTGACTTCGTAGAGAAATAATACATTGACTGGCCCAGAGGTCAAGCTCTATTTAAAGAACATGTAGATTTTTTTCTTCCAGAGTTTTGCCTTATACTAGGCTTCTTGCTCTCTGGGCATTGGGGGGCGGGGGGGGGGGGGCGCGGGTAGACAAAAGTTAGGAATGACTTTGCCAACACCACAAAATGTTGCCACTTTAAAATGGCATTCAGAACAAACCACTGATCAAAAATTATCTTAGCCGAGGTAAGTGATCAGCAGAGACCTAGAAAGCTTGTAAAAGTACATTTCCTTTTTCTTGAGTGTAGACATAGAATCAGAACAAATTGCATCTATTCCTAAAGGCGATTTTGTTTTGGTTTTTTTCTGCTTGACTTTGTCTCATCATTGTGGAAGGTTAGGAGGACTCTCTTGGACATCCAAATACAGTAAATCCATGAATGTGGATTTTGTATAAAATACTTAGAAAATGGAAAGGCTTTAGGACCTAGATCTCCATTAGCACCCACAAAGACAATAAAATGATGGCTAGCCTCCGCCCCCCCCCCCCAACAAAGTGTGGGGAAAAGAAAAGGTAAGAAAGATAACTGACCCACTACACAGACGCAACAGGACAAAAGTCATTCTCTAACAATGGAGCAGGAGGAAAACAACCCAGGGCCATTCTTTGTACCTTTTGATGTTCAGGCTCTCCCTTTAGGGAAAGAAAGCTCACAGGTCCCAAGTTTATGATGAATTCTCCATCCCCAACTTTCAAAAATCAAGCCCCAAGTAATCAGAATGGGGGAGTGGGAGAGTGACCTGAGTGTTCCTGACCCCTTTAAATGAAATACAGCTTAGCACCAAACAAGGCAGCTAACAACTAGGATCTGAGCCCAGACTTCCAAAATTTCCTTTCTGACCCATTTTATTTTGCCTGAGAAAAATACAGTGGCCGTCTTAGGGGCATGATAATACTAGTAAATGTAACTTAGAAGGTTGTAAAGCACTTTTGGAAGTTCAGGCTCTCCTACCCTCCTGGCATTGGGGGACCCTCCTAGCTCCTGACACCGACACGTAATTGATTAAATCCTAAGGTGAAAATTGGCAAAATCTCTAAAACACCCGGTGGATTGATGGTGACTAAATTGGTCCTCTTTGGTAGCCACCGAGAAAGGAAAAGACCTTACCTTGTTTTCTAAAACTTCTGGTTTAGTAATTGTTCTGATACCCTTTAACCTAATTTTTTGAAGGAATTAACCATCAAGACATTCTTCCAATGTCTTATAATGTAGAGCATTAGAAAAAAACAAAACAAAACCAAAAAAAGCCATAGTCTTTATCTCTCATAAGAGAGTTTTTATGTTCTCAGATCTTATTTATTTATAAGGGACTCATAAAACCAAGTTTCACCTAGAAACTTTATCTCCAGAAAAAGCTGGAAAATAATCTGAACTCCACAAATAATGATGAAAAAATTCAGAGATTCTTGTATCCCATGTGATAGGCTTTAAAAGAAAACTTTACAAGAGAGGCCTTCTGAAAGCTTCATTCACTTTCTGGATATTTTTGCATCCAAATTAGAACTGGTTTGGGGGCACCTGGGTAGCTCAGTCGGTTAAGCATCCGACTTCGGCTCAGGTCACGATCTCACGGTTTGTAGGTTTGAGCCCCATGTCAGGCTCTGTACTGACAGCTCAGAGCCTGGAGCCTCCTTCAGATTCTGTGTCTCCCTCTCTCTCTGCCCCTCCCCTGCTTGCACTCTGTCTCTCTCTCTCTCTGTCTCAAAAAATAAAGTAAACATCAAAAATTAAAAAAAAAAAAAACAACTGGTTTTGAAGGGTATTCGGCAAGAAATATTTCAGATAGGCAGAGACAGAACATACTGCTAAGTGTTTTACATCATAAATTTATTCCCAAACAAACATAAAGGCATGCCTACTCTGTGGGGCATGGGTAAAAATGAATCGTACTCCTAATAAGTCACACAGGAATCTCAATTTCACAAAGACAGAAGTTGAAAATTATACCAAGGTATTCATTCAAGCTGACTGAATTTGAAATGTTTTAAATTTAGGAATATCTAAGGCCAGACAGAAGTTTTGAGACACTTTAAATTTGAAGAGGCCTTTTCCTTAAATCAAAAGAGTATGAATAACAGAAGGAAATTACTTTGTCTTCCTTTTGTCTTTGGCGACTGCCTTCCAGAACAATTTGGCATAGATGACTGGAATAAATAAAAGGAAGGTTCCAGATTCTTTTTTTTTTTTTTTTGAGCTCAAGACAACCAAACTACTTTTAATTGTTTTGTTTTTTAAATAATGCTTTCTGTTAATTATTTCTAAGTACACCATTCACTGTACTATGTAAATACCCACCGAATAAAAGTACACATTTTGCTACATGTAATTACATGCATAGTACATAATTCGTCTCCATCCGCCAAATGTACGTGTAGTTATATAATTGTACCAAGAACCTGCCGAACTTGTAAGATCAAACTATAATGACTTGTAAGCAGTAGGCTCTCCGCCTCACCACCCCTCTCGGCCTCTCTCTGGTGACAGCATCTCTCAGGCTCCGAGACCCTTTTAGAAATCTTCAAAGACTTAATTTCTGGCCCACCGTTTAACTTTGCCTTACACTTCTGGACAGCATATGCCGACGCCACTAACTGTAGGTATCTTTCTACACCTCTAATGATTACGTTCTGCGGTCCTCCGCTCCTCTTGAACGAGAAAGCTTGTAGCTGGAGCTTTTTGGTTGGAGTTCGGTCTTACCCTTGGAAAACACAGCTAGCTTCATACTCCCAAGCCCCGAGGACAGACCTGGGGCATCTCATCACCCAACAATTCCCTTCAACCCCACCTTACCAGCCACGCCCCCTCCCCCACCGCAGCAGCCTGGTTTGACCAAACTTCTATTCTAATATAAATTTGCTGGAAATGTTGAGTGTATTAGGATAACACATCTCACTTCTCCCTTTTTGCCTCTTCCGCATCTTCAAATGCCCATGGAAATGTCATATGACATATTTCCTGTACACAGGGGCCATAAATGCCTTCCTATGTGACTCTCACTGATGTCATTGCTGAATCACTAGAAATTAATAGTGTACCTCGTCAGTCGCTTGAAAGGGCTTGAAATATGTAAGGTATTGTATAAATATCATTATTATCTTGCTTAATGCAAAGTTCACATTCTGTGCTAAGACCTTATATTAATTCCTTTTCTTTTCTCCTGGGAGATATGAGCCATATGCATTCTATTTATATTGACCTTTCATTATCAATATTGCTCTTACGATATCAGTTTGCCATCCAATATTTTAAACACACAACTACATCTCCGGTGCCAGGACATCCACAGTAGATACATGTGTTGTTTTTTTGTTGAAAAATTGCATTTGCAACATGACGGCAAATATTGTTTTGTTTCTCCGCAAGATCATTTATGACACATCTCTGCAGTTATATGGTTGGAGTTGAATGAAGATTTGTTTTCATGAAATGTAATTAGATTTTCTTTTGTCATGAGCGCTGTCAGATTGGATATTATTTTTTTTCCCGGGTAAATGTGGTTTGGAAGTTCCCGAAAGCGTGTTTTCCACTGGAAAATAGGGAAGCTGATCTTTCTAGCAGTGAGGAAAAAACTTTCTTCATTCCCTCGAGCTCCATTCACACTAAATATTTGATCTAATGTCAGTTTTTGGAGATCTGTATTATAATATCTTTAGAGCTTTAAGTCGCTAGCAGAATCCCATTGGATGTCAAAATTTTGTGTGCGTGTGAGACACAGAAAAAAGGAGGAGGAAAGTGGGCCTCTAATCCAGCAACTGTTTTTTCTAATTAAAATATTCACACACACATGTGTCATCTGAAAAGTCAAAACGTTAAATAAAAGAATGAAATGCAAATATTCTCAGCACAGAAGTATTTCTGGTAACAAAACAAGCAAAATAAAAAATAAACACACAAACAAAAAGACGGACCGACCTAAAGTGTCCAACAATACAGAAACGTCCAACAACACAGAAATGATGAAATATTGTATAGCCATTAAAAGTCATGCTTGTAAAATACGTAATGACACGAGAAAGTGTTTCTCATATAAGCAGAAAATAGGCCATAGCGTGACCCCAACTGCAAAGAACAGCGTGCTTTGTCTTCGTATAAAATGCGGTAAGAAAGTACACGACAATGTTAACAGCAGATGCCTCTACACAGTGCCTGAATGGGCAAGTTTTTTGTTTTTTTTTTTAATTTTTTTTCAACGTTTATTTATTTTTGGGACAGAGAGAGACAGAGCACGAACAGGAGAGGGGCAGAGAGAGAGGGAGACACAGAATCGGAAACAGGCTCCAGGCTCTGAGCCATCAGCCCAGAGCCTGACGTGGGGCTCGAACTCCCGGACCGCGAGATCGTGACCTGGCTGAAGTCGGACGCTTAACCGACTGCGCCACCCAGGCGCCCCTATGAATGGGCAAGTTTTATCTTCTTTAACATTTCTGTATTTTGTATAATTTCTACATGAGCATTATGCCGTCTTTATAATACAGGAAAATCGTGAATATTGTTCAAAAGAAGGCTGGCGAAAAGGGCTGGCGTGTCATTTTTTAAGCAGCAATTTAACTCTAACCGGAAGGGGTAGCATGACCCAGTGATTAAAATAGACAATTGAAAACAGAGGGAAAATCATGTCCTAATTTTGCCACTGAGTCACTGACTTTGCCTCAGGTTTCCTGCCTGTAAAATAGGAATAATTAATACTTTCTTGTAAAATGCTTTTGAGCTCTCCGACGAGAGATCCCATAAAGGTACAAAGTGTTGTTCTATTAATGCTAATTGAAGTGGATATAAAATACAAAGGCACTCGAGAAAAACTGCAGTCATTACGGTCGGTGGAAGAAGGCACTGTAGATACCCTGCCAAATGCCAAACTGTGGCTGTGTGGGCTCCCTGTGCTCTTTATAAAAGTTGTTTTGGGGGCAGATAAGGATGTCACCAACAATGCTGTCTAATCACCAAACACTGTTGAGCAAAGTGCTGTGTCACACACTATAAAGAAGCAGAGAAGCAGTGGACAAGATCCCTGCCCTTAGAAGCTTACAGTTCTGTTGGGAATAGGTCCATAACGATAGTAAAAAAATATGTAACAATCTTTTTTCAACATGGAAAAAAAAGCAACAATTCAACTTGAGCAGAAGGCAATACGTACAAAAGAAACTGATGAAGTGGGAATACGTGCCGTAGCATTAGCTTTTTAAAAACATATTTTTAAAGTAGTCTCTACCCCCAACGTGGGGCTCGAACTCGCGACCCGGAGATCAAGAGTCGTGTGCTCTACCGACTGAGCCAGCCAGGCATCCCCGTCACACTAGCTTTGATCTGAGCAGTGAAGGGAGATGCCCCTGTCAGTTCAGATGAGCAGAGGACTTCAGAAATGTTGGGGTGTTGGCCAGGGCAGGAGGTAAGAGGTGGTAGGAAAGATGGGGTGTGTTAGGGGTCAGGAAAAGCACGCACGATGCCCACGAAGGAGGGGAACAGTGAGTGGGTTGTTTCAGCTGGGAGCCCAGGAGGTGGAGAGCAGACTGGCATGTTAAAGGCTTGGCCAGATGGGAAGACGCTGGTGGCATCGCCGAAGGGGCAAGTGGGGACTCTGCCATTTTGGAAGATGGGCCACAGAGCTGCCGGCCACGTGCTGTTCCTGTGAACACGTGAGCCCCCGTTTCCAATTCAACGTGGCAGAAACACCCTTGCCTTAGCAGTCAGCATTTGAGCAGTAGGGCTCAGGAGTGGCGGTTCGCGCTGAAGCCAGCAGCCAGACGGTCAGATGTGGGTTCAAATTCTAGTAAAGAACGTTTTGCCCTTGGGCATGTTCTTGAACCTCGCCGAGTCTCAGTCTCCAGCAGAGACTTGCCCACCTCCTTGTGTGCGGTGCCGATGAAATCAGAAAATGTACATAAAATGCTTTGAGCTCTACCTGCGTGGACTAAGCACCCAGTAAGAGAGAGCCACTGTTTCATTTACATCCACGTACCCTAACTTGGCGTCTCTGCATTCACACGGATATAATACCATTTTAGAGACAAGCAGACTGAGCTTCTGGGCACCAGTCGTTTGGTGAACAGGTTGGATGTCCTTGGCCAGGTGGCCAAGCTCCTGCTCAAATTTCTGACCACCCCTTGATGATGGGATCTCAGCTGCCCGCTCCCAAATGCCTTTCAGAAGCGATGGATGCTTTCCTGCATTTATTCCTCCCAAAGATATTTATTGAAGGCCTACTGTGTGCCAAGTCCCGGCGCCTTCTCCACAGGATGGTTGAGCACCATGGGAAGAAATCCCAGAGCGAGGGAGAACGGCCCCTCGCAGCCTTCTCACCCTCTGCCACATCAGCCATGTCATTGCTAGTTAAATGCCTTCTCCTTCCCCAACATACATTCTTCAGGCCACAGAGCACTGTAATCCTTCAGCCTTTTTTGGCAATGTAAGCACTTATCACCAGAATGAAGTCTTTGGTAGGTCTGACCTTGGCAAAGGCTACTCTCGTTCTCAGCGTCAAGGCCTGTTTCCCCCCAGACCTTTTATTTCAGAAATCAGGGCTGAGACCACAACCATATACAGAGAAGCAAAGATTCCCGCTTGCCCAAATGTGATGTGAAATGAAGTCAGCTCAAATCTTCAAATGCTCCCAATCAGGCTGGTGTGGGGGGTGTGTGTGTGTGTGTGTGTGTGTGTGTGTGTGTGTGCGCGCGCGCGCGTGTGCTGGGGGCAGGTGGAAAGGCAAGGTGGGGGTGTATATACAGCCAAATGAAATGCGGTAGCCTTTTGCCTTTGGAGAAAGTTTAAAGTCTGGCTGAAAAGACACTGGAAACACGTAATTGGTTCCATCGTACAGGCTCTTTGATGTGCATGAGGAAATATCCGATGCTGGCAAAGGCCCGGAACACCCCAAATGCACGCAGGTCCATTGCTGTCGCTGGTAGATAGTGCTCTGGGGACATCAGGGTCTGAGGCACCCAGCCCCATTCTGACACAGCCATGCACCTCCCTTAGACTTCTCTCCCATTTGGAGACTCCTGAGGTCAGGCGTCCCCCCCCCCCCCAACCCGCCACCACAGTAAAACATATTCATGGAAACTCTTGCAAGAGGTTGGGAATAGAGCCATAAAAGGTATCCTATTATCTACTGATGTCCTGAGGGTGAAAAGGCCAGATTGAAAGTCACAAGCCTGGAAGAGTCATCTTTGTCTGTAAAACCACCAAATAACAACAATTATTATCCAGGGAGCACCTGCCATCTGTCCTGAGCCATACAAAGCTTTTATCTCCGATCTTCACAGCAGGTTTGCAAGCAGGAAGCATTTTGCATATAAGAAAGCCGAGGATCGGAGAGGCAAGGAGACTTCTCCAGTGTCTGGTCTTACTGCTCGGCCCTAGACCTACCTGCAGCTGCCCCGTCACCCCCAGGCCCCCGCCTGGTCCCTCGGAACCCACCTGGGACATGGGGAGAGGCAGCCTCTCTGTCACCCCTTCAGGAAGTCCTGGGTATTGCCTTCCCCGGGACGGATGCCTTCATCTTACCTTACAGCAGCCTGCTTGCCAAGAGTCCTCCCCGATGTCTCCGGACATTTCTCTGCGGCAGTAGAGGCTCCAGACACCCTGGTCCAGGGCATCTATAATAAAGATTGATAACCTGACCTTGGTCTTGAATGAGACATCGATTGCAAATGAGAGGCGTCGGGGAGAGTCAAAAGTCCCCTTAAGTACAGGAAGACTGGATGTTTGGCAATCCAGGCGGCTGGAGAGAGGGGTGTGTTTTCCTAGCCAGCATTGGGATTCTCCTCGCCGATTGCCCAGGGGCTTCTCACTTCTTCACGTTCGGGGAGTCTGGTCTAATGGACTGTCTGGGGAAATATCTGATCAACGATCCAGTTCTGGCTACAAGTGTGGCTGGGAGGGTGGGGTCACGGGTTCGCTATCAGAGGCGGTTCAGTAAAGCGATTACAAGTCATTCCAAGTTGGGTATCCTACCCTGTCTCCTTCCTAAATGTAACGCCGACTTGTGAGTGGGAGGTGGGATTAGTTTACACAAGCTCTGTTGATCCGATGGCATTTTATTACCGACCAAGGCGGACCAGGTGGTGGGGTTTGGTTTTGTTTTCTTTTGGAACAGCTCTGCGTGTTACTGTCGAGCCGATCTCTCCCACCCCCACCTTTAGACGCTGTGTTTTCCTTCCCCAACAGGCTCCCTTCGAGAAAAAAAGAGAACTGACCCCCCGGCCCCTCTCGCTGTCCTCTGTAGCCTGATCTATTTAAGACACGTTCTCTTCAAACAGATCGTGCCCCAGTTTCTCCGAGGGCTGCCTCTTCCTCTCTCGCCCTCCGCCACTGCTGCCGTGAGCATTTGACACCAGCTCAGGAATCTCGTAGCTTCTCGCCTTTCCATTCCCGGAGGAATTTGTTATTCAACACTTCAAAGCGGAGACTTGTTTGCACCTCTTGTTTCAAACAATAGACCAAATTTCCTGTCGCTGCTTCTCTTAAAAACTGCCTGCCTCACGCTCCCGGGAGCAATTGCAGCAGCGACTCCACTGATGAAGAAAAGAGCTAAGTCCTCACCCACCCATCTTCTCAGAGGAGACAGGGCCACGGGCGGGGTGGAGTGGGGGGGGGGGGACAGGGAAGGTCATAGGCTTGGACCTCAGAGGGGACAGATCCGTGTGCAAACCCTAGGCTCGAAGCCAGGCGACTTTGAGCCGGTTCCTTAACCTCTCTGAGTCTTTGTGGCCTCACCTGTCACATCTGCACCATAGCTAACCTATCCCGTGGGGCTGTCGTGAATTGTGCTGAAATGAGGCAGCAAACTCCTGCCTCGCGATGGAAGTTAAGAGCACATTCCCTGCTTCTCTGCCGCCCGGATTCAAATCCTAGCTGCGGCATGATCTTTCTCTGCGTCCTTGGGCTCAAATTGCTTGAACTCTGTGCCTGCCCTTCCTTATCTGTAAAATAGAACTAATTACCGTGCCTACCTTGTGGGATTAAAGAAAACATCAGACTTGGGCTCAGAGCTCACCCAGTCAAGATTTACTCTCCCTCAGCAACCCTATTTTACATTCTTCTGCCTGTAATTCTTTTCTTTGCTATTACAGTTTTTGTTTAGCAGCCCAGATCCGTCATAGAACGTTCCTAGCCCATCGGGAGTGGAATATTTGTTCATACTTCCTTGTTCCAGGAGTATGGTTTTTGCTTAACTCCAGGATGATGACACTACCCGTGGGATCGGAATGGATCCGTAGCAATGGGGGTTTAGGGTGGGGACACTCTTCTGTATGATACTGCAATAGTCCATACATGACCTTATGCACATGTCGAAACTCATAGAAAATACACCACTAAGAGTTAGCCCTTATGTAAACTGTGGACTTTGGTTCATAATAACATATCAGTATGGGTTCTTCACCGTAACAAATGTACTATGTGATAATGCAAGATGTTAATGAAAGTGGAGACTGGGGTGCGGGGAGGGAAGCATATGGGAATTCTCTGTACTATCTGCTCAGATTGTCTGTACAACTAAAACTCTTCTCAAAAATAAAGTTGCTTTTTAAAAAAAAATTTTTTAAGTTTATTTGAGAGACACAGAGACAGTGCAAGTGGGGGAGGGGCAGAGAGAGACGAAGAGAGAGAGAATCCCAAGCAGGCTCCGCACTGCCAGTGCAGAGCCTGACGCGGGGCTTGATCCCACGTCAGATCATGACCTGAGCCAAAATCAAGAGTCAGATGCTTAACTGACTGAGCCACCCAGACGCCCCATAAAGCTGCTTTTTTTTTTTAAGTTTATTTATGTATTTTGAGAGAGAGAGAGAGCGCGAGAGCATACACATGCACACACACATGTGAGCAGGGGAGGGGCAGAGAGAGAGAGTAGGAGGAGAATCCCGAGTAGGCTCTGAACTGTCAGCACAGAGCCCGACACAGGGCTCAGTCTCACGAACCGTGAGGTCATGATCTGAGCTGAAATCAAGAGTCAGAGTCGGGCACCTAACCGACTAAGCCACCCAGGCACCCCTCAAAACTAAAGCTTCTTGGTTAAAAAAGAAAAAGGTGAGGCAGGTTCTGTTGCATACTGTTACCCTCCTAACACACTCACAAATAGGGACCAGCAGCCAGGAAGTGACAGCATCATGCTGTATGGGTGACCCGAAATTAACAACTCTTTTCTTGTGGGCAGGTCCCATGCTAATGGCTCACAGTGAATCAGCTTTGTCCCTGGA
Organism: Herpailurus yagouaroundi; assembly: GCF_014898765.1. Classification (NCBI taxonomy): domain Eukaryota; kingdom Metazoa; phylum Chordata; class Mammalia; order Carnivora; family Felidae; genus Herpailurus; species Herpailurus yagouaroundi. The sequence goes on along the minus strand of NW_024412447.1, from coordinate 8,379,124 downwards.
GGTAGAGACCCAGACTGGAGGCTTTCTCAGGGGTCTCAGGATCGAGGTCCCTTCAGTGTCTCCTGGGTTCTGGAGTAGATAGTGCTGGGAGTGGAGGTCCCTTATCTCCTTGTCCCGAGTTCACCAGAGCAAGGGATCGTCTGTCATTTCCTACCTTTTGAGTCCTGGGCTCTTCTGTAACCATAGTTAATGGACTTGTCTTTCTCAGGCTCTTGAGCCACTGGCCTCATCATCCTGCCTTGCAAGATATGGTTCTGTGGTCGAGTGAATCCCTGAAGCTTCTCTCTGGTCCAAAGCCTCTGAAGCGCAAACTCAATGAGAAAAAGCAATTGAATCTCATGGAATTAAAGCAGCCTTCCAGGGGCTCCTGGGTGGCTCAGTCAGTTAAGTGTCCAGCTTCAGCTCGGATCATGATCTCAGGGTTCATGAGTTCAAGCCCCACATCTGCACTGTGAGTGCAGAGCCTGCTTGGGATTCTCTGTCTCCCTCTCTCTCTGCCCCTCCCTGCACCCCCTCTCAAAATAAATAAATAAACAAATAACTTAAAAAATAAATAAACAAAACAGCCTCCCCACCCAACACAAATCCCCCAGAGCAACTGAGGTCTGATTACTTAGTGTCTTGAGGCCAACGTTACAATAACCGTGGAGTAAAAAGCAACCACAAAAAGGAAGGCAGAAACCCCAAAAACATATTTTAAATACAGACAGAAACTTCCCCCAGCGTAGCCTGTCTGGTTGCCAAGACCCCAAACTCTTACCCTGGGAGACTGAGTTTTCAAGGCATGTCACCGATTAATAAAACCATCAATTTAGATACACTCACACAGCGTATCATGGAAGGGGGTTGGCACCGAAACTGTGATCAAGCGCTAAGATTGCTAAGATCCGACGAAAGCCAAATCGTAAGGCAATGGCATTTGATGTGAACTGTGGCGTCGGGATTATAGTAGGTAATTATCACAAGTTGCGTTAGCAGCACGATTTAGTGGAGAAAACACAAAATGGTGACGCAGAACAGTGGGGCCAGATCAGGCCCTGCCGCTCGCGGGCTGTGCCAGCCCTTCCAGCCTCTCTGTTCTCATCTGCAAAATGGGCACAGTCATACTTGACTCACGCACCGGCTGCAGAGAGTATTTGGGATAGGAGACGTCCAGCGTCTGGGAAGGCACCTAGCACACGCACCAGCACAGTCTGGTTTCTGTCCCCGACACACGGTTGTAGATCTTTATGAAAGATGTTCCTGTAAAATTTCACCCGAGCCCAGTAAGATGGAGTAGTGAAAAATAACATGAAACGAGGCATCAGTGACATCTTCTGTATTTTGCTTTGTGTTTCCAAGCTCCTGGTGTAAATAATTTATGGTGTTAAAAATGAGTTACCAGCAGGTTTTTGAAGGACAGAAGAAAATTCTTTCTAAAATGAGGGATAGTCTTCATAATGAGGGACTACTGAGTGGAGGAAAAATTTAGAATTTAGACCAGCATCTTTTACATAGTTATTAATCTAGTTGGAGAGGATCTTTAATAATTAAATGATATTACTGCAATATAAGTGATATTTTATTAAGCTTAAATGAAATGTACATTTAGGAACTTAATTTGAAACATCGCCTGCTTTGTTATTCTATTTTTCATGATTGCATATGTTTGGAAATTATGTTTTCTTTTCTGCACTGGATTATCTGCCTATGTACTTAGCCTTTTGCTTTATTTATAGGAATGTTATTTCTTGTGTTATAAGGAAATTGATATGAAAGCTCTAAATGACAGACCCCAAAGTTAGCTTCAAGTCTCTGACTAATCGCTAATGAAATATCCATAATTGATGAGGAAGAAATCATAAATTGCAATGAAACACAACTTCATTTCATAAATGCCTCCTGTTTGCTTGACAGCTTGGGAAATTTCTTTGTCGTTTTGGAAATCAATACAACAGACAGCCAAACACCAGACGTCGCAGCTCAGCCTGAGACGAAATAAAAGATTGAAAACCCCTCCATCACCAGCTGTCAATTGCTGAAGATCATATTGCTGAACGCAATAAATTTTTTTCTCCATCCAAACATTACTCAGCCTCCGTGAACTCTCGTTAAGGGCCAGATGCACACACATTATGGCTGTGAATTCGCAGCACAGAGAACAGGACAGCTGGTAGTTATCTGGTTAGTTGATCGATGAGGACAGGACAGGCTGGTGACGAACCTCCACCATTACCACCCCCGCCCTCCCGCCCTCCCTATCCCATTTCGGGACTGAGCTATGCGCTCTGACTACCCAAACAGCACGGATTAACCAGCTCTCCTGACTTTTTCTTCCTTCTTCCACGCCTCCAAGTTCCCAGCAGATCACGCCTATGGAATGATGCATCCCAACCCCTGGAAATCTTAGCCTGTCTTCCTTCCAACAGTTCAGAGTTATGCTCACTGACTCCCCCCCACCCCCACCCCACCCCACAGCCACTCTCCGCCTTTAATCCCCTGCCCTATGCTCAGGGTGGCCACTTGGCCAGGGTCCCTTGCACTCTGGCTTCCCTGTGGCTCCAGCTGTCACAACCCTCCCCCTGCCCCTTCCGGCCTGGGGTAGCGACAGCTTCCCGCTGCTGGTAATCTCAGGGGGCCCAACACCCCTTGTTGGCTCCCTCATTCTTGCCCACACCTTGTACCTAGTCCCTGGTTAACTTCCCTTGACTCATCTGCGTTTGACGCTTGTTTTCTGGTAGGCCCCTGACTGATACCGCAGGAATTCAAAATATATATGTCACTTACATTACGCGAATGAAAAGGGATAAAGAGAACACCGATGCACTCAGCAAAGCGATACTCAGGTAGGCTTTCGTTCATTTTAGCCCCCCTGTTGTCAGTATGCATAATACCAAGCTTTTAAAGTGCCCCTGGTTTGCTTGTCTTTTCTGCTAACCCCTAGCAGCAGCGAGGCTGGGAAAGGGGTCTGTCTTCCTCCCTCTTGCTGTTTTGTCTCCCAGGGTCTGCAGCTCTGTCAACGGTGATGTGTTGAATGAATGAAAGCGTCGACCAATCTTATTCATCAAGACCATCTCTGGCTGGGGCCGAGGCAGCGGTCCTGTGCAGTTCCGATCTGAGGGCATTTAGCTCAGAGGATTAAGGGAGAAGCCACTAAGGTAACACGCTAGCAGGCTAGGACCCCTGTTTCCTGAAGCCCATAGAATAGCATAGGGCAGTTAAGGATCACAGACTCTCTTGCAAATGGCTCATGGGGTTTCCTGGGAAGCCTCCTCTCCAGGGACACCTGTGGTTTCTGAGCCTGGCTGGGGATTGAGAAAGGTATTTCTGCAAAGTAGGTCTGTAGCTGGGGCCCTAGGGTCAGAACTCATGGCCTTCCCCCCCCCACCACCAGAGAGAAGGAAGCCCAGAGGCCAGCTGAACGATCATTGTTTCCACCTAAAGAGTTGGGGGTCAGTGCATACGCTTCAAATCTTGAAAGTTGAGCTCACTTGGGAACGGTCAGCACCGAAAGGACGGGGCAGGGAGGGGAAAACAACACAGGCTTCAGAGCAGGGCACGACCAGGCTCCACGGCTGTCCAGCTGGGCGGCTGCGGGCGAGTGGCCGACACTGAGTGGGGGTCTCCTGACCTGCAAAGTGGCGGTGATTCCATAGGCCCTCGGCACCGTGGGCTTAGCGCCTGTCGGTTCCGGGATTTGGGACCAACCCCGAAGGTCTGTGATCTGCACTATTGTGCAGTTTCGTGGGATGCCAGCAGGCAGGTGCATGGGGGCTGGTCATTTCGCCAAAGAGTCATCTAACAGATGGTCCGGCCTCCTTACTGGGCTTTCACACACCGCCGTGGACCCGTTTGGAGGAGTAGAGCTATGCATGCTACGGTGTATTTCGTAGCTTTGTGCTTTGGAGGAAGGACGAGTTCAAAAACACGTGGTAGGGAATCGGCAAAGAAGTGTCTCAAGCCCTCTGGCCAAGTTGAAAGGCGGCCGGGCCTTGTCGAAGGCAGCGCCCCTCCAGAGGGCATGGTCAGGGTGGACTCCTCCTCCAGGCTGGGCTGGGCCGTACCAGGTCTTAGGTGGGGCTGGAAAAGAGGAGATGAGAAGGGGTTAAGAAATCAGGTTTACATGGCCTGGCTCCCGCTTTCAGCTTCTAAGTCATGGACAACATGATAGAAGGGGACATCAGGCGGCTGGATGCTGGCCTCACATTCAGAAAGAAAGGAAGAAGGGGACCCGTGGCCCAGGCCTCTGTGCTTTCCATGTCCCTTCCATTCTGTCAATCTCGGCTTCTGTATTCTCAGGTGCACAGGACATAGGGACCAAATCATCCACTTGACATGCGCAGGGCCACCTGAGCGAGCATCTTGAAGCTCTCTGGCGTGGCCTGCCTCCTGCTAACCCTTTAGCTTCTCCTCCATTTCCCCTTGAGTTGAACCTCTCAGCCCCCACGACCATCTCAGCCCCACAGTCACCACTCTAGCCACACCAGACTCTTCCCAGCTTCCCCCCCCCCCCCCCCCCCCCCCCCCCCCCCCCCCCCATAACAACACCCGCGCCCCCCCCGCCCCCCCCCCCCCTGATTTGGCAGAGCCCCTCTATTTCGATTGGCCAGTTGCTAGCATTTTCTAACACCAGACACCAGACTTGTCACTGACTCCGTTCTTTGCCCAGAGTTTAACCACCAGCGCAAGGGGCAGGCAAGTCTCCCTGCCAGGAGTTCTGTCAGCCACTCCCCGGGATGGGCAGGTGGCCCCAACTCTCAAGGCCAACACCATCCTTTGGCCCCAAATCCACGACACACAGATTCCATCGCAGAGTTGAAAGTTATCTGCAATCTGTCTAAACATACTTCGGTGACTTTTCGGTTTCTGCCCCTGGACTGAGCTGTCTGAGGACAGGGGCCTCACCTCGTGTCTCTTTGTATCCCCCTCACCTCCAAGTCGGACACAGAGTAGGTGTTTAATAGACACTTGATGAAGGCAGGAGGCAGGTTCACGCTTTGGTTGAGAGTCCAAGGTCAAGAGATCACGAGTCGATCCTACAGTGCTCCTCATTTTTAGGGGCTTTCTTCGAATTTAAGAATGGGAGAGCCATGGCAGCCACCACCGCTGCATTTACTGGTGGCCAGGGGAGCGCTGAGCGCCTTCCAAACATCTGGCGCCGGTGTGAAAGGAGCCGGGAGAGGCCTGGAGCCAGCATTAGGCCATCAGAGAGCTCTGAACCTGATAAAATCCTGACAGTCCCAGAAGCCAAGCCGGACTGGGGTGTGAGATCATCAGATGCCTGAGATACTTGAATCAACTTGTTCACAGCCTTCCCCGGTCATGTTTTTCATAATTCATGATTCACATGAGATTTTTAACAACAAAAACACTCAGATTAAATTTTTATATGAGATGTTTTTCACTCCTTATACAAGCGTTATCAACCATTTTGATCAGAAAAAAAGAAAAAAAAACACTTCTGCCCACTTCCATAATTATTTAAGGATTTTTTTTTTTTTTAACTTGTTTTTCTACTTAATTTGATTTGGAGACAGGAACTCTGGGCAGTAGAAGGTGGCTTTAAATTGTGGCTTCTCAGGTGACTCAGGCAATTCGATGATCCAATTTACTTTCACGGGTGGGACAAAACATCATGCATTATTTACCAAAAGAAAGAAAAAAAAAAGCTTCAGCAAATACCCTAAAGTCAGTTTCCCTTCTTTTCTGCTGAAAGCGTATTTAAAGGGATAGCCTATCTTTTTCTATTCCACCCAGATGTTTTTCAGCGGTTTATGGGCAGAACCAACAAGGGACAAGAGAAACCCATCTCTTTGAGTAGAACGTTGGCTTCCCCAATTCTCCAATCACGCGCGTTATTAGTATCGTCTTAAAACCCTCCGCTGATCTTATTTTCTCAATTGTCACGGCCCTGCTGCTTCTTCGAGGGTGAGCCTTGTGCCCAAATGCCTTCAAACGGCAGCAGGGGAGAAAAAACTAAAGATTCAAAAACAACGACGGACGAATGTCATGTTCTGTGGATTGTACCTCCATTTTCAGAAAGCTTTAAAAGGGGCACCTGGGTGGCTCAGTCGGGTAAGCGTCCGACTCTTGGTTTCGGCTCAGGTCGTGATCTCACGGTACCTGAGTCCGAGCCCCACGTCAGGCTCTGCGCTGTCCGGGCTACTTGGGATTCTGTCTCTCCTTCTCGGTCTCCCTTTCTCTCTGCCCCTCCACCATTTGTGCTGTCTCTGTCTCTCTCAAAATAAAAAAAATAAACTTTTTTTTAAAAAGAATATTTTAAAAGAAGAAGATCACAAGGAAGAAGCAGGAGAGAATGCAAGGATTACGTTCCTCTTCCTTGGGCCAGAAATGTGCTATAACGCAGCTATTTTAAAGATTATCCGTAGAATGGTCTTTTCAAAACAAGTCTGCCTTTTTTTTTTTTTTTTTTAAATATTTTTAAAGTAACCTCTACCCCCTGGGGTGCCTGGGTGAGCTCAGTCGGTTAAGCATCTGACTCTTGATCTCAGTCTGTAAAGTGTCTGACTCATGATCTCACGGTTCGTGAGTTCAAACCCTGTATCAGGCTCCTTGATGACGAGACAGAGCCTGCTTGGGATTCTGTCTCTCCCTCTCTCTTCCCCTCCCCTGCCCTGATGTTCTCTCTGTCTCTTTCTCTCAAAATAAGTAAATCAACTTCCTGACATTAAAAAAAGAGTAAATTCTACCCCCAATGTGGGGCTCGAACTGACAACTCTGAGATCAAGAGTTGTGTGCTCCACTGACAGAGCCAGCCAGGTGCCCCATAAATCTGCCTTTTTTTGTTTTATCTGTGCTGTGAGGCCAGGGGGACAGGCTTACTCCTTGGAGGTGAGGCTTCTCGCTGTCAGCGGTGGAAAGCAGGTCTCCAGGCTTTTGGAAGAGCAACATGGTGAATGATGGGGGTAGTGCCCAGACCCTCCCTCCAGGGCTGATGCCCTCAGGCTTCCTGCTTCTGGGAGTGCTCGTGGCCCCCAGTGCTCAGCTGAATGCTTTCTCAAGGACTGTCCTTCCCCAAAGACGGCCATGTTGCTCAAGGTCATGCTCCTTCCTGGGGGGACAACCTCCAACTCAAGAGGCCTAAGCCCCCTTGCCTCCAGTGTGGCAAGTCTCCTGGGTCAACTCAGTTCCGAAGGTCACCACAGGAGTGGCTGAGGCCTTTTCATGACTGCATCCCAGCCCAACCCTTCCTCCAGCATCAACCTGCTTCTGTCAAAAGTACGGACCCAGAATTACTGAGCCGTTGCCGGTAGACTTCCTGCCCGTGAATCTCTCCTTCAGAATCTGCTTCTAGGAGAAACTGACCTACTGCGGGCAGGGAGGTGGTGACCGGAAATTGGCTGCTCAGGGGACCAGGAGTACCTATCAAGGGAGAATCTCTAGGAACACGACTGATGACTCTTGGGCCAGGAAGTACCCTCGTGTTGCTTCTTCTTTTCTTTTGTCAACAGCTTTACTGGGATAAATTCACGTACCACACCCTCTCCCCATTTAGATTGGACCATCCGCTTGTGTTCGGCCTACTCGCTGAGGTCTACAACCATCAACCATCCCTTTAATAAGTTTTTAGAGGGGCGCCTGGGTGGCGCAGTCGGTTAAGCGTCCGACTTCAGCCAGGTCACGATGTCGCGGTCCGTGAGTTCGAGCCCCGCGTCGGGCTCTGGGCTGATGGCTCAGAGCCTGGAGCCTGTTTCCGATTCTGTGTCTCCCTCTCTCTCTGCCCCTCCCCCGTTCATGCTCTGTCTCTCTCTGTCCCAAAAATAAATAAACGTTGAAAAAAAAAAATAAGTTTTTAGAGGGCCACCCGGGTGGCTCAGTCGGTTGGGTGTCCAACTTCGGTGTCCAACTGCCCCTCTCTCAAAAATAAATAAACATTAAACAAAAAAAAAGTTTATAGGGCATTTTCACCACCCCAAAGAGAAACCCCATACCCGTTATCAGTCCCTCCCTATCCTTCTCTGATCCCTCAGTCCCAGCCCCCGGCAACCACTAACTGCTTTCTGTCTCTCTAGAGATTTGCCTCTTCTGGACGTTTCTTATAAATGGCCTCATACGATCTGTGGTCCTTTGCGTCTGACTTCTTTCACTTGGCATAGTGTTCTCAAGGCTCGCCCACATCGTAGCGTGCATCATTCCTTTCTCTGGCTGAATGATATTCTGCTGTGTGGGCACACCACATTTTGTTTATCTCTTCATTAAGTGATGGACATTTGGGCTGTTTCCACTGCTTGGCTATTGTGAATCACCCTGCTGTTTGTGTATGGGTGTCTGCGAGACTGTATGTTTTCCCTTCTTTTGAGTATGTACCTAGGAGAGGGAATGCCGGGTCATAGGTTAACTCAATGTTTAACCTTTTGATTAACGGCAGACTGTTTTCCAAAGCAGCCGCAGCCTGTGACATTCCCACCAGCATGGTAACCCTCATGCTTCTTCTTCTTCTTTTTTTTTTTTTTTTTTTTTTTTTTTTTGGAGAGGTAGAGACATAGCAGGGGAGGGGCAGAGAGAGAGGGAGACACAGAATCCGAAAGAGGCTCCAGGCTCTGAGCTGTCAGCACAGAGCCCAATGCGGGGCTCGAACTCATGAACTGTGAGATCATGACCCGAGCTGAAGTCGGATGCTTAACCAACTGAGCCACCCAGTGGCCCCCTCATGCTTCTTGACTAGGTTTTCCTGTAGGGCGGGGGGGGGGTCTTTCTGGGGTGTTCATCCTTGATTCTCTCCCCATCTTCACCGATGACCCATTTCCAATGATCTTTATCTTTATAATCCTTAAGGCTCATCTGAAATCTCACCTCCTCTACGAAGCCCTCCCTGATTACCTCAGCTCTCTTCTCTGTGCGTACTGCTTTCTTTCTCTTGGTGGTACCACATGGGGAGGGGCCCTGTGCCTGGTCCACCTCTGTGCCCCCCCCCCCGCATCAGACCCGGTACCTGGCAAGAGGAGGGAAACCTCTGAAAAATGCTTGCTGGACCAGGTGGATGGAGTTCAATGTGGATGGGGAGTGAGCAGGAGTGTGCTGAGCTTGGAGAATGGAGGGAGCCTCAGGCAACAAAGGACAACTGGGCAGAAGCAACATCTTGTTCACGGATTCCTGTGGCCGTGGCCGGGCAGTTTCCTGTGGGCACAATAACATTCTTGTAACTTACTCTCTTTTGTCCACCTTGACTGTGGAAGGGAACTTTGGCTGTGTTTTCGGAAGCCCACTGACCACACTAGCCCCAGCCTCCATGGAGACCTTTTGGGGTTGGGCTTTCCAAAGCAGCACGACCCCCAAGAGGGCCCCAGTGGCCTCAGCGAGCAGTGTCCCCACGGTGCATCACAAAACCAAAAGCCACTGTTCTAAAGGGAGAGAAGCTGGGAAGCCTCGGCAGGGTTGGGGCTGCTGCAGAGGGGGCTCTCTGACTCCATTCCCACCTTCCCTTGTCCAAGCCAACCAGGACCCCCGGGGGACTAACTCACCGCATCACAGAATCACAGAAGTGTAGGAACTTGGGGCTGGCGGACGTGCCAAAGTTCAGCCAGACTTATGGGGGCTCCTGGGATCAGCAGTGTTGGCATGGCCTGGAGGCCGTGTGGAAACACAGTCTTAGGTCCTACCTTGGACCCAATGAGTCAAGATCTGCATTTTCACAAGGTCCCCGGGGTGATTGAGGGGCTCATTAAAAGACACGTGCCTCCCTGTTGTGCCCTCACCCTTCCTGAGGAGACTGGCCCATCTCTCTGGGTGCCACTAGAAGGTTCCCCCCTCTAAGGTCCTAGCACCACACCTTGGAGCCACTCATGGGAGGCTTGATCTCTCCCACATGAGACCCATCAGCAGGGGTGGGACCGTCTTGCTACTCGTGAGCTGAGCTAGTAAGATTGTTCCGGAAGAGTGCAACAGGCTTCTCAGAAGTGGTGTGAACACACCTGCCTGGAAGGTCCCGGGAATAGAGGAAATGGGGCAGAAGGCAGCTTTCCGAGTTGCATGTACCTGTTTGGACCCAGTCAAGGTAGAATCCCCTGCCAGCAAGTTTGGCCTTGTGCAGGTATTCAGAAGAAAATCGTAAACATGCTTAGCCTCCTCATCCAAAGGCTGCTGGAGGTTAGTTCACAGATACATAATTACCGTGCAAGCATTCAGCGAAAGAAGCGTCAGCGCACCCATTTTACAGATCGGTAAAAGGGGGCACACGGAGACTGACACCTCGCTCAGAGGCACCGGGGCTCAACCTCGAGCCGGAACAGGGAGTCTGGCCTGCCAGCCTCTCTCTCCGGCCAGCAGAGATGGGTAGCGGCGACTTAGGTCATCAGTTAGCCGGGACTGATTCTGCGACTGAGCGTTTGCCCAGAGAATGCAGTTTAGATAAACTCCAAGATGCACACGAGATGGAAATCGAGACGGAGCGGGAGCATATACCTCACTTCTGCCCACGAGAGATGCGACACATTTTCATAGCTGAAATTTACATAGTTCTTTATTCATGAAATTATGAACAGCTGCTATTTTGTTGCTTCCCAAGAAGAGTTGAAAAGGCAGCAGAGAAGAGAACAGACACGCTAGGCAAACTCCATCTGCCCCTTGAGTCTAACACTTTCTTCCCCGCAGATAGCAGACAATGGGGTTACCAGATGTCATTGCCTGCTTGGGAAGGACCCAGCAATTCTGTGTGACCGTCAGCCAGCCAGTGCAGGCGATGCCTTCTCGGCCTCTGAAAATTATAAAGGTGACGGCTCCGTCCACTTCTCAACGGCCGTGTTCCAAGACAGGCTCTTCGCGAAGGAATGCTGATTCCTTCAAAGTGGCGGATTCGCAGGGCCAACTTCAGAAACGTCTCCCGGTCTGGAACCACGTCCACTCACCCTGGCTTCTTCCTGGCTTTTGAGGAGGGCTTTTATGGTGCCCAAGTCTCCTACATTCTTGGGCCCTCCGGGGATTCTGGAAGGTCAGTGATCATCTCTCACCATGGGGCGGGACACGGAACCCAGACACCTGGACTGACGGCCTGAGGTCACCCAGCCAGTGGGGTCAGGTTCCCATCACGTTTGTGTCCACAGAGTGGCAGAGCGTGGACTGAATGTCCTGAGTAGGTCCTCTGGCCCTCCTCGGCACCGTGAGGCACCCTGTTTCCCACCGCGAGTGTCCCAGGAAGCACATCCTGGCCCCCCAGGCCCCACCGTTGCCTAACGCGGTTCTCTGACCAAACTCCACTTGGACACCTGTGTGTCTGCATCCCGTGAGGTCACCCAAAGTTCTCCTCCTCAGCCTCCTGTCGCAGCGGGCACTGAATGCCAGAAACATCACAACTGTCTCGCCCTTTCCCTACATTTGTCTCTGGACCTTTATTCCAGAGGCCACAGTATGGCTCTCCCAGGGCCACTCAGGACAGAACACTCTGGAAGGTCATCCAGCAGAAAGAAGCTGGGACAGATCCAGATGAAAGGGCCCCCGGACAATCTCAGGGATCCCTCTTCGCTTGTAGGTGTGAGAAAAGCCAGCAGCCATTTTGCACACTGGTTAACGGGGAGGGTGTGTTTTTCTTGTTGTTGTTGTTTTTTTTTTTTTTTCCCGGAGAGCCGCCTGCCTGTCCACACCTTGAGGCTGAAATTAAAGCAGGGAGGAGCACATTCTGAAAGATGTCGTAAGAGAGATCAATTACCCCACTTTCTTTGCCAATGCAAGCCCTGGGCTGCCATCTCCGAAAGTCAGAATACCAGGAGGGTAACAAGAGGGTATCGTCTTATCTCCTTATAGCTGTTTATGCTCTGTCTCTCGCTGTCTCCGAATAGGAGAGAAAGGGAAAGTGAGCTGGGAAGCTCTGTGTCTCTTTTGCCTGACCAGAGACCCTTCAGGGCTGGGGCATAACCTCCAAATCCAGGATTCTAGTTCTGGGCTAGCACCGGTGATCTTTGACATTACCCTCGGGGCTTTGATCTTTATCAAGGCAAGGAAGGAAAGTCAGATATTATTTTGTCTCCTATCAGGTTCTGATAGTTAAAGAGACGGAGCCCCAGGCAATTAGTCTGCCCCTTGAGAGGCCCATTTCTGGTGAGGAGTTAGCAAGCACCCAGCTACCACCCACTGGGCAAGAAAGGGGGATCCACTCTCTGGGGATAGACTTCCGGGGTGACAGCCAAGCTTTCTTGCCTGGGAGTCGTCCTGGGGATAGAAGGGCCCATGGGCCAAGGGGTCAGGCGCCATGTCTGCAGTTCTGGATGCTTCCCCTCCGTTCATCAGCAATGTGGCCTTGGGCCGGTCACTTCATTTCTCCCGCGTTGGGCGCATCTCAACTGTGGCGATGTGTATGCAGGCACTTTACAAGCTGCACATCCGGGTGCAGCTCAAGATTTTCTCACGGGGAGGAGGGCGGTGGATGGATGTCCGCCTTGACCCGGAAGGCCGGACCTCCATGCTCTGTGGGGGTCTTGGCAGAAGTCCTCAGTCCATCCCATCAGTGGACAAATAGGACACCCGTGCGGAGCAAGTCGGCAGGGTGGACGTGGAGAGCTGCCATCGGGGAGAATCGACGGAGGCTCCCAGTTCCGAGCCGGTGCGATTGCCCCACGCTGCCCCGTCTTGGGCTGTGATCTTGTCGCCTGAAAGAGAGGTAGACGTGCTCAGCCCTGGGCAAAAAACCCAAGGGCCTGTTGGCACCCACACTGGAAGGGCTTTTCCCGGAGGCTAGCACCATGGTGAAACGGTAATGGTGCTCCAGGTTGCTGTCACCCCTAAACCCTCCCGTCGGATCAGGAGAGATGGCACTCAGATGGCACAGGGCCAGCCCAGGCCCAAATCTGAGGCGTTCTGGAGTCCGGGCTCCAGGACCTCCGTGCCTGACGTTCACGTACTTGGGAGCGCGAATCCGCGGCCAAGCCCCCAACGAACAACGCTCCACAGCTGCCCGGCCGGGCCCTCTGTGTCCCTCTTTGAGACGGTCTCCCACTTAGAGAGAAGTTGCAAGTTCACCTGGCCTCTTCTCCGAGACACATAGTAGCAAAATAAGTCGAAGAAAGTTAACAAATGGTCGCATCAAAGCCCTAACTCAACCTGGACCAGGAGATATGTACAAGGCTGGCTTCTTTCTAAGCAATTCAGAGTGACTGACACACCCCTGCCCACAGGTTGCCCCGAGGAATCAGGTCAGAGGTCCATCTGCGAGCCTGCTACGGGTGCCCCCCCCCACCCCCCCGTTGCCAGGGTGAGGCCAGAGCTGGTGTGGAGGGGGCTGTTCCAGGCCCAACGGGCCGTCAGCATGTTGGGGGGTGTGGGGGCCTTGGCAATTCTGACCTGCATGTGCCGTAGCTGGAAACAAAGCCCGGCGTGAGGGGCTGAGCCTGGTGAACGGGACCCCGTGGGCCTTAGAACCCTGGACAAGAGGAACGTTCCCGCCCGGCCTTTGGGACAGGGCAGCCACGGAGACTGCAGCCACCTGGAAGAGGCACGGCGCTCCCGGCTCTGGGTCGAACTTGATGAAAGCCCTGCCCTGGGGCCCCCATCGCCGTCTGGTCCGTGGGTGCCCGGACCTGAGGTGAGAGAAGAGGCCCGGGACAGCTTTCCTGTCCTGTTTCCAAGGCTGACCGCCCTCTCCCCTGAGACCCGTCTGCCGTCTGAGGCGGCGGGAGGAGAGGGAAATGAGGCAGGAGAAAGAGGGGGGAGGGGGCAGGAGGGGGAGAGCCTCGACTGGGCAGGGGGGGCTGGGGGGAGCGGGGTGGGCTGCATGTTCACGCCCGCCGCGCCCTTTGGTGGGCAGCCCCCTGCCTCTCTGCCAAAGCCCCCCGGCCCTCGCCGGGGACGGGTCCTCGGGCTTCCCTGCAGCCTGCCAACAGCCCAGCCTTGCCGACAGCCTTTTTCGCGTTCTGCTCTTTTCTGAAGCTTCCATTCAAACGCTTTTAGCACAGATGCCTCATGCATCAGTCCAATGCTAAAAAGATGCAGTAAGTGAAATTTTTGCCATATGTTAATACACATGTTTTAGTTTCCATAAATGCTCAACGTGGTTTTTATGGTACTCGGAATGGTGGTGTTTATACTGTTTGGAGGGGCTTTGAATTCAAATGTGCAAATGATTTTTTACAAGATGTGATTCAAGGACGAGCTACAGTTGGGGTCGCCTGCCATCCAGATGGAGGAGGCTCCTGGTTGCCGTGAGCCTCACGCTCCTGACGCGGGGGCAAAGCCCCTGCTGTCCCTGGCTCCTCGCTGCAGGGGGGGGGGGGAGGGGGGGGAGGGGGGCTGGTTCGGTTAAGTGTCCGACTCTCAGTTTCAGCTCAGGTCATGATCTCACCGGTTGTGAGTTCGAGCCCCGATATCAACGCAGAGCCTGCTTCGGATTCTCAGTCTCTTCCTCTCTCTGCCCATTCCCCGCTCATTCTCTCTCTCTCTCTCTCTCTCTCTCTCAAAATAAATAAATATTAAAAAAAAAAATCTCCTTCCCCTGTATGCCCACCTGGAAATTCTCTACTGATCCCTTAAAGCCCAGCTTCTGCCTTCCCTGACCAGTCCTGCCCCACCTGCCCTGTCCAGGTACTCTGCCTGGACACATGTGTTTCACATGTATTTCACGACAGGCCCGCCTTTGGCCACGGACCTCTCCCTCCGAGCTCCCTCAGGACAGACCTGTGCCCTTTATGTGACTCTCCCCAGAGGCTGGCCCAGGAGGCCCACAGAAGGAAGCAAGCAAGGAAGAGAGGGGTGGTGCCTGGCCCGGGGACCCAGAGCAGAACTGGGGTGCGGCCCAGCTTTTCCCATCTCCCTCCTGCCCAGGGGTCCCTGGGAGGAGATGAGCTGAGCTGGGCCGTGACTCACAGCTCCCTGCCATCGGCCCACCGGCGGGAAGGGTCCACAGCCCGCCTCAGGCAGGCCAGGCCCCCACCCCTCGCCCCGCCACCACTCTGCAGGACAGAACAGTGCGGGGGTATAGGGGTTACCAGACCGGTGCCAGGCTCTGGGAATCACCCCAGTGGAGTGAGGACGTCTCTGAGGGCACCAATGCTCGGCTAGTCCTGGGAGGCAGAGGTGTCCTTGAGGGTGTCCTCCGAGAGTGCCCGAGGGGAGCCACAGGGCTCCCGGCCACCCGGCTGGAGTGTCCCAGGGTCTGCGCCTGCTGTCTGGATGCCAGCCCTTCCCCCTGGAGCTCCATGCCAGGGCACTTCTGTTCTCAGTCTCCCCCTGAGAGTTTGCCCTCACATGTCCAGATTTGTTCACGCCGACATCTCAGGCTTGGTGCCTTCCGTGGGGAGAGCTGATATGTTCTGGGGAAGCCCGGGGGTGTGTGCATGAACATGGCAGGGGGCGTCTCTGTTGTTTTAACCGAGCGTCCCTGAGATTTGGAAATAGGTTAACTCCCCTCCTTGGCAGCGGGCTTTTTCCCAGGGGATCGAGGGGCGAAGGGACGTAATCTCGGAGCCTCAGTTCCTTCAGGGGGATTCGTATATATGTTGCCTGTAATTATAGGTCGATAATGATATAATTTATAGTATGTATATCATCATTTGTGAGTGACTGGGCAAGCTGGCAGCCGGGGAGGGTGCAACCATGTCATAAGCTCATAAAAAGGTAATTATATTTCTTTCTGATCTAGCTTTCGCCTACCTGGCCAGGCTGGGGAATTGAGAAATGGGTGATGATGGCTGAACGCAGGAATTGCTGGACGTTCAATAAATGTGGGCAGCCGCCTTTTTTTTTTTTTTTTTTTTGTTTGGGTCTGGAAGTGGGGTCTGACTTGGGGTCAGGAAAACTGTGGGAAGGGATCCCACAAGGGGTCCCAGTTTAACCCAGAGAGGGGCCCCAGAAAGAGAGAGCATGGCCAGATGACTCAGGGTCTATGCAGTGGGGAGCAGTGTCTGTATGAATTCAGAAGATCCCTTGATCTCCTAAGACCACCCTCCCCTCCAAAAAAACGGTTGCTCTCAGGAGGAGACTCAGGAGACAGTCTTTCTCATTGTCTCTCTGGCCCTGGGGCAGTTCTGAGGCTGGAGACGCTTGTCATGTTTTCCAAGCTTGATGGAATCTCCCGGAATTTAGATCTGGATGCAGTTTGGTTGGGGTTTGGAGCGATGGTTGGGGGAGATTGGGTTTTATCTGCACCCCATCGCCCATTCTCAGTAATAAGTGCAGCTGCAGAAAACCCTTGGCCTGAGATATAATAGTGTAATGTAATTACAGTAATGATACTTTGTAGTTCTATAGCGCCTTTCATCTGTGGACCTCCAGGTCCTTTATAAACATTAATTAATTCCCATAACTCAGCGATGAGGTAGGTAAGTATCATCATCCCCATTTCGCAGATGAGAAAGCCAAGACACAAAGAGGGTAAACGATTAGCTCAAGTCGCCCCGAGAGCCCACTGGGTCTAGCTGGCAGGGGGCTGAGAAGTCTGTTCTCCCGAGCTGGGTCGCCCACCGTTGGAGGGAGGATCGCGGGTGTCCTGGGGCGTCCCTCTGCAGGTACTCCAGGGATTTGTGTGGTGCCTGCCTCCAGAAGAGGTCAGGCGGATGTCCCTTGTGTGCCCACACCCTGGCCTTGGGGACCAGGGAGGTCTCTGAAGTCATTTGGATCTGTAGGGGTTCCCAGCAGGTTGATCCTTGAAAGAGAATCTCTGGAATGAGCTCACCCTGTATCGGAAGAGTGGAACCCTGTCCCGGGCTCTTCTCATCACTGCTCATTCCGTAATGCCTCCTTTTCACCACCAACCCAAGCCAGGTGACACATCACACCGAGCCCACGTTTATTTTTCAACACCTGCCAGGTACCGAGATCCGAGTCGCCCCCCTGAGAGGACTTGGTGTAATAGAAAGACATCTTGTTAGAAATGAAAAAATAACAACAAAATCAAGTCTGGCCCAGGCTCTGTTCCTTGATAGCTGTGTGACCTTGGCCACATCACTTTCCCTCTCTGGGCCCTGCTTTCTCACCCGCGGATGATGGGAGATGCAGATCGTCATTTATTACCTTCTCTGGGTGACGTTCTGTACTTTCTCACCTCCCACTCGGACGGCAGGGTGGCCAACCAGTGTGGGTTCCCTTCCTCCCCTCCCCATCCCCGGTCCACCCCCTAAACTTTCTGAATCAAGGGCCAGCTCACAAACCTTCAGTCATTTCTCTAGGCCTGCAAGGAATCCAAAGCTCTGAACCTGTCATTCAAGGCTTTGCATGAGCTGTCCCAACTCCCCAGTTCAGCCCGGGTCTCCCATCATGAACCCCTGGCTCAGCCAGACCCATTTTGTCTCCAAACAGGCCATGATTGTTTTTCACTCCACAGCTTTGGCCATACCACACTCTCTATTTTCTGTGTACGTTTGAGGGTGACTTCCAGTCACCACTGTGTTGGATACTGGATTACGATCCTGTCGTTCCTCGAACTCAGTTCACACCTTTCATGGTTTAGGAGATGACCGCCTGAAGCGCAAATGGGAATTTGGGCTGCATTACTAGAGGCCTAGTATCCCATAAAAAGGGAGGTGACCGTTCTGTTCTCCAGAACTGAGTGCTTTGAAAGACGAAGCAGGCCAGTGAGGGAGCTCTGTCGTGTGTGGAACAGTAAGGGAGCCCACAATCATTTTCCTGGGGGGGAAAACTTGGTGGGGCCGGAGACCCTCCCTCCCCTGAAAGAAAGATGGTTCTTTGAGGTCACAAAGGGCCCACAGGCAGAGCTTCCAGGAAGCAGGGTTTCAGTTCAATGTAAGGAAGAGCATTTTTCCCCACGGGAGCTGCTGGGAAATGTGATGGGGTAATCAGTTGTCTGACACTGTCAGCCGGGCGGCCCCCCCCCCCCCCAAGGGCCCAGGACAGCAGCCCTCCCGGTGTGAGCTCCCAGCCTCCTGCCCAGTAAGTACTTCCCTGGGTCCCTCATGCTCCTGGTGGGTGTTCTAAAAGACAGGACGGAAAAGTGTTGCCTGACCTGTCAGACAACATTCCAAGACAACAGACTCCGACAGCAGAGCCCTGTCTGGGTTCTCAGGTCCTCACGGAGCGCCAACTCCTTGCTAGGCGCTCCCCTGTCTCTTACCCCGGTGGCGATGCAGTGTGGGAAGTTTTTCTGTCCCTGCCGGACCCTGGAGGACAGACCGCAGAGCTCAGGTTCAGGAGAGTTAGGTTTTGAGTCTCCGCTGAGCTCCTTTACTAGCTGTGTGGCCTCAGGGAAGTTACTTAACCTTTCTGGGTCTTGGATTCTGAGCGTAATTGTGTCCGCCTCCACAGGTGGGCATGAGGCTGAACTAGGCTGCAAGACAGAATTACAAACTGTCTGCCATTTCCGGGGGGGCAGGGGGGAGGCCGGGGGTGGGGGGACGGGAGAGACCGTTCTCGGAGGAGGGAAAGGGCCCAGGGGATGGCGGTAGTGCTGGGGGCTAGGGCGGCGTGAGGAAAGGAAGGATTGGCCAGGGAAGGGCTAGATGAAGAGGAAGCCCCCATCTTCCCCATGCAACCCCCGCCCAGCATAGTGGCATAAGGCCAACCACGCCAGGGGCTGGACGGTGGAAATCAGGATGTGCTCACAGGCGTCCAGCGAGAAAATTCCTCACTGCCCCGAGACCCTGACAGCATCGGTCCAATCCATTCATTTCACGGGCACCTCTTAAATGCCAAGGACTGTCTGGGCACTGGGGATGCAGTAATTAACAAAACAGAGTCCCCGCCACTCTGGCTCTTATATTCAGGCCCGGGAAGACAGGGAGTAAACAAAAGAAAACAATTAAGAAAGAACAGAATATCTGGGAATGTTCAGAGCTGTGAAGAACTGAGGGGTGCTGCTTTACAAACGGGGTGTGCAGGGAGGGCCTCTGAAGAGCTGACTGGTAAGCAGAGACCTGCTTGTCCTAAGAAGATAAGCCCTGGGGATGTTGAGAGGACGAGTCTCCCACACAGAGGGACAGCAGGTGCAAGGGCCCTGAGGCAGGGCAAGGCTCTGGCTATGGCCGGGTTGGGGCACACAAGCAGACCAAAGCCCTGAAAAGGGCAAGCTTCGATCGATGTTGAGCTGGCCCTGCCCCCGGCTTGCTATGTGACACAGATAACATTTTTTCCCTCCCTGGGCTCTATTTCTCTCTCTGCATAACGAAGGATCGGCCTGAGCTCCAAGGGTTGGTTTCTAACATGCGTGACCTTGAAATCTGGCAACCAGAAGACGGGCCCACCGTGTGGGGATAAGGATGGAGTGGAGAGTTGGGAGACGGCCCACACAGAAGGGGCTTAGCAGTGGCAGAGAGATGCCCCGTGGCCCCTTAGACTCTAAGCCCCTCGCTCTGCCCGGTTTCAGTTGCTGCGGGCACTGGTGGCCAGGTAAAACTCTACCTGTCCAGGTGACAGGCACAGCTATCTGTGCAGTTTGCTCAGATCGGGCTTGTTACCCGAGAGACCTCTCGGTCTGGGTGGGCGTTGCGGGGAGCTGGCCTGATAGTCCTTGAAAACCAGCCAGCACGTAGCGAGGCACCAGGGCAAGCAAGGACTTATTCCAAGGAGGCCCTCTCCTTGGGGGCCGGCCACCTCCTCCCGGGGTGTTCTTGTAAGTTGCCAGAGAAGACCCCCGAGCCCAGCCTCTCAGCTCTAACGAGGGGACTTTTGGCGGCCAAGTGTCAGGCCACTGGACGGGGCCTTTAGGGGGAAGTCCCCTGCTCTCTGAGCTGAAGCTTCTTCTAGAAAGCTGAGAAACAGCTCATTCTGAACTTGCTGGGCTCCACCTGTAGGTTTAAGCCAGACTCAAGTAAGACCGTGCATGTGGAGAGCCCTTGGTGTATTTGATGATCCTATGGCCTGGTTGGTTTTCACTAGGAGAATGACCCAGGACCCAAATCGGGGCCCCTAGACTTCTTACTCTCCTTTCGCCCTTTGGACCAGGCTGCCGTCTGATGTCTGATGGCCGGGATGCCCCGCACAGGCCTGCCACTCTGTCCGTCCCTTTGCCTTTCTGCAGCCTTAAGTTGTCACAGCTGTGTGCCTTTTACTGCAAGGAGCCATTCCAGGCCCCTTAAATCGGTGCTTTTCAAACCTAACGTGCGCATGACTCACGGGCAGGGGAACTCGTTAACATCAGCGCCCTGGTGCAGTAGGTCGGGGCACTGGCGATCTGGCACCAGAGACCCCCACATCTCTAACTAGCTCCCAGTGTTTAAGAAAACATTATCCAATGACACTTGTTAAAGCTGGTGAGCAAGGCTTTATTCAAGGGGAGGCAATGGACTGTCAAGCTAGGTCTTGGGACCACCGAAGTGGGGTCTTGCAGTCGGGGAGGGAGGTTTGGGTCACCTCCAATGACAATGAGAGGTGGGGACCCAGAGCCAAGAAGCAGGGTGGGGTTTGTGATAGAAAATTACTCACGGGAAGCACCAGGGGTAAGGGGGATTCTGGTTAAACGGACCCTAACAGGATTCTTGCCAAAGGCAGGCCAGGGTGTCACCATCCGGGGGGAAGGTGGAAGGGGGTGAGGAATTTAGTCAGATACCGAGGGTGATCAGATATGGAGAATGGGGGATTCTGGTTAAACTGACTCAGCAGGATTCTTGTTAAAACTGAACAGCGCCCGGATGGCTCAGTCAGTTCAGCGTTCAACTTCGGCTCGGGTCGTGATCTCGCGGTTCGTGAGTTCGAGCCCCGCGTCGGGCTCTGTGCTGACAGCTCGGAGCCCGGAGCCTGCTCCGGATTCCGTGTCTGCTTCTGTCTCTGCCCCTTTGCTACTCATTCTCTCCCTGTCTCTCTCTCAAAAATAAATAAAGTATTAAAAAAATTGGACAATGCAGAAACAAACATGGCAGGCTAAAAGTGAGGGCCTAGTTGAAAAAGAGTGAGGAGAGTCTGAATAAACTTTGGTCCAGGAGAGAATCTGTCACTCAAGCTGCAGGTATAGGGACCCCTCTTTGAGTAGAAAACCACAGACATTTGAAATGCAACATATCAAAGACAGGGTTCAGAGTCTTCCCTTCCACACCCTCCCTACCCCTTATCCTATATTCCCCAGGGCACTGACAAACACTACCATCATTCTCTTCTTCTCCTGGGCTTTTTTTTTTTTTTTTTTTAAAGGTGTACGTTTCATACAATAAAATGTACCCATTTTAAGTTCATTTTGCTACTTGTACACACTCATGTAACCATCACCCCCATCAGGTTCTAGAACTTTCTCCCTTTGAGTTCTAGAACTTTCTATAACCCCCAAAAGTTCCCTTTTGCTGTTGATATCCGTCATCGGCAGCCAACCTTCTCAAGGCCTTTGCTCTTACATAGGTCTTTCCCACTCGTGTGCCAACACGCTGTGGTATACCCTCCCTTGACCCCACACGCTTTCCCATCAGAACAAGATGGGCTGGATTTGACTATTGACCTACGGTGCCTTTGATTTTTTTTTTTTTTTTTTTTTTTTTTTTTTTTTAGTGTTTATTTTT
>NW_024412447.1:8280025-8357668 GCF_014898765.1 Herpailurus yagouaroundi | reverse complement strand
TTTTTTTTTTTTTTTTTTTTTTTTTTTTTTTTTAGTGTTTATTTTTGAGAGACAGAGAGAGAGACCAAGAGAGGGGCAGAGAGAGGAGACACAGAATCCGAAGCAGGCTCCAGGCTCTGAGCTGTCAGCCCAGAGCCCGACGTGGGGCTTGAACTCAAGAACTGTGAGACCATGACCTGAACCGAAGTCGGACGTTTAACTGACTGAGCCACCAACCTATGGTGCTTTTGAAGGCAGGGATTGAATCTTGTTTTCTTATCATATCCTTCACAGTCAAGAAACACTTAACTGAAGGGACCAGTGTTAATTTCTGAGGCCCCAACTTTCCTGTTGTTTACGCATTGTTAAATGAATAGATGCTTGTCTACCTGGAATGTGAATATTCATCTGTTTCCATAGATACCTGGTCGTAATGCCTAATTAAACAAAAAAAGGGTTTTTTCTATTTTATTATCTCTCTGGTATGTATGTTTCCCAACCTTTTATTTTTATTTTATTCACATTTTTTCTTTTTGGAAGGGGAAGCATGACCAGTCTTTTATGGCTTTAATAAAGACTGCACAGGGGCACCTGAGTGGCTCAGTTGATTAAGTGTCCGACTCTTGGTTTCAGCTCAGGTCATACCCTCATGGTTCATGAGTTTGAGCCCTGCACTGGGATCTGCCCTGACAGTGCAGAGCCTGCTTGGGATTCTCTCTCTCCCTCTCTCTCTGACCCTCCTGTGCTCATTCTCTCTCTCTCTCTCTCTCAAAATAAATAAAAACTTTTTTTATTTAAAATTTTTTTTAACGTTTTTTATTTATTTTTGAGACAGAGAGAGACAGAGCATGAACGGGGGAGGGTCAGAGAGAGGGAGACACAGAATCTGAAACAGGCTCCAGGCTCTGAGCTGTCAGCACAGAGCCCGACGCGGGGCTCGAACTCACGGACCGCGAGATCATGACCTGAGCCGAAGTCGGCCGCTTAACCGACTGAGCCACCCAGGCGCCCCAATAAAAACTTTTTTAAAAAGACATTAAAAAAAAAACCCAAAACACTTCATAGATAGAGTTCAGGCTTTTCCTTTATAATGTGGTCTTTAGTGTTTATTCTCAAAGACGACACCGGGTGAAAATCTCTTCCCTTCACCATTTCAGAAATTTTATTCATTTGCTCATCAAACTGGCCCTGTGGGCTCTGGGGAAGGGTAAATACGACCCAGTTAGTTGGGGAGGCAGATAAGCAGAGACCCAGGGCTCACTGTGACATTTGCTGGGATGCAGGGGAGCCCAAGAGGTCCTCGAAACACAGAAGAGGGAGTATCTATCCTAGAGGGGTCACAGCTGGACTTTGAAACTACATTTGGTTTTTTTATTTTCTTTTACGTTTTTTTTTTAACGTTTATTTATTTTTTGGAGAGAGAGACAGAGAGACAGAGTGCGAGCAGGGGAGGGGCAGAGAGAGAGGGAGACACAGAATCTGAAGCGGGCTCCAGGCTCCGAGCTGTCAGTACAGAGCCCGAGGTGGGGCTCGAACTCACGAACTGTGAGATCAGGACCTGAGCCGAAGTCGGACGCTCAACCGACGGAGCCACCCAGGCGCCCCGAAGCTGCGTTTTGTTTTGAAGGATGAATAGGAGTTCACAAAGTGAGCATCCTGGAAGGCACGTGGGTGGAAACGGCAGTGCGAGCCAAGCTCCCACTAGCAAATAGTGGATATTTGTTAGATACTTGTGCCCTTGCTGCAACCACATGAGGTAGGAGTCGTTATTATCCTCACTTTTCAGGTATGGCCGTCAAGGTGGAGTGAAGTTCAGCAACTTGCTCAAATTCACGCACCGAAAGACTTGTACTTGACATTGCCAGGATCCGCAGCCCCGCGGCTGGACTCCAGAGCCAAGGTCCTCGCTACTATTCCACCCTACACGGGCGATGCCGAAACGTGAAACGTCGAGAGGCTGGTGGGTAAGGGGTGGGGTATAAATGGGAGCAGAGACAAGGAAAGTTTTCCAGAATTTTGCGAGGTCCCAGACGCTGGGCTGATGAGTTTGGACATCTCCCCGTAGGCAGTGGGGAGTCATTTAAGGACTGAGATCGGAGACAAACGAGAGCAATTTCATTACGGACCACTGCCCAGGCAGCAGTTTGGCGTATGGACGGGAGGGGCAGAGGCTGGAGGCAGAGGAGCCTAGGAAAGGAAGGTGAGGATCCCGAGGCAGAGTGGGGAGGACGGAGGGGAGGAGCAGGCTAGGAGCACGGTAAATGGAGAAGGAAGTGGATGAGGCACCCAACCGCCCGCAGAATCCAGACGCTGGGTTTGCTTTCCTCCCTCCCTGTGGATTGACTCGAGTGGAGGTGAGCCTGGCCCCACAAGGAACACTCTCCCTGGCGAGGCCACTGGCCGGCACCCAAGGTCACAACCGAGCCGTCTTCGACATTCCGAGGCGGCCATCGGGATCGCTGAGCTCAGCATCGCGGCCCCGAAATGCGCGACTAGGGGGTGTGGCTCCCCAGGGAATGGCACCCTCCTTTTCTCACACTTGGGTCCGTAGGATCTGGGCTCAGGCAGGTGGCCTAGGCGCAGACAGGCCGGAGACCCTGCCGCCGTGTGTCCCAGCTGGGGCCCGGGCCGTCCTTGTTATATGTCCCCATCACGGAGCCAACAAAGCTTGGGGGCTGGGGGGCCCGGGGGTCCTCTCTGTACTGGTGCCAGTTGACAGCCTGCCTCCCCGCAAAGGTGGCCAGAGGTCCCGGGGAAGACCCCTTCCTCACCCGCTGCGCACACCCATTTCTGCTTGGGGGAAATTTCTGAGTGCCAAAATCAGGTTGGGTGGACAGATTAGGAACTTCAGCTTGAAACTGAATTTGCACCTTCCTTTTACTTCGGTTGCGTGGTTCCCGGCGTGTTGGTGGGGATTCTGGGTGGCCACGGTCACTTCTGGGAAACTGACTCATTCCTCCTGCTACACTGCAGTCAGAAGAAATGGGCCACCTGTCTTTCCGTAGTTACCACATTATCTTGTGATACAGCGACAAGTACAGGTGATCTCGGAACCGCACAGGTTTGAACTGCACGGGTCCGCTTATGCACTGAGAGAGAGAGAGAGAGAGAGAGAGCACAAGCTTGAATGGGGGAGGTGGAGAGGGGGGAGGTGGAGAGAGAGGAGGAGAGAAAGAATCCCAAGCAGGCTCCGTGTGGTCAGCACAGAGCCCGCTGTGGGGCTTGAACTCACGAGCCTCGAGATCGTGACCTGAGCCCAAACCAAGAGTCAGACGTTTAACCGACTGAGCCACCCAGGCGCCCCTCTTCTGTATGGTTTTCTTTTTCTTTTTTTAGTTAAAAAAATTTTTTTTAGTGTTTATTTTTGAGAGAGACAGAGCACGAGCAGGGGAGGGGCAGAGAGAGAGGGAGACACAGAATCCCAAGCAGGCTCCAGGCTCTGAGCTGTCAGCACAAAGCCTGATGCAGGGCTTGAACTCACAAACCGTGAGATCACGATCATGATTGTAACCGACTGAACCACCCAGGGGCCCCTTCCATATGATTTTCTAGGTAAAATTTTCCTTTCTCTCGCTTACTTTATTGTAAGAATACAGCATATGATACATATAAATACAAAAATATGTGTTTATCAACTATGTTATCGGTAAGGCTTCTTCTCAACAGTAGGCTATTAGTTAAGTTTTGGGGGAGCCAAAAGTTCTACGCGGATAATTGTGCAAGGAGTCAGTGCCCCTAACCCATACATTGTTCAGAGGTCGCCTGTATATATTTGGCTCTGTTCCCAGTTCCTGACACAGGGCTTCTAAAACCCTTGGAATTTCCTGGGGTGGGAGGGCGTGGGAGGGGAGATAGGAACACCTTCTGTTATCCGTAACGAGTCCCTTTCTTTCTTTCTTTCTTTCTTTCTTTCTTTCTTTCTTTTTTACATTTATTTATTTTTGAGACAGAAAGACAGAGTGTGAGCAGGGGAGAGGCAAAGAGAGAGGGAGACACAGAATCTGAAACAGGCTCCAGGCTCCGAGCTGCCCGCACAGAGCCTGACGTGGGGCTCGAACCCACAAACCGTGAGATCATGACCTGAGCCGAAGCCGGACACCTAACCGACTGAGCCACCCGGGCACACCCACCCGCCTTTTTTTGAGCCCGTTTCATCCATCCAGTTTCTGCTAATGAGGTGACCTTTGGTAGGCTCCTTGATGCTTGAGAATGGCTGCTTGCCGGGAGAACCACCTATGTGATTAGGATCCTCTCTGCATGTGAAGGATCCTCCTCGAAGGTGACCCGAGCTCCTGAGAAAGACCCCTTCCCCACCTGCCGCACACACCCATTTGAGGGAGCTCTGCCGGCCAGAATCAGGTTGGTTGGGACTTTCATTCCCCCCACCCCCTGACCTGGGAAGGGAGAGGGGCTGGGGATTGAATTAATCACCAACGGCCAATGACTTAACCAATCATGCCTGTGATAATAGAATCTCCAGAAAACTCTCCTAAACGGCCGCGTTCAGGGTGCTTCTAGGTTGGTGACCATAACCAGGTGCTAGGGGGTGGCGCACCTGGAGGGGGTGTAGAAGCTCCACCCCTCCCCCCACCCTATACCCCCTCGCCCTATGTGCCTCTTCATTTGGCTGCTCGTTTGTACCCTTTGTAATATTGTTTAGAGTAAACTGGTAATAGCGTTTCCCTGAGTTCTGTGAGCCGTTCTAACAAATTGCCAAGTCTAAGGAGGGGGTCATAGTAACCTGTGACTTTGCAGCCACGTCAGACAGAAGCGTGGGCACTTTGGGCGCCTAATACTTGCGCCTGACGTCTGAAGTGGGGGGCAGTCTTGAGGGACAGAGCCCTTGAGCTGGGTTAGTAACTCCAGGGAGTTAGTAACAGAATTGAACTGAATCGTAGGCCGAAGTCAGAGAATCGGCTGGTGTGGGGTGAAACCCCCCCCACAACTGGTTTCAAGAAAGGTTGCAGAGAAAAACAGTTTAGAACCGTCTACGTCTGTGGGCGCCTGGACGGCTTAGTCGCTCAAGCGCTCGACTCTTGATTTCAGCTCATGTCACGATCTCACAGTTTGTGGGTATGAGCCCCGAGTCGGGGTGCTGCGGAGCCTGCTTGGGATTCTCTCTCTCTCTCTCTCTCTCTCTCTCTCTCTCTCTCTGCCTGCACTCTCTCTCTCTCAAAATAAATAAATAAACTTAAAAAAAAAAAAAGAATTGTCTATACCTGTCTTGCCCTGGGTGCTAGGAGCTTCCCAGCTGTGACGTGATGAGTGGTTCATCTACGTGCCCAGAGCCCAGCTGCAGGCCCGGCATGGAAAGGCCCAAGGGGTCAGAGGATGAACGGAGGCATCCCAACCTCCCAAAGACAGAGGAAAAAGAAACTACTTGAACGGTCGGAAATGTGACAGAAAAGTCAAAGAGCCAGGGAATCAGGGGCACCTGGGTGGCTCAGTTGGTTAAGATGCTGACTCGGGCTCCAGTCGTGATCTCGCGGTTCGTGAGTTTGAGCCCGAGTCGGGCTCTGTGCTGGAGTCGACCTGGTGCAATCCAGCACTCCTGGTGTTTCCTTATTACCGAATAATCTGTATACAAATGATGCCAATATATAGGGAGAAAGTAGTATGGTTTGAAATGTGGGATGAATAAACTAATTTTTTGTGTAAGAGAGAAAGTGCAAACAGAGGAGACGGGCAGAGAGAGAGAATCTTAAGCAATCTGAGCGTGGAGCCTGACGTGGGGCTCAGTCCCACGACTGTGAGATCGTGACCTGAGCCAAATCAAGAGTTGGAGGCTCAACCACGTGAGCCACCCAGGCGCCCCAAAATGTATTTTTTAAAGTTTATTTATTCATTTTGAGAGGGAGGGGAGAAGCAGAGAGAGGGAGAGAGAATCCCAAGCAAGCTCCGAGCTGTCAGCACAGAGCCCGATGTGGGGCCCAAACTTATGAACTGTGAGATCATGACCTGAGCCTACGTCAAGAGCTGGACACTTAACCGACTGAGCCACCCAGGAACCACCGCAAAATCTATTTTTTTTTTTAATTTTTTTTATTTAAAAAAAATTTTTTTTTCAACGTTTATTTATTTATTTTGGGACAGAGAGAGACAGAGCATGAACGGGGGAGGAGCAGAGAGAGAGGGAGACACAGAATCGGAAACAGGCTCCAGGCTCTGAGCCATCAGCCCAGAGCCTGACGCGGGGCTCGAACTCCCGGACCGCGAGATCGTGACCTGGCTGAAGTCGGACGCTTAACCGACTGCGCCACCCAGGCGCCCCGACAAAATCTATTTTTAATGTATGAGGAGTTTAAGGCCCGTCTGGAAATTATGAGGACTCCTAATGTTCAGATTTGCAAGGGGAGTAGGAAAGGAGGTGGTAAAACATGATCCCTTCATTTCTTGTACCGATGGTTTGCCAACACAATGCACCCGCAGAGGAGAATCAGTCCCGTAGTACAGGGAGTTTCTGTTTGGGGAGAAAAAAAAAAATCTCCGTGAAAAATCTGAAAACACGAAAGATGTAAAATGCACCTGAAATCATTGCAGTTGGGGCAGGGACGGGGGAGAAAACATCGATTTCCCGGTGAAACAGTCACTAACAAATTATTATCTGCTCACTCCTAACAGCTTGAGGAAACAGAACATTCCGGAAATCCAGAGTTAAACGTATTTTATCCCTTGGAAAACAGTGTTTGTCCTGAAGAAGTCGTGACAAGTGTATTTCATCCGTGAATAAAGGCAATTTGGAGGGAGAGAGAGAAAGCCAGCCATTCTACCTCATGAATTCATCGGTGCCTAAAGAAGTCAGCAGATTCAAAAGGAAATCGCCAGAAAAAAATAAAACCTGAAACGTTCCAGGGCACAGCAGATGAAATCGATGTTCCCCGATTGGCTAACATGCGACAGGACCGCCGGTCGGGCAGAGAAGGAGCCCTGGCAGTGTAGGCGGGAAAGGTCTCGATCGCCGGGTCAGTCACAGAGGTGCCTGGATTTCGCTGGTATCGAAAAAGATGACCGGGGCCAACTCACATATGGTCCCTAAAGATTTGCCTGCAGCAAATCAAAGTGGGGTTCCTAACACGGGCGATCAAATCCGCCACGCAAACGTGGGAAATGTGGGGGTGCCACGCCGTGGGGCGCGAGCACCAGAGGTGTTCAGGAGTACTGGCGTGCCCATCGGTTGTGCTCTGTGATGCCAAGGCCTCTGCAGAAAAACGCAAAAGCCTGTGACGCGCTTCCACGACGCTCCGTTCCTTGTTCCACGCCACCCATGCGTCTGTCACAAGACTGGCGATTGCCCAAAACACATGTAACCAGAGCAGCGAGGCAGTATCGGGGACACGGAGTGGTTCGCTCCAGTCACATCGGGCCGTGCATCAGCAGGCTTTATCTGCCGCGATTTGAGCGGCTTGCAAAGATTATTGAAACTTGGGAAGCAGCATTAAACGATTATCAGACACACAGGTGGCCCATGAATTGAGAATTCCTTTACACGTGCTAAATGTTATAGGGGTTTTTTTCTTCCCCGACGAGCTTCAAAGTGAAACTGTAGACATGTTTTCATTGCCTTCAGAAGTAAAAGCAATCTTTAGCATCTCAGAGAAATGATGACTATTTCAAAACCATTTG
Organism: Herpailurus yagouaroundi; assembly: GCF_014898765.1. Taxonomy (NCBI): domain Eukaryota; kingdom Metazoa; phylum Chordata; class Mammalia; order Carnivora; family Felidae; genus Herpailurus; species Herpailurus yagouaroundi. The sequence continues at coordinate 8,350,066 of NW_024412447.1, read as the reverse complement.
GTAGACAGCAAAGGAAACTCGCCAGAGACGAATCTCGGGGAGGGGGGGCCGCGGGGGGGGGGTTCAAACTAAAAACAAAACAAAAACCCCTTTCCTTCAGAGAATAAAGATGCTGGCGTGGGGGCAGTGTGTGTGGGTGTTGGGGTGCAGGGAGATCATGCAAGTTCAGATGGTGGAACTTTCCCTGCTTTGTCGGAACAGCATCCAACAATATTCGACCCATAAAAGTGTTAGTTACTGTATCACTAAATTTGAAGTGTATTTATTTATTTAATTTTTTGGGGGGGGGGGGAGAGAGAGAGAGCACGCGTGCAAGCTAGCAGTGGGGGAGGGGCAGAGAGCAAGGGAGAGAGAGAGAATCCCAAGCCGTCAGTGCAGAGCCTGATGCGGGGCTCGACCTCATGAACTGTGAGATCATGACCTGAGCCGAAGTGAGTCGGTCACTTAATTGACTGAGCCGCCCAGGCGCCCCGGTTTATTACTAGATTTAAAAACCTTTTTAATGTTTTTTATTTATTTTTGAGAGAGAGAGAGAGAAACAGTGTGAGTGGGGGAGGGGCAGAGAGAAGGAGACACAGAATCCGAGGCAGGCTCCAGGCTCCGTGCTATCAGCACAGAGCCCGACGCGGGGCTCGAACTCACGACCTGTGAGATCATGACCTGAGCCAAACTCGGACGCTCAACCAACCGAGCCAGCCAGTCCCCAAAACAAATTAAACGTTTTTACGTAACTGCTTAAATGCAACAAACGTGAAGCAACGGACGGACGCATGGGGCGCATCCGCAGACCCGATGTAAGAAAGACGCTAGAACTTGAGTCTCACCAGAGCCGCACAGAGGCTCAGCTTCCCCATGACGGCTGGCGCCGACCGGAGCTTCAACACCATCACCCGGGACAGCCTGTATCTCAGCTTTGCACTCGGCCCTGGCTTGGCCAAGCCCTGGGACAAGTGAGGAGGCTTGTTTTGGACCCTGGGAGGGACCTGGTGGCTGACACTGACAACGGCCGGGCAGGTCCTCACGCCAGGACGAAGGAAGGAAGCAAAGGCAGCTCTCAGGGATGGTGCCTCGGAGAACCTTATGGCCCCGACAGGTGTGTGAGCCCAGCTTCCATATTTTACCCTTGAAGCCTTAACTCACGGGTCTCCAAACTGGCTGCCCCAGTCTCGAGTTGAAGGAGGGGTGGTTATTAGAAAATCAAGAAGCCTTTTGGAAAACAGTTAGCCGGAGACTTGTCAAACTCTCACTCCTGTCCACCGGCGGACGGGGTAGTTACTAAGCGTGCAGGTAAACAAATGGTCAAACACTGGGATGGAATTCAAACGAAGGAGCGGCTGCATGCCTGGGAGGAGAGTGGGGGGACGGGGACGGCACTGGGCCAGCTTCCTTTCCCACCTACACGCCTTGGCGTGTGGCTTCTGTCGCCCCACACTGCCGCCATCCGCACCTGCGTCCTCCCCACGAAGCCACGGGTCCAGCCCGAGGGTGCCCTGAAAAGAGCCTTCATGAGGTGGAAGCCTGGATGCCCCCTCTGTCCTGCCGTATGTACCTTGCCCCGTGACCTCCGGGAGCCCCGGCCCCACCATGTGACATGCGACCTGCCAAGTCCTCTGCTGGCTGGCATTAGCTGACATCGGTCCCTTCCAGCTGCCCAGGCTGACCTGTGTGACCTCTCTGAGGGGGTTCTCCAGATACACAGAGGGATAAAGAGAGATTCACTGGAAGGGATCGGCTTCTGTGATTATGGCGACTGTTAAGTCCCACGATCTGCCGTTTGCAAGCTAGAGGCCCAGGAAAGCTGGTTGAGTTTCAGTCCAAGAATTAGGAAAACTGAGGGTGTAAGCGCTAGCCAAAGCCCTAAGGCCTGCAGCCCAGGGCCAGCCAGTGGCAAGTTCCAGTCTGAGTGCTGGAGAAGACCGAGGTCCGGGTTCGCAGTCAGGAAGAGAGTCTATGCAGGCCCTCAACTGGTTAGGCGAGGCCCACCTGTGTTGGGGGAGGGCCATCTGCTTTACTCAGTCTACTGATTCAAAGGCGAATCTCGTCCAGAAACACCCTCACAGACACACCCGGAAATTAAGTTTAGCCAAACATCTGGGCACCCCACGTCCCGGGCAACTGACACACAAGGTTAACTATCGTGGGGGTGGCGGGCCTTGAGCCCTGAAGCTTCAGGATGCAGGGCCCATCCTGGAGCCCCGCCGGTGGGTTTCAGGGCCCACGTATGGGGTCTGCTGAGGTTTCCAAGAGAAGAACTAGGGTCGGGGAGAGGCCCCCCGGGAGACCAGACACTGAGGCGGCTCACCTTGTCAGCCGGGTGGGGACCCTGGATGACCTGAGCCTTAAGTCCTTCAACTTCAAGTGGGAATAAGAGAATACTCTCCTGGAGGGCGACAGTGGATCTCAGGTGGGATAGAAAAAAACCACTTGGTCAAGTACAAAGCACAGCCCGAACGGGAGGCTTTACCATCAAGAATCCCAACCCGGTTCCCATCTTCTGGCTTGCTTCCTTCCAGGGGCGTCGATCTCCCCGTCTCGCAAAGCATTGCCAGATAAAGTATAGACTGGATACTTCTTCATATAGGCATGCCCCAAGCATTGCCTGGGACCCACTTACACTGAAAAAAAAAAAAAAGGCGTTGTTTATCTGAAATTCAAATTTAACTGGGTGCCCTGTATTTTTTATTTGTTAAATCTGACACTTCTATCCCCGCAGGAAGCCCAAGGTGAGTGCAGGCTTCATTTCAAGTAACCTTCAGCGTGCCCTCAGATGACCAGAGGTTTATTTACATCTCATTATCCCTGCCTTGTGTTTGCCCAGAAACCACAGGGCTCCGGGGACGGCAGATCACCCAGAGAGTAAGACAGGGGGCCAGACCTCACCCCAAACCAGCCTCCGTTCCTCCGGACCAGCCTGCCGCAAGGCCGGTGGGGCTGGGGGCTGCTTTTCTCAGAGCTGAGGACAGCCTCTGTCCCCTAGGTAGTAGCTATGAAAAACATTTCTTCCTGGCGCGCGTGTTGAAGTACGTAGGGCGAAGTTACCGTTGCCTGCAATTTACTTTAAAATGCATTAAAACACAAAACCAAACCAAGGTGGATTTATGGGTGGATCGAGGGAGGGATAGGCGGGTACGTGACGTAGCATAATACAAAGTTAGTGATAGAACTGGAAAGAGGTACCAACTTGGCTGCATGTTTGAACTGTTTCCAATGAAGACGCTGGGGAATCTTGAACTAAAACACATTTTAAAAAACCCGCCCCTTACAGAAAATCTCTAATCCCACAACTCGGCAACATTTTGTTGCATTTCCTTCCCGCCTTTTTCTACGCATGTTTTACAGACTCGAGATCATTCCATATACCGTGTTTACTCATTCCTGCTTTTTAATCGCACTCCAACCAGGGGCAAACGTCGGTGTCCATCATGTTGCAGGCACCTACCTTACTTACCTTCTGTAATCCTCGTGTCGTCCTGAAGCATTTCCCATGTTCACGAACCCCAGCCACGAGCGCCGCTTGGAACAGTGATGTGGCGTTCGGCTGCATCCCGTTTCTTGGCATCGTGCGTAAAGCTTCCGGAACATCCTTGGTACTTCTTGTCGCTCATTTTTCCCCCTCCCCTGGAGATGGCTTCCTAGCCTGAGCATTTCTCTGGCTCTGTCTCCCCTTAAAGACCTTCAAGTGTCCTTTCTGGGCCAACTTCTGGGGCCCCTGTGGGGCTGGAGGCCTTGCTCACTAAGGCACGTGCCTTCTTCCCAGGCCGGGCACTGGAGCCCGGGGGGCACAGGGCTGCACCCGGGTGCCCACAGCTAGTCAGCACCCCAGGCGTGTGGCTCCACGTGCTCTCTGTCCACTGGAGAGGGGCTTTTGGGGGGCATGGGGGTCAGATGTCTGGAGGTCCGTGAGAGTCCAAGCTTATAGGACATCTTTTGGAATTGACGGGGGGGACGTCTAGAAAGAGGTCAGTCGCCAGCAAAGCACACCGGTGGGGAGAGATCTTATAGATGTTTTTACAGTTGAATGTGTCATTTAAATTTTTTTTTTCAACATTTATTTATTTTTGGGACAGAGAGAGACAGAGCATGAATGGGGAAGGGGCAGAGAGAGAGGGAGACACAGAATCGGAAACAGGCTCCAGGCTCTGAGCCGTCAGCCCAGAGCCCGACGCGGGGCTCGAACTCACGGACCGCGAGATCGTGACCTGGCTGAAGTCGGACGCTGAACCGACTGCGCCACCCAGGCGCCCCTGAATGTGTCATTTAAATCCTATTCTGGAGGCGCCTGGCTGGCTTAGTCAGTAGAGCGTGTGACTATTTTTTTTTATTTTAATTTTTTTAATTTTTTTTTAACGTTTTTATTTTTATTTTTGAGACAGACAGAGAGCCAGAGCATGAATGGGGGAGGGTCAGAGAGAGGGAGATACAGAATCTGAAATAGGCTCCAGGTTCTGAGCTGTCAGCACAGAGCCCGACACGGGGCTCGAACTCACAGACCGCGAGATCATGACCTGAGCCGAAGTCGGCGGCTTAACCGACTGAGCCACCCAGGTGCCCCAATTTTAATTTTTTAAAAAATTGATTTATTTTGAGAGCGAGCCAGTGGGAGAGGGGCAGAGAGAGAGGGAGACAGAGAATCCCAAGCAGGCTCCACACTGTCAGCGCAGAGCCCGACACAGGGCTCGAACTCACCAACCGGGAGGTCATAACCTGAGCTGAAGTCAAGAGTCTGACGCTTAACCGACTGAGCCACCCGGGCGCCCCTTCGAAGTTGTTAATCTCACAGTCATGAGTTCAAGCCCTACGCTGGGCACAGAGGCTACTTAAAAACAATAAATAAACAAATTCCGTTCCTGTCTGTGGTATTACCGCTTCCCAGTATCTCCAAGAGATCTCTGTCCTGTTTCTCTATCTCTAGGTTACGCCTAGAGTTTAAAATCGGGCCGTTGCTCCAGGCTGGGCACCAGCAGGGAGAGTTGGAAGACACTCTTCCTTCTGCGCTCCCTTTTCCGGGAAGCATGAGGTCCTGAAGAGCAAGGCATTTGAGCCGGAACCCCGGCTCTGCGGGTGCCCTGGGTGACCCTGGGCACAGGAGTCCTCCCCTGCCAGCCTCAGTTTCCCCATCTGTAAAGCAAAGGCAGTGCTTTCTGTTCCTGTGGGCGGGCTGAGAGGACGCACGCGGGTGTGCAGCACGGGGCCAGACACACACTAGGCCCTCGGGCCGCTAGTGGGACTGGCCGCCTCCACTCACCACCCCCTCGGGGAGGTCACGTTCACTTGCAGACCTGGCTGTGCTCCATCTTGCTCGGCTCTCTTCCCTGGAGCCCGAGAGGAATGTTTTCTCTTCCCTCCTCCTCCTCCTCTTCCTGTGCACTGTCTGTGGGACTCCTCCAGTGTCCCGGGCCCCCCAGGGGAGGCCCGAGTCCTCTCCCAGCCCTGCTCCTGCCCCGTAGCCCACCAGGCTGTTTCCAATTTGAACGCCATGCATCTTGCCCCCTTCAGATCCCAGCCGCCTCTTTGATGGAACTAATGATGATCTAGGACTCCAGGGCCCCGGACCTCCCCAAACTGAGATAAATCCTGCTTCTTTTCAGACAAGGGGCCTCCAGCCCTGCAGCTGACGCCCCTCCTCCAGGCAGGATGAGGAGGGGAGGTGCCTCTGGGAGCCCCCTCCTGGAGGGCTGTGCGCTTGGCTGGATCCAGGGAGACAGGAAGAGAGGGATTTCTCCAAGGCTCCCAGAGGGTCCCACCACTTGGTGGGGGGAGTTGGCAGGTTTGTGAAAGAGCCGACCGCAACACTCCTGCGCTGCCCCTCAGCTACCCTGGCATTCACTGGGATTGACTGGTATCTCTTGAGCACGCTGTGTCTCTGAGGCCGGCCACTGGATGCGGGAAGTGATGGGCGCCATGTTCCAAGAGGTTGGACGGCTCGGAGAAGAGCCAGTAGTGAGGGGAGTGGAGGGGCGGAACCGTCCGGTTTTGCCCAAGGACACTCTTCGCTGGCCTCCAGCCAGCACCCCTTTCTTCTCTGCGGCCCAACGCGGCCCCTCTGCCTTTTTAACCTTTCACTTCCTCCTCCTTCACCCCCTGCTGCTGGCTGCCCCAATTTTACCTCAAATGTATCAATGTAAAAACTTAAAACGAATTCAGGTTTAACTAAAGGGCTTTGGGCTTTCTGGGGGTGTCACTTCCTCCCGAGCAAAGGGCTCCATCAAACCACTGCAGTTGAACATCAGAAACGCGTGGGACCCTTACATGTGAAAGCCAGAGCTCACCTGGCCCCTCCCTCGGGGGGTTGAACTCCAAAAGGGACAAGTGCTTCCGTCCTGGCCTTGTCTTTCGGACTCCTGCTTGACGTCTGAAGCCGTGGCTTCGGGGACCCCAACAGCCTGGGCTGCTGGCTATGTACCCCGACCGGTGGGACCCGATCTTCTGAGTCCTGTAGCTGCTTAGAAGAGGCCTCCACTCAGGCTGGCGGTGACCCCCCTTTGCAGGGGCCCGAGGAAGGGATGAAGGGTGAGGAAAGAGGGTGTGGCAGCTCTCCCTGGGGCCTTGTGGTGGGGGTGGCAAGCCCTCCGTGACCAGCTTTGCCACTTGCCACCCGGAGCAACTTCCGGCCCCAATCCCGCCCTGGAAGCCCTCTTCTCTTTCCTGCTTAGGGGTGTGTGGTCCCAGGCGCCTCTGGACTGGGAGCCCCGAGGGCAGGCAATGTTCTTGCTTGTCTTTGAGGTCAGGGCTTTGTTCAGGGCCTGGGGATACAGCAGGTGCCCAATAAAGGTTTGCAGCGTGAGGCTCTGTGCCCAGCACACCCTCTCTGTTCAGTCTTCCAGCAGACAGCCATGCCCCCCCCCACCCCTGCCCCGTGTGTGGCCTTTGGGGAGGTGGCCTGGTTATGGGAGGAGGGGTCGGTCGTGCAGAATCGTGGGAGCGATTGAGAGGGGGGTCGTCCCACGGGGCCGGGCTAGCCCAGACGCGAACCCTGGACCTTGGCTTTGCCGAAGGTGCCTGGGCTGTGGTTTCTCACCCTGGGGGCGGCCGCCGAGCACCCAGAGGAGGAGGAGGAGGAGGAGGAGGAGGAGGAGGAGGAGGCGTCTGCAGTCTGTGCCCATCACCTGAGCTGCACCGGGCGGGGAGGATAACAATTATTGGGAGAGGTTTAAAAAAAAAAAAAAATCATTATCAAATAACTACAGCTTGAAAAAGTTGGCGGGCGGCACGGAAAACGCGGCCTGGATCGCGCCGGGGCCGCCGCCGCCGCTCGCAGGCGCCCCGCGGTAGCCAAAAATGGAAGGAAACACATCTGTAACGCATTTGTGTGATGTTCACCTTTGAGACCGCGCGGCTGGATGGAGGCGGTGAGTTCACGCGAAAGGAAAAACTCTTTAAGAGGACTTTCCTTAGGGGACCGGCCAGGCGCGGCGGCCGCGGGGCCCGGGCGGCGGGGAAGGGCGCCCCCTGCCTGGCGCGGGCGGAGCGGGGACGCGCAAGTGGTGGTGGGGGGGGGGGCACCCCCCTCTCCGAGCCTCAGTTTCCCAGCCTGGATAACAAGGTTGGATTTTTCAAGGGCCCTTCCGCTGGGAGACATTCCAGGAGTCTCTTCTTGTCCCTTGTGGTTCTGTGCGCGTCCCGGGCTCGGAGGAGAGGGACTGGCCCTTGGGTGGGGGGAAGGGAGGAGCCCTGACGTCCTGCCGGTTGCCAGGCCGCTGTCACGGCATTCCCAGCTCTCTTTCTACATTCCAGAGCCAGTGACGTCTTCTGGGTGAGCGTTGGTCCCCCGAGCCAGGCCAGATCCACCTTCCTGGACAGTCCCTGCTCAGTCGGTGCGGGGAAAGTGCAAGGGGCCTCTGCTCCTCAAGGGCAGGGGTGACCCACTCCCTCCAACCTTCTCATCCGCAACCATTCTTACCTCTTCAACACACCCCTCCCTCCTCGGGCCCCACACATCCCTGTCTCCCTTAGAGCCCCTTTTGTCCAGGTACCCACCACCTGCCCGCCTTCCCCATGGGGATTTCCTTCCCAGAATGCTCCAGCTCTCCCCCTCCCCCTCCCTCTTTGACAGTGACCCAAGCTTCCCCACCCTCACATCCCAGGGGCCCAGCCTGACTCCAGAGAAAAAGCAGATTGCAGGCTGACTCAGGCTTCCAGCAGGCTGGGAGAGAGATGTAGGAATGAAGTATAGGGACTCTCTTCCCTGGGGGGGGGGGGGGGGTCTGCTTCCTGCCACTACACACACACACACACACACACACACACACACACACACAGTCCCACTTTGCCCAGGAGAGGCACAGCTGGGGCATTCTCAAGGTCCAGGATTTCTGTCCACAATGTTATGTCCCTTGCAGCCTTTGCCCACAAGGAGACAGAAAGCACTGGAAAAATGGTTAGGTAGAGCCAGAAACACAGATAGTCCCTTTGCACAGGTCATGGTCAAATGTGCACTTAAAAATGGTAAAGATGGTAAATGTTATGTGTATTTTACCGCAACTAAGAAAACAATTAAAGGGGCGCCTGGGTGGCACCGTCTTTGGAGCCAAAGCATCCGACTTTGGCTCAGGTCATGATCTCATGGTTCATGAGTTCGAGCCCTGCACCCGGCTCTCTGCTGTCCTTACAGAGCCCGCTTCGGATCCTCTGTCCGACTCTCTCTCTGCCACCCCCCCCCCCCATAAATAAACATAAAAAAAAAAAAAGAAGCATCTGTATTTAAAAAAAAAAGCAGAGAAGGGACTTGAACTCAGGCCATTTGGCCCCAGAGTCTGGGCTCTTATCTCTGTACTATCCTACATGCCTAGAAGAAGCTCAAGAAATATTTGTTGAAGGACTGAACGGGAAAATGAATGAGTAACTTCAGAGACTTTCACACATGTCAGTTTTCCTTCCACTCCCTGGCGCCTCGGTGTCCCCGTATTACCCACAGCCCCGGACACATGCGGTCCCCACGTGTGTCTTCACAGTGGTGATCTGTGAACACCGGTCCCCCTGCACTTGCTGCTGTCTCTCTCCTTCCCCGGGTTTCTCAGCCCTCCCTCAAGCACCTTCTGGCCAGTGCTGCCCAGTCTGGTTGTGGGGCAGGGAGGCAGCCGGGCACGGGAACAGCCACCTGGGGCTCTCACACCTTCTCCTTTCTCCTCAGGTGTTGCTGTTTCCCGTACACCTCGCCTTGGACATGACCGTGACCACAGGCAGCGTCTGAGAGATCGTGTGACCCTCTTGGGCACTGACTTCCTTCCTAGATCTCAGAGTGGAGTCTGGCAGGTTAGTAGGGTTGGTGGGATTCCACTTAGGCCATTCCCCTGTGTTTTGCGGCATCTCGACTGAAGTCGGGGATCCAGGTGTCTGGTTCTCTGTGGGGGGGGGGGGGGCGGCGGCCGGAGGGGTCGGTTTCTGGATGACAGATAAGAGCATCTCGTTTGCCATCACTGGTCAGAGTTTGGCCAACCCAACCCCAGGCCACGCCTCCATCCCAGGTTGCCGTAAGACCATTTCTCCCGACTGAACCCAAGCCAGCTCTCTCTCTCTCTGTTCATTCACCTCATCTGTTCCTTACATGGCCCAGACACGGCACAGGTTGAGTACTGGACAGAGATTCAGAGTTAGCCAGATCTGGGTCAGCCTTGAACTTGGGCCCTGGACGGGCCCAGAGGGATGGTCAGGGGGCTTGGGAGCTGGCTGGTTTACAGACGACTGGGGGTCACGAGTGCAGACCCTCGGCCTCCCAGGGTGCGAGTTACGTTTGGTCAGGAGGTGGTCCCTCAGGTGGACAGACGCCTCGGGGCAGGAGCAGGTAGGAGGAAGGACCGGCAGCCTGGCAGCCCTGAGTGAAGCTGAGTCTGGGGCTCTGGGGCTTGGGTGAGGCGGGGATCCGCGGGTGCAGACAGGGCTCCGGGCTGGCAAGCGTTCTGGGCAGATTGACAAGGGCAAGGCCATCCCTTAGAGACCCCAGGAGGATGCGGGACGCTCGTTAGAACTGGGCCACCGGGTCACACAGAGCACACGTGGCAGGGCATCAAAAGGTCTTTACCAGGGGATGGCCGGGTAGCAGAAAGATATGGAGGGGCCAGGTTCCGTGGCAGATTCTCTCACTGTGCCTCTGTCATGAATTACCCAGAGCTCCCAGTTCAGGAGCCAAAGCAAACCCCTCAGCCCAGCAGGCCCAACTGCCTCTTGGTCATCCGTCGGGTGGGTTCCTTGTAGCTCCCTGCCTCTCCCCGCACTTCCCCCTGCCGAAGCTGGCCCTGTCCGGAAGATGGAGCCTGACATGGGCAGACAGCTGGGCACGGCTTTGGCGTTGTCCTGCCTGTCCCGTCCGCTCCAGACCCAGGGCCCACCTGGGCTTGCTTTTCTCCCCCTCATTTTCCCCGAGAGGCCAGTTTCTGGCACCAACTGTCATCAAATTCTAAACAGCCCAGCACAAACCCCCCTTAGAAGTTTAAGATAAGAGACACCCTTGCGGGGAAGGAAGAAAAAACCTAACAGGAAGCCAAGTGGGTAAACCGTTACTGGCATTGATGTGAGGGTCGTGTCTCTCTGTCCCGGGCGAGAGACACTGTGACTTTGGCTCCCAGGCTGGTGCAGTGGGGAGTCACAGAGAGGAGACCTCTGTGCACCTGGGTGGGGGGCGGGGAAGCCAGGGAGCAGTGTCACCAAGTCATGTCATTTCCTTTTATGACCTTCTAGTCCCTTCCAAGGTCTCTCTGCATGGTCACTTCTTTTTTTCTTTTCTTTTAAACTTCTTTTAACGTTTATTTATTTTTGAGAGACACAGAGAGACAGAGCACGAGCCGGGGGGGGGGGGGGGGCAAGGAGAGAGGGAGACACAGAATCCGAAGCAGGCTCCAGACCCTGAGCTGAGCTGTCAGCACAGAGCCCGATGCGGGGCTCAAACTCACAAACTGTGAGATTGTGACCTGAGCCAAAGTTGGACGCTTAACCGACGGAGCCATCCCAGGCGCCCCTGCATGGTCACTTCTGAGTGGCCTCCCGAGGGGCGGTCACTTCGGAAGCAAAGTGACCAGGAGCAGAGACCCTGAGGTCAGACAGGCCTGCCATGAAGTTACTGAGTGTCCTTGGGAAGTCACTTGGCCCTCTTGAGTGTCCTTTTTTTTTTTAATTTTTTTTTTAACGTTCATTCGTTTTTTTTTCAATATATGAAGTTTATTGTCAAATTGGTTTCCATACAACACCCAGTGCTCATCCCAAAAGGTGCCCTCCTCAATACTCATTCATTTTTTAAGAGACAGAGAGACAGCACACGAGAGAGGGGGACACGCAGATCCGAAGCAGGCTCCGGGCTCCCAGCTGTCAACACAGCGCCCGACGCAGAGCTTGAACCCACGAACCGCGAGACCGTGACCTGAGCTGAAGTCGGATGCTTCACCGACTGAGCCACCCAGGTGCCGCTTGAGTGCCTTTCTTGAGACCCTTCCGAACGTACCTCCCGGATCAAGTCATGGGGGTATCGAGAGAATTACCTGAGACAATGCGGGTGACGTTAGCACCGTGCCCGCCAGCACCTGCCACACCGTGAGTGCCCAGTGAAGGGTCCCTGCTGTTCCTTCCAGCCATGACTGATTAAGGCTGGCAGCTGGAGACAGGCTGGGGGGTGCCTTTTGCAGATCTGAAACCTGGGGAGAAAAATCTTCCTCAACCATCCAGAGCTGGGATTGGTCTCCCGAGGAGAAACCCCCTACCCCCACCATCTTATGACAGAGACAGAGACAGAAAGAAAGACAGGGGCACCTGGGTGGCTCAGCCCGTTAAGCATCCGAGTCTTGGTTTTGGCTCAGGGTCATGATCTCCCAGTTTGTGAGTTCCAGCCCCGTGTTGGGCTCTGGGCCGGACAGCACAGAGCCTGCTTGGGATTCTCTGTCTCCTTCTCTCTCTGCCCCTCCCCTGCTTGCACGCAGGTGCACGCTCTCTCTTTCTCTCTCTCAAAATAAACATTCTAAAAAAAAAGAGAGAGAGATCTTCAGCCTAGCTTGAGAACTATGAATCAAACACTTTTGATTCAACGCACCAAACATCGAGTAAGCACCCAGTATGCACAGACGAGAGCTTGAAAGTTGGCAGAATTGCCCGGGCCAAGTCTGTGTCTTCAAGTGGGATCGTGGAGAGCAGAGGAGGGCCGCCCGTTCAGGTGGGAAAGTGACAGAAAGGAGGGTCCCGAAGACCAAGACTGACACCGAGCTCCATACCTGATGGCACGCTGGCCCCCCCTAGAGGTGGAGGCACGAAGTGCAAGCCTGTGACTCCCTGTGCGCAGCTCGGCCTGGACAGCTGCATGACCGGTGGAGGAAGGGGCATCCCGGCCTCTCTCCCCCCCTCCCCCACCCCTCCCGTCCTCCCCGGAGTCCGCCCACGCTGCCTCCATCGCTGCTTCCTGCCCGAGCCTTTTCTCTCCCCGAAACTGCAGGAATGTGTGCCAGTGTGGCCGGAAGAAGTGGGGAGGTGGGCTGTGGAGGGGTCGGGGCCAGCTGGGTCTCCCAACTCAGAGTCCCAGTTCCCAAGAACTCTCAAGACCTGCTTCCATGCACAGCAGATCAGCCCTCGGCTCTAGTGAGGGCACCCACTCACCTGGCCCCCATTCCGTCCCCAAACCCTCTAGCACTCACCCCTGAGCACCAGCCCCTGTACCCTGCTGCCCCTTAACACCTCCGCCTGGACGTCCCCAGGACACGCCCAACTCCCCATGTCCCCAACTCAACGCTGACCATTTCTCCTGTCCAGAAAGCCCGTCACATGGTGTGGCTTCCAGCTCCAAAGTGCACCCCCCATACGGCTACTGCACCATGGCCACGGCCATCACGCCCGTTTCAGCTGCCACGACCCGTCGTCTGGACCCACCTTAGCGGCCACAGCCGATCGGGTCCCGTCTCTCCCTGCAGAGAACTTCAGAATGGCCTTCGATGAGATTTAAGGTAAAATCCGAATTCTGTGCTGAAGCCCACGAGGCCTCCATGATCGATCTGTGTGTGTTGTTTCATATTCTGCCCCGGTAGACTGGAGGCTCCGTGAGGGCAGGACAGGGCCGCTTTTACTCCACAATTCATAGCGCCTGGCGTATAATAGGCACTCAGTAAATATTTGTGGATCGAACTCATTTACTGACATGCTCACACACACATTCATGCTACACCTGTTCACCTAGGCCCTCCTCCGGGCCGCCTCCCACACTGGTCTGGGGAAACGGGGTGAATCAGAGGGCCCTCCTTGGCCTGCTCGGGAGTGGATGACCCAGTACCAAGCCCAGGTTACGACGGTCTGCCCATCAGAATTGCCCTTTCTTACCAGACTGTGACCGTCTGATCCTCTGTGAGTCAGGCCAGTACTGGCTTAGGGTCAGGAATCCGGGAGAGCTCACTGGGGCTCCTGTGGGGTGTAGGAGAGAATCCTAGCCCTCTGCCATTGTCCTGAGCTGGCATATTGCACACAGCTTCTCCATACACGTTTCCATAGCATCCTCACAGAACCCATCTCGCTGGGTGCCATCATTACAACCAGCACGTAGGCAAAGAAGTCAAGGTTCAGAGAGGGCAGGTGACTTGTCCAAGGTCACACAGACGGGAACCAGAATGTGTCGAGCACATCCTGCACACCATGCCTGGTTGCCAGCATTCTACATGTACTTTTAATTTTTAATTTTTAATTTTAGAGAGATAGAGAGCATGAGCAGGGGAGAGGGGCAGAGGAAGGGAGGGAGAGAGAGAGAGAGAGAGAGAGAATCTTTTTTTTTTTAATTTTTTTTTAACGTTTATTTATTTTTGAGACAGAGAGAGACAGAGCATGAATGGGGGAGGGTCAGAGAGAGAGGGAGACACAGAATCTGAAACAGGCTCCAGGCTCTGAGCTGTCAGCACAGAGCCTGACGCGGGGCTCGAACTCATGGACCACGAGATCATGACTTGAGCCGAAGTCGGACGCTGAATCACCGACTGAGCCACCCAGGCGCCCCAAGAGAGAGACTCTTAAGCAGCTTCTGTGCTCAGCGCGGAGCCTGACATGGGGCTTGATCCCACAACCCTGGGATCATGACCTGAGCTGAAATCAAGAGTCGGCCGCTCAACCGACTGAGCCACCCAGGCGCCCCTCTGCGTGTGCTTTTATACGGAATGCTCGCACACTTTTGCCCTGAGCTGGTTACACAGTGTTATTTCTAGGTGGCTGGCTAGAAGCCTGTTTTTACACGGCATCTCATTCAGTGCTTTCTGATGAGAACTCTCGATGCGTCTGGTTTTCACTGCAAGCTTCTAGAAGGCAGTGGTGACGTCTGATGGTTTTCTCTGAGGTCTGGTCTGTGAGGGGAGATGGCAAGTGCCACGGAGCGAGAACTGGACGGGAGTCACCAGGCCTGAGTTCTAAGGGTGCCCGAGGCACAGGCTGTGTGCCTGACACGCCAGCTTCTGAATCCCTCGGTCCCATCCCTGAAGAGTGGGTGGTCTTAGGTCATTTAGCCTCAGTTGTCCCTGTCCTTCAAATGGGAATAATAGTAATACGCACCTTACCGTGTTGTTGGATAATTATTATGTACCTGCTGTTGGGGGTTTGGGGAGGCCAAGAAATACAACTTCTCCCCTGGCAGATTCGGAACCCAGTTGACTCAGACACTTGCAGGAGGTAGACCCTCCCTGCACGTGGCCGGTTGGAAAGGAGCATGCCCAGAAGGAACTACGCTGGGCACGGTCATTCCTGCTCCAAACTCCACCAGTCCGGGGAGTCCATTCTCCTCCCCGGGGGTGGGGGGGGGGAGGGGAGGAGGATCAGGAAGCGAATAGGGGGCACCCTGCCCCAATGGACACTTCAGCAGTGGGGGGAAACGTGCTCCCCTGATATTTAGAATGTCTGGCACAAAATAACTAGTAGCTGTGATGATCTTTTTCCAGCTTTTCAGGGCGCCTTGCATCACCCATCTGGGCGGACGATATCGTTCCTAAAACCCTTCGCGGGCTCACACGCACAGCCCCGGGGTGCGATCCGAACCAGGCTACCGTCCCCTCTCCGTGCGCGTTTGTGCGGAGATGTGCCCTGGGCCATGCCGCTTCAATCTCAGCAAAATTTCCCAAAACATATTTGAAACCCAGTTTCCCTTTGCTCGCTTCAACCCCAGCAGGAATTAAGTCCCAACTGAGTTGGCCTCTGGTGCGGGGGGCGGCGGGGGCTCGCCATCGGGGGGTTGGGTTCGGGGCTGGCGCTCGCCTGGCTTGGCGTTGTCACGATAGGAGGGAGCTCTCAAGGCCTCAGTTTCTCCGGAAAGGGGGTCCCAGGGCCTTGCCCTTTCTTCTTGCCCTCTGCTACGGTCTGAATGTTTGCGTTGTATCCTAATCCCCGGTTTGTAACGGTGGTAGGAGGCGCGGCCTTCGGGAGATGATTATGTCAGGACGGTGGAGCCCTCGGGAATGGGATTAGCGCCCTCATAAAAGAAGCCCCCCAAGAGCTCCCTTGCCCCTCCTGCCACATGACGACACATCAGGACGAGCGCTATGGACCAGGAAGAGAGCTCTCACCTGAAACCGTATCTGCCAGAGCCTTGATCTTGGACTTCCCAGCCTCCAGAACTGTAAGAAGTAAGCTTCTGTTGTTTATAAGCCACTCAGTCCCTGGTACTTCCGCTACAGTCACCTGGGTGGACTACACCATCTTCCGTTCCAGAGCCGATACGAGCAGCAAACTAAATCGTAGCCATGGGGGACGGACGTCTGAGCCTGTCTGCCCTGCGCTATTTCCTTGCTTCTCCTTTTAAAAAAATTTTAAAAATGTTTTTATTTAGTTTTGAGAGACAGAGCACGAGCGGGGGAGAGGCAGAGAGAGAGGGAGACACAGAATCCGAAGCAGGCTCCAGGCTCTCAGCGGTCAGCACAGAGCCCCACGCGGGCCTCGAACTCACAAACCGCGAGATCATGACCTGAGTCGGAGCTTAACTGTCTGAGCCACCCAGGCGCCCTTCCTTGCTTTTTCTGACGGACCCAGTTCTCCGGCCACCGTGACTGGGCCAAAGGGTGGTCACACGACACCACATGCGCCTATCACAGTCCTTCGCTGGGGCTTTAGAATCTAGAGTGGGGAGAACAAAAGTGACTTTGTGCTCTGGTGGCGAGTTTGAGGAAGTGGATCTGGAGCAGCCAGGAGGAGAGAGAGGTCCGCAGTGACAGCAGAGGAAGTAGGGACAGGAGGCGGAGCCAGAGGCATGCAGGGTCTCAACCGCCTCAACCAAAGTGCCTAAAGCCAGCACCTCCGCGGCCTGACCTACATTTGGGTCACTGGAGTCAACGGATTTCCCATTTTTGTAAACATTTTTTATTAGTTTATTTATTTTGAGAGAGTGAGAGAGAATGAGCTGGGGAGGGGCAGAGAGGGAGAGAGAGAATCCCAGGCAGGCTCCTCACTGTCAGCGCAGAGCCCGACGCGGGGCTCCATCCCGTGAACCGTGAGATCATGACGTGGGCCGAAATCAAGAGTCAGACGTTCCACCGACAGAGCCACCCGGACGCCCCTAGATTTTCCATTTTTGATTAAGCTTGTTCCGTTTGCATCTCTGTCATTTGCATCTGACAATGCCAGCTGCCATCTCCTCGGGAAGTTCCAGAAGGCACGTGCTACGAGGATGGGACTCTGCATCGTCCTCTGCTGTCACTTCAGTGTCTGTTCGAGGCTGAGCTTATGGGAGGTGCTCAAATCAGAAGCACCTGCTGAATGGATGGTTCCCGTTGCTCCAGTAGCCCCTGTGGGGGTAAGGTCGCAGGTCCTGAATGCTGCCACCCTGCCCGGCTTCATCTCCCACCTCCCCTCCCCTCTCCTCCCCGCTTTCTTCTCTCCTTCTGCAGCCTGGCCCCGAGCTAGCATTCTGGTCTGCAGGAATTAGGCCCAACCCAAGCCTTGCCTTCCCAGAGCGAGGCTTCTGGGTGGGCCGGTAGGATGGAATTCCTATGCCCACACGAGAATCAGATTGTAAATGTACCCTTGAGGCACAGACCCAACGTGTTGGGGCTCGGAGAGGGAGAGAACTTTAAGGTGAGCTTCTAGACAAGTCTCTTCTGCTCTGTGGGCCCCAATCCCTGTCTTGGGGACTTGGGCTTA
Source organism: Herpailurus yagouaroundi (assembly GCF_014898765.1). Taxonomy (NCBI): domain Eukaryota; kingdom Metazoa; phylum Chordata; class Mammalia; order Carnivora; family Felidae; genus Herpailurus; species Herpailurus yagouaroundi. The sequence continues at coordinate 8,332,999 of NW_024412447.1, read as the reverse complement.
AAAGTGAAAACGGACAGGGCGAGGCTCGGTCGGCTGGGAATACGGGCGGGGGGAGCTGAGGTCTCAGGAGGAGGCTGGGGGCGAAGGAGGTATACCCTGGCAGAGACCCTGAGGCTGATCTGTCCACCCGGAAGCCCTGACACCCCATCCAGAGGCCCCGACGGTCCCCTTCTGGCGCTGTCCCAGATTCTAGGTTTACCTGGGACAACAAGGTCTCCAACTCAGAAAGCTCAGGAAGCTGGAGACAAGGTGAAGAGGCCAGTGGCCGGTGTGGTCCCCATGGGCCCCTTGGTAGCTCCGTGTGAGTCTGGCCCCAGCTCTGTTATGGCCATTCCAGCCCTGACTGCCCTCTTGGATTTGTTAGCTGTGGGATTGTCAGACGTTGGAAATGAAGGTTCATTTCCAAGGAAGGAGTCATTACACACTTGACTATCTTTTCTAACACCTACTAATGTCCTTCATGTTGGGCTCAGAGTTCCGGACGGCTCCCTTCTCATAGAATCTTCAGGAATGGGCGTGGGGGTGAGGTCGTGGGATTCCTCTGGCAGTAGCCAGCCATAGACCTGTAGGCAGGTGGGGAAGAGCCGGTGGGGGGCGGGGGGGGGGGCCGGTAGGAGAGGAGGGGTCCTGTGGAGGAGGGGTGGGGGGTGGGAGTGGGCTAGGGAGGTCAGGGTTCACATTTCCCTAAAAAGGTAGAAGGCGGAGCTCCTGGCTTTCTTGCACAAGCTGCTGCCTTTCTCTGAGACTCAGTTCCATCATCTGTAAAATGGGCACAATTAGTGTTCCCCCAAGGATGGTCGTGAGGCCCCAGTGCATCATGGTGTGCGTGGCTAATGTCTGTGACGGCGGCGGGACCCTAACAAGGGCTGGATCTGAGCGGCCGAATCGATCTGAATCCCCTTGCGAAAACTGGAGCAGAGGACTGTTTTCCCGGCCAGGGTTTCCCGGCCCGCTTGGCCAGTGTTTCTTTCCCTGGTGTTTCTGTTGAAATTTTACAATTGACAACGATTTGTGCTGCCTGACTAGTCATTAAGCAGGACCTTGCTTGATCCTTTCGGAGAACAGGGCCCCAATCCTGCCTCTTCTCCCCGCTGTCATTTATTCCCTCTCTGCTGTTGGGGGGCAGGGGGCAGAGGCACAGGAAGGCGCTCCCCACTGGAGTCTGACCAGCTGGCTCCCCGTTGGCTATAACTCTGCCCCAGTTTACTCATCCAAAAAAATGCAGAGAACTCGGCCTCCCTGATAGGAGAGTAAGATACGCGTAGATCGGGGTGAGGGGAAATGCCGGCACAAGGAACAGCCAGGAAGAATATTCAGAGGCTTTCTGTTTTGCTCTCACCGCCCCGCCATCAGCAGCGAGGCTCATGGCATAGAGGCTCGATGGAAGGATCTAGAATGCCCACGCTCATCTCAGAGGAAGCCAACAGACCTTAAATGGATGCCATAGCCCTTCCCAAGCCCCAGTCCAGAAAGCCTGTCACGTGAGGGCTGCTTGAATTCCTGCAGTGTGACTGAGTGACTGAGCCCCCACCTCCCTCCCTGGCAGGAAATGCTGACCTGCCCAGCCATGTGGAGTGATATAAAATTCGTGCCTGTGTCAGGGAACCCCGAAGGCAGAACACGAGCTTTGCCCTCCCTTTTCCTACACCTGACCAAGAGGAGAATGGACGGTGGGCATCATCCCGCAGAGCAGTGACGTGCAAGGTGGGGGCAGGTGTGTGAGTGGCCTGTGGTCCTTCCCGGGTGCAGGCAGCAAGGGAGTGCGTCATCTGCGGAGGATTTAACAGCGATAATAAAATGGACCCAGAGTTTGCTTGCTGACACTGCGTGCTGACAATTCTATGTGATGTCGGCGATAAAACTCTTCTGATCGGGGGCACCTGGCACCCCCCCCTTGCTGGGCCAGGGGGGTACAGGCCCCCAGGAGGCTGGCAGGTGGTTCTTCGGGTCAAGCTCAGTGCTCGGGGCTGGCCCTCCTTTCTGACTGGCTTGGCCCCACGCAATGTGGAGACGGAAATGCATTTGGAGGGGTCAAGGGGCACAAAGAGGTCAAAGCGGCAGCTCAGGAGGCAGAGGCTTGCCTAGAACCCTCCAGGGCTTCCCGTAGAGATGGAAGAGAGAAGCGGAGGGATGAGGCCCCGCGAGTCCTTGTAGACGGAGGCAAGGAGTTTGGATTTTATTACACTCACAGTGGGAAGCTTTTGGAGGGTTCTAGGCAGAGGAAGGCTGTAATCTGATTTATGTTTGGAGAGAATGGGGTAATTCAGGAAGCTGAACACAGGAATGGGCGCCAGTGAGACTTCAGAACGGCGTTCTTTCTTTTGTTTCCATCAACAAGGCCTTTTTTAAAAAAAAAATGTTTATTTATTTTTTGAGAGAGAAAGAGATAGAGCGTGAGCAGGGGAGGGGCAGAGAGAGAGGGAGACACAGAATCGGAAGCAGGCTCCAGGCTCTGAGCTGTCGGCACAGAGCCGGCCATGGGGCTCGAACTCATGAACTGCGTGAGATCATAACATGAGCCGAAGTCGGACACTTAACCGACGGAGCCACCCAGGCGCCCCAGCCACCCAGGCGCCCCGGGGTTTTTTGAATGTCTGCTGTGTGCCAGGCTCTAGGCCAGCTACACGGGCGTGACCGCGTGAGTGAAGCAGAGACACATCCCCTGCCTTCAGGGGATGCTCAGCCTGGCAGGGGAGACAGACATTAATTCCATCATTGCACCAATGTGGACAACGCTGGCCAGTGCTGGAAGGGGAGGTGCCAGAGTCCTGGGGCATCAGGGAAGACGTTCTCGAAAGAGGGGTTTCAGCCCTCAATGAGCTAATCAACTAGGTGTGAGAAAAGCAGGGGGAAGGTTGTCCAGGGGCCCGGAGGCGAGAGGGGACAGGGGGACTTGGAGGAGCCGAAATAAAGCCAGCGTGTTTGAGAGGGAGCAGAACACGTGCTCGCGAGGCCCTGCAGGGGCACGGCCCCTGGAAGTCACACCAGGCCAGCTTCGGAAGCTCCTTGTTTACCCTGGGAAGGCATCGAAGGGCGTTAAGCCGAAGGTAGGGGCCCTGACTGAAGTTGGTTTTCTTTTTTTGGTCTTTTTTTTTTTTTTTTTAAATTTTAATTAATTATTTATTTATTTTATAAAAAAAATTTTTTTTGATGTTTATTTATTTTTGACAGAGAGAGAGAGAGAGAGAGAGAGACAGAGCATGAGCGAGGGAGGGGCAGAGAGAGAGGGAGACACAGAATCCAAAGCAGGCTCCAGGCTCCCAGCTGTCAGCACAGAGCCTGCCCGCGGGGCTCGAACCCACAGACCGTGAGATCATGACCTGAGCCGGAGTCGGACGCTCAACCGACTGAGCCACCCCTAATTTTTTATTGTTTAAAGTAGGCCTCACACCCAGCACGGAGCCAACGCGGGGCTTGAGCTCACGGCCCCTGAGATCAAGATCTGAGCTGAGATCAAGAGTCAGATGCTTAACCGACTCAGCCACCCAAGTGCCCCGCTCTTGGTGGGTTTTTTGGGGGGACATAATTGACACATGTCATACAGCATAGTGACTCGATATTGGTATATCTTGTGAACTGATGGACACGGGAAGTCTAGTTAACATGTATCGAGTTAACATCCACCGCCGCCCTTTGTAGTTACAAGATTTTTTTTCTAGAGGCGCCTGGGTGGCTCAGTGGGTTGGGCATCCGACTTGGGCTCAGGTCATGATCTCACAGTTCATAGGTCCGAGCCCCCCGCCCCCCCGCTTCGGGCTCTGTGCTGACGGCTCAGAGTCTGGAGCCTGCTTCCGATTCTGTGTCTCCCTCTCTCTCTCCCCCTCCCCCTCCGTGCTCTGTCCCTATGTCTCTCTCAAAAATAAATGCAGCATTAAAACATTTTTTTAATAAAAAAAATAAAAAGATTTTTTTTTCTCGTAATGAAAACTTTTAAGATCTCTTCGCGCCTTTCAGATGCAATGCGGTATGTTAACTGTAGTCCCCACACCGTGCCTTGCATCCCCAGGACTTATTTAGTTTACGGCTGGGAGTTTGTATTTTTAACTCCTCTTCTCCCATCACCCCTCCTCCCCCTCCCCACCCCCATAGGGTTGTGTTTTATAACGTAACGTGAAGGAGAGTAAGAAAGCCAAAGCCAGGGAACCCAGCATGGGCCCGGCCCGGGCCTGGCTCACCCACCAGAGTCACTGAAGCGGCAAATGGGGACGCAGACTGCCAGGCTCCCAGCGGCACCGCTGTGACGCCACGGGAAAGGTATGCCCCGGGGGCGGCGTGTGGTGAGTCCAGAAGGATCCGGGAGCACGGCTCTCCCCAGTGGGCACCAGGGTGCGGCCCGGCCCTCTGCCACGAAGGCGCCAAGAAATGTGGGTTGTTTCTTCTACATGCACAGTGACCGCAGCCTTCGGTCCTGATAAGTGGATTATGTTGATTCATGGCCTTGGGCTTCAAGGCACAAAGCCACAGTCTGGCTCAGGATGTTTCACGGGGGGAGTGAAGAGATAGCTGGTCAAAACGCAGCCGTGAATCTTCCCCGTCCTAATCACGGGAAAGTCTGTCACGCTGGCCCGTGGGGGTTGCCGGGCCTGAGAGCGTTGTCGATTCTCTGCTGGGCTAGTTGGGTGTCAGCTCCTTTGGGCCCGAGCAGCTGGAGGCCGGAACTGAGGCGGCCGGACTGGGCTGGGCAGGGACGCGGGAACTTCCTTCTCCTACAAAACTCCGAGAAGGTTGTTGGTGGTGTGTGTGTGTGTGTGTGTGTGTGTGTGTGTGTGTGTGTAATAACAGCTATTGAGATATAACTGTAATAACAGCTATATTGAGATATAATTCACATACCATACAGGCTACCCATTTGAGATATACAAATTTAAAAAAATTTTTAATGTTTAGTTTTGAGAGAGAGAGAGAGAGAGAGCGAGCACAAGAGGGTGAAAGGCAGAGAGAGAGGGAGACACAGAATCCAAAGCTGGCTCCGAGCTGTCAGCACAGAGCCCGACACGGGGCTCGAACTCACGGACCGTGAGATCATGACCTGAGCCGAAGTCGGACGCTCAACCGACTGAGCCACTCAGGCGCCCCTGAAGTCTATAATTTTTAGTGTATTCATGGGGTAGGGCAGCAACTGTCACAATTTTAGAACATTTTGCTCACCCCAAAAAGAAACCCCGTACCTGTTAAGAGTCACTCCCTTGCCCCAGCCTCTGGCAATCACTAATCTACCTTCTGTCTCTATAAATTTGCTTATTCAGGACATTTCCTGAGTGGAATCATAGAACCTGGGGTCCTTTGCGTCTGGCTTCGTTTACTTAGCATCACGTTGTCAAGGTTCGCCCGTGGGGTAGCAGCACGTATCTGTCCATCATTTCCTCTTACGGCCAGATAACATCCGTCGGGTGGGTAGGCCACACCTTATTTGTACACTTCTCACCGGATGGGTATTGGATGGTTTCCACCTTTTTTGCCACGAACATTTCCATACAAGTCTTTGCGAGAACGTACGCTGTTTCTCTTGGGTATATGCCTGGGGGTAGGAGAACTAGGGGCATGGGAGCTGGTATCTTTAACCTTTGGAGGAAAAGCTAGACTTTTCCAAAGCAGCTGCACCATTTATATTCCTCCCGGCAGCAAGTGACCGTTCTAATCTCTGCAGCTTTGCCAACACTTGTTAGTGTCTATTTCTCTCTCTCTCTTTTTTTATTTACTTATTTCGAGAGAGACAGAGAGTATGTGAGCTGGGGAGGGGCAGAGAGAGAGGGAGAATCCCAAGCAGGCCGCACACTGCCAGTGTGATCACAAACCGCAAGATCACGACCTGAGCCAAAATCACGAGTTGGACGCTTAACCGACTGAGCCACCCAGGCGCCCGGTGTCTGTTTCTTCGAGACAGCCATCCCAGTGTGCAGAAAGTACATCTTACAGCAGTTCTGATGTCCATTCCCCTAACCATTATGTGGAATATCTATTCACGCTTATCGGTCACTTGTAAGTATTTTTGTAGAAAAATGCCAATTCCGGGGATGCCTGTGGCTCAGTCAGTCGGGCATCTGACTTCGGCTCAGGTCACGATCTCACGGTTCGTGGGGTCAAGCCCCGCGTCGGGCCCTGCGCTGACAGCTCAGAGCCTGGAGCCTGCTTCGGATTCTGTGTCTTCCTCTCTCTCTAACCCTCCCCCTGTCAGGTGCTCATGCTCTCTCTCTCCCCTCTCTCTCTCTCAAAAATACATAATAAACATTTTAAAAATTTAAAAAAAAAAAAAGAAAAATGTCAATTCCAATCCCTTGCCCATTTTTTTTTAACTGGCTCATTTGTTTTTTTATTATTGAGTTGTAAGCGTTTTAAAATATATTCCAGATAGGGGCGCCTGGGTGGCGCAGTCGGTTGAGCGTCCGACTTCAGCCAGGTCACGATCTCGTGATCTCGCGGGATCTCGTGATCTCGCGGTCCGTGAGTTCGAGCCCCGCGTCGGGCTCTGGGCTGATGGCCCAGAGCCTGGAGCCTGTTTCCGATTCTGTGTCTCCCTCTCTCTCTGCCCCTCCCCCCTTCATGCTCTGTCTCTCTCTGTCCCAAAAATAAATAAAAAACGTTGAAAAAAAATTTAAAAAAATAAAATAAAATAAAATATATTCCAGATAAGGTTTGCAATATATCAGGTGAGCTGCTGTGATTCCCGGAGACCATCCTCTGTTGAGTGGATCCTGCTTTTCTCTTCTTGACAGCAGAATTCCAACCAATAAATGTGGGAGTGATGGGCTTGAGGACCACCATTTGGCAAATGCCAGGGTAGAAACTGTTTCCGGTGAGTATGGGTATTAAAATCGGTGGGCTGCGTGTATATGAAAAACACGATATTTATAGTTCTTTTTAAAAAAAGTTTTTTATGTTTATTCATTTTGAGAGACAGAGCGCGTGGGGGAGGGACAGAGAAAGAGGGAGACACAGAATCCGCAGCGGGCTCCAGGCTCCGAGCGGTCAGCACGGAGCCCGACGTGGGGCTCGAACTCGTGAACTGTGAGATCGTGACCTGAGCCGAAGTCGGATACTTAACCAATTAAGCCACTCAGGCGGCCCGGATATTTATAGTTTTAAAGCATTCTCCCCACAGGATACTTATTAATAAACTTGGCAGGCAACATCTCAATCACTCAGTCAGAATTAATATCAACCATATTGGGACGAGCTGACATCACATGCCTCCTAGGATGATACACTGAGAAAGATACAACCTGTCTTTTGTGGCATTTTTTACTCAACCAACATGCATACCTTGGATTGAATGACGAGGAAACATCAGAAAAAGGCAAGTAGAAGGGCATTCTAGAAAAGAAGTGGCCAGTGTGGACACAAAGGTGTCAAGGTCGCGAAAGACACGGATGAGGAACTGTTCCAGATTCAAGGAGACCGGAGAGTCGTGACAACTGAGAGCAACATGACCCTAGACTGAATCCTGAACCAGAAGACGTTAGGGCAACTACCTAGGAAATGCAAATAAGGTCTGTAGGTTACGTAGTGGGATGTCCCGATTTTGACGCTGTGCCGTGCCATGTTGACATCTGGAGGATCTGGATAGAGTTGATGGGGATTCTTTGTCCTCTTTTTGCAGCTTCTTGGAAAGTATGAAGTTCCTTCAAAATGAAAAGTTCACGAGAACAACAAACTCTTGCTTCCAAAACTCTTTTAGTGCCCGTTGCCTGAAGGAAGAGGCCCAATTTCTTAGCCAGACTGTCACCCACCTTGTGTCTCTTGCTCCAACCCACCTGGAGCGGGGTCGGTGGCCCCGGAGCACACGGGGTGGGTCTGCCTGTTACCCCGAAGGCAGTGGGGGTTTCCTGGGAAGGTTTTGGCTGGGAAGGGCCGTGGGTCAAGTCGACGGCATTTTGCTGGGTGGATTCGATTGGATACGGAGAAGCCAGTGAAGACAGAGGAGAGGCCAGACTCCAGAAGTGTCGGGAGATGGCATCATTAGGACCTGGTGATGGCATGTGGGGGAAAAATAAACAGAGAAAGCAAGGGTGACTTTAAAGCCGTTGGGTCCCTGGAGCCCCAGGGCAGATTCCATCTGGGTGGCCATTCAGGGTGTGGAACGTTCCACACTTGTTCCTGAAGATGTGTTCCCCACGCTTCCGCATCCGCTCAGTGCTTGGAAGGCGCTATGGATTGCCTCGCTCGGGCTCTCTCTGGCTTCCGGTTATGTTCAGCCAAGGAGAGGGCAACAGGGGACAGAGACTGGGGTATCCCCCCAATGCCTACTCTTCCCAGTTTGGCAGTGGCTGTGCTAATCCCACTACGGCAGCCACTAGTTGGACAACCTCCCCGTGGCCTTCCGTGCCTGGAGGGGGGTGTGGAACCGCTGATCCCCGGTGCCTCGCCACCCCTTCCCGGCCCCCTTCGCTCTCACCCTTATAACGAGTCTCCTTATTCAGTTTCTTCAATCACCCCTTTGAGTGAGAGATCTGCTTCTTACCGGGTCCCAGCAAATAAATACACCCGGTCAACAATGCCTTCTGTGGAGTTTGTCGCTGTTGGTATTATTCCTCTAACACTACGAATGGTTAGTCTTTGGGGGAAGAGGGGTTGTTGGGATGGGGCTTCACTCCTCCGTCTTAAATGGAGTTCCTCTGTCTGTATGTTACCGTCTGTGCTCGGCGACCCCACGCTCCTGGCTTCAGCAGAGTGGTGGAGGGTGGGCACTTGACCAGACTCCTTAGAGTCTCCACAGCGTGGAGCAGTGCAGTTCTTGGTGATGGTGATGAGTGTCAGAACCAAATGGCTCCTTGGGCCCCCTGGTACCCAGCACCCCATGGCTACGGATGATACCCCAAAGCCTCCCATTGACCGGGCTAGTTCAACTTGGTTTCCCGTCACGCCGGCCGAAAGCAGATGACGGATCCAGCTGTCCAGCGGGAGGGTGGGGCCCCGGGACTGGTGGAGCTCCGTACCGCGTGCATCTGTCCCTGTGTGATTGTGATTTGGGGACGGAGAGTCTCTCTGGGCTGGACGCTGAGATTTAGGCGTCATCTGAAACGGTGGTGGCTGAAGTCATTGAGCCGGGCAAGCTCTGAAAGAGGGGACAGACCTTAGTACCAAGAGCCAGACTTCCTTCGAGGTACACGTGTCCCGTGAGCACTTGCCTTTTTTGCTGCACGAGATGCTACAGCAGAATAATCATTTTTTTGTTCAATAAAGTGCCGATGCCGGGGCCCCACCCCCAGACCAGTCAAACCAGTCTCCTTGGGGGTGGGGCCCAGGGAATCAGTATTTTCTCAAATGTCCCTGGTGATTCTTTTTTTTTTTTTTTAACGTTTACTTATTTTTGAGACAGAGAGAGACAGAGCATGAACGGGGAAGGGTCAGAGAGAGGGAGACACAGAATCCGAAACAGGCTCCAGGCTCCGAGCTGTCAGCACAGAGCCCGACGCGGGGCTTGAACTCACGGACCGCGAGATCGTGACCTGAGCCGAAGTCGGTCGCTCAACCGACTGAGCCACCCAGGCGCCCCATGTCCCCGGTGATTCTAATGGGTGGCCAATGTGCAGAGGGGCCAGCTGCCCCTGCTGGATTCCAAGGGAGAGCTGTGGACCTGGTTCCGGGCTGGCACTGCCGGAGGTGGTGGGCACAGAGAAGATGAAGAAGGTACGGCCTCTGTGCTCGAGGGTCCAGTGCTTGATGGAAAAGGCCTTTCGTAGGAGTGACCCGAGGACCCGCAGCCCCCGATCCTGCTCACTTTCGGTGCGAAGTGATCACGTCCACGGCCAAGTCCGCCTCTTGTCTCTGCCCTAGCATCAGGGGTCCTGCGGCCGCCAGCACCCCCGGACTCTAGATGCTGCCACGGCTCTCTCACCCCTACTCACCTTCCTTCCCTTCCTTCCTCCCAGGGCTGAGACTGATCGAACTTGGCCCTTGAAAGGAGATCACCTTCCAGAGCTCCCAGCTTGGCGGAGGAGGCAGACCCAACAGCCAGTGATCCCAGCGCAGCCTCAGCAGGTGAATCTTAGAGAGGCGCCGATGAGGATTCTGGCCCCACTACCTCTCGCGCTCTTGGAACCCATTCAAGGCCAGCTATCCCATCACGTCTTTGGTGAGGCCCTTTCTGGCTCCTCCATGTGGGGGGAGCTGTCCCTCATCTGTTCTTGCCCATCTGTGTTGTGCCTCCCTCCAACCGGTGTCTCCCCACCTTCTCTGCCATGGGCGAACCCCTTAGGGCTTGACCCTGACCTTGGACTCCGTGAGGTCTGCACCTGTGCTCCATTCAATTCTGGGTCCCTGGAAGGCAGGAGGGACCGGGAGCTGTGAGTCTGGTGGCAACATAGCAGCCGAAAATTCATCATTTTAAGAACTAGTACCAAGTTCCCCTTGAAAGCGGATCCTCCTATCAGCCTCACTAGGGGAGGAAATCGGACTATGGGGGCCAGATTGTTCTGCTTTGATAGTGGGTGGGCAGGATTGGAGGGGCAGGGGGAGGGGAGTAGGGGGTGGGCCAAGGCAGAGACAGCAGAGAGACATCTAGGGAGAAGGATTTTTTTCTTCATGTTTATTTTGAGAGAGAGAAAGAGAGAGAGCGTGAGCCAGGGAGGGAAGGAGACAGAGACAGAGACAGAGACAGAGGGAGAATCCCAAGCAGGCTCCACACTGTCAGCACAGAGCCCAGCAAGGGGCTCGATCCCACAAACAGTGAAATCATGACCTGAGCCACAAATGAAGAGTGCCTCTGGTGACCATGACCTGGAGGAACAGAGACCCCTGGCACTTTGATCCTTTGCTGCCCGTGGCACCTGGCTGGTGCAGTGCAGTGGCCCGATGGCCTCTGAGCAGCTCGCCAGGAGCTTCCCCTGCCTGCCAGGGAAGGAGGGAGAGGGGGAGGTGTATGCCCAAAGGGATGCGCTTGACTTCTACCCAGTGTCGCTCAGGAAACCGCTCTTGCGGCCACGTGCCTTGATGTCTGCGTGACAAGCGTCCCAGGCAAACAAATGGAGAGGCTTAAATCTCCAAGATACAAATCAATGTGGGATAAAGGGGGCCTTGAAGCCAGTCGGTAGCTCTAGATTTATTTCCCGGGAAATCTTTTCCTGGTGAATTTGCTCTGAAACTCGCGCGGTGGATGGGGCTGCAGGCATGGACCAGCCCCACACATTCCCTTTGCACAGAAGCAAGCCGAGCACGTGCCTGCCGGCCTGGGGTTTCAGGTAGGGGTGGGCGCGCCCGCCAAGCCCCAAGGCCCTGCTGTACTGTTTTCCCTCTCCCGTTTTCACCGAGCCCAGAGACCCCTGGCTTCTCCCACCCACTCACTCAGTCACTCAGCAAACGTTCCCGGGGCATCTCCTGTATGCCGGGAGCACTGAGTGCTCGGAGTGGACCAGAGGTGACCCCTGCCCTCAGGAGGGGGCAATAGACAGTGACCGTGCAACGTGGAAGGGCATTGTCAGATGTGGCCCTGGGGGCTCTGGGAGCACCGAGGAGGCGCCTGGCCCAGAGGGGTGGGGCTGGAAGCTTCCAGAAATAGACAATGAGAACCCGAGTCTCTCAGGATGATAAGGAGTTATCGGAAGTGGTTGGGGGTGTGGATAGGCAGAGGCCTGAGCAGCGGCAAAGACACAGCAGTGAGAGCCGACCCCCACAGCTGTGGAGCCAACCTCAGGATGCAAAGCAGCCTCTTCTCAGGGTCCCCACTTTGGTGCGTGGGCACCTCTGGTTCCCCCTGCCCCCCGCCTCCCCCAGCCTGCTGCCCCACACAAGGCCTGACGTCTTACTCACACACAAATACTTCTCTAAACTGGGACCTGCCAAGGCTTCCTGGGGCACGTTCATCACCGTGAGGTGAACAGGTCGGGGTCTATGATTTCAGACACAGAAATCAACTCAATCAACTCTGGCCAGGTTGAGTAGACAGAGTTTATTCAAGGATACCCCATAGCACAGACTCTCTGAGAAAGAATGTGCAGAGCCAGGAGTGGGGGCCCCCAAACCCACGGCAGGAATCGCTGCAGGGAGCTCATGCCAGCTCGTCCCCCCTGGGCACCCTGCACGAGTCTCAGCACTGCCTCCTGCCCGCCAGAGTAGATTCTACGCCGCAGCACCTGCCTCCTGGGTCGTCCCTGCCCATCCTGAGTCTGGCAGGCTTGTGATGGTGGAGCCCAGGTCACATGATGTAACTCTAGCTGCAAGGGAGGCTGAAGGGGGCTGGCCGGAAGATGAAAGACGGAAAGGAGGCGATTCCCCAGGTGGAGGAGATGCGGCCAGAGGTGCTGGGCAGGCAAAGAAATGATGTGCCGGTGTTCTCCGAAGCAGAGGGTGAGGGCTGTGCTTGGGAGGGCCCCAGCTCCATCTGAGGGTACCCCAAGGCCCCCCGGGCCCCTCTGCTTCCTCTTCTTTCGTCTTTTTGCTCATTCATTCGGCCAATGGCATTCCCGTGTTCTGGGGAGGGGGGGCGCCCTGTGCTGAGCCACACCCTTCACTGCGTGCCCCCTACCCTCGCCCCAGGAGCTCACCGTCTGATGCGGGGACAGAGGTAGCAGGCCTGCACCCGTGATGCCAGCTGCGATCCGGGCGGCGGTCGCCTTCACTGTGGGGTGACTTCTGGGAGGGTGGAATCGGCGCTGGGCAATGACGCGCCTGTGGACTCAGATGCGGCTGGCTGGTGGGCTCCGGGAGCGTGAAACTCCAGGCCGGGGCCTGGAAGGGGGGGCACGGTGTGCACAGGGACCGGTCTGCCGCTTAGTACAGCCCGGGCGGACAGGAAACCGTGCGCTGGCCGCACGTCAGCCGCTCTCAGGCCAAAGCAGAGAGACTGTGCAGTCGTGAAGCGGGAGGGGAGAGGGGGAGGGCCTCCAGTGGAGGCTGAGGAATCCCTTGACCATCTGGGCGGCGGGGTTGGGGGCGCACTGTTGGATCTGGGTGGGCCAGGGGCAGGATTGGAGGATCCCCCTGCTGCACGCGGGGCTGGATGGCAGGGCTGAGGCTGGGGGCGGGGGCAGGGGGAGGGGCAGGGCCAGGGCCAGGGCCGGGTCTACCCCCACCGCTAGGCCTCTACCGCCAGCCCCGGGCACAGAGTGGGCTCTGGGGCAATGCTTGTGGGCTAAGGAGGAGAACACGGGGGGCAGGTCCAGGCACTGTGTTTTCTAGGTGTTTTGGTGTCCCAGCTCAAAGGGTGATGGGAGATGAGACAAGGGAGAGCTCTCTGTAAACTGTGAAGGCCCTGCCCAGCTGTGAGGGGTCCTCGGGTCCAGGCCCGGACCGGTGGGATGTGACCAGGACCAGTGACCGACCCTCCCCGGGGGACCCTCCCCTCCCGGACCCCCCCACTCCCACCCCCACCCCAGCAAGCGGGGTGATTCACGAGGGAGGCAGGGAGGGCCGAGGCTGAGGCTGTCGTTTATAAACCACCACGGCCAGCCAGCCACGGCGCTTTAGACGGGAGCAGGACAGGCCCGCTTCGAGTTGGACGTTCCCATTAACAGCTGTGAAGAAATCAGCTCCAGGGAGAACACCCAGGCCGAGAGGCCATTAGGTCAAGTGGCCACATTTTCCCCTTCTGGGGACGGCTCTGAGGGAGACACTCAAGAAGGGGCCTGGGTGCTGACTCAGTCACAATGATCTCGTGAGGTCCACCCAGGAGAGCCCTGCCTGCCCCTCAATGAGCTGAGCGGAGCGCTTCCCCTTCCCGCTTCCCCCCTGCTGGGGGGGGGGTCACTTCCTGTTGTAATCACTTATCCCTCAGGGGACTAACCTGAGAGGGTGGAGTGAAGGCATCCAGGGCGGCATTGCTTTGGTGCCAGGGTGGTTTTTAGGTACCTTTGCGAAGCGGGCACCTGTCTGCCTAGGGAACAAGGCCACGTGGCTCTGTGTGTCCCTCCCCTGAGGGTCTGAAAGTTTCCTGTGTGGCTTTGCCTGTGTGTGGCGGGCAGGGCAGAGCAGAGAGAGCCTAGGGCAAAACGCCCCGAGGGAAACTGAGCCTCCCCAGGGCTTAGAGCTGACAGCTTTGTTCCAGAACAGCTCCCCCCGGGCCCACATCACCACTGTAGCCACATAGAAGGTTCTAGACACCAGGGGCTGCAGGCCAGGAGTCCCAAAGGCCTACAGGAAGCCCTGCACAAAGCCACAAGAAGTTTTAAGCTCTTCTCTAAACACACCTTTATCGCCATCCCCAGCATGGGGGGCCCCGGGGGGGGGGGGGCCCACCCTTGCCCCTATGTAAGCTCCGCCCCCCCTTCCGGGGTCAGGGGAATTAGTCCTGAAGTTGTGTTGCAGCCTCTCTAGGGGGCGCTCCACCTCGGTCAGCCTCCCTTTTGCTTTCTCTTTGCTGTCATGGTGACAGCTGTTGACCTGCCTTGGCGGTCCAGGCAATGTGTGCACCCCGGAATTCGCAAATTCCATGGAGGAAGTGCCCGGAGTCACAAAGGAAAGGAGGGCATGCAGGGCACTCTACCCGGTGAACATTCTGGAGAACCCTCTGCCTCTTTCTTCTCCTGGGCGGGGAGGCAGGTGCACGGGGCCTGGGGCACCCCTCTCTCGTTTGCTCTAGCTGGGATGTCATGACTTGTTTCCTCCTACCCCTTCCAAGCTTCGGGGTTCCCATCTGGAAAATGGCGGCCTCTCTGTGGAGAAGCGCGCACGTCGTTGAACTAACTTAGTCCTGCTCCCGCTTGGTTGGTTGCTTCCCGAGCCTGGAATGAAGCGGTGGCCGTGGCTTTTTATTGAAATAGTTATCACCATGGACTTCCGCCCGATGCCCCCTCCGTTAGACACGCACAGCATCTCTATCCCGGGGCGGCACGGTGGCGAAAAATCCCTGGGTCTCACCAGCTTTGTGACACTGGGAGATCCCGCTTCGCCTCTGCGGTCTCCGCTCTCATCCGGATAATGGGGATAACAGGACTCGCCTGGCTCGGGGAGGCGAGGGCCTGGTCGATGAGCCCAGGGCGGGTGGGATCCACTGAGAGGACAGGGTCCGGGGTCACCGGCTCACCAGCGGGCGGGACTCGCTAGGGTCCCTCTCCTGGGGGGGACGTCATCCTCTTCCGAGAGCTGCGGTGGCCGGAGATGGCCCCGTGGCCCGCTCCACCTGTGGGAGCCCCCGAGCACCTTCCCGGGGACGTGGAGACGGCTCCCCTCCGCGCCTCCGGAGAGCAGCCACTCCTGCGAGTCAGAGGAGTGGAGAGAAACGTGGCACCGAAATAGCTCTTTTCCATAAACAAAGCTGCTTTCCGTTGGGGTAATGTAAACAGGCAGATGCAGCCGGAGCCGGTGCCATCCGGCAGAGCCGTGGGGGAGGCAGGAGGCCGCTCCGCTCCCGGGGCGGCACAGCGGACGGGCCATGCTCGGAGGGACCCATCGTGACGGGGACGGGCCTCTCCTCGGGCTGGGCGTAGCTCCGGGGGCCGGGGGATCAGGGCCCTCTGGGCCCGGCGTGGGCCTGGCAGGCCGCAGGCGGGAGGGAACGTGGCTGTCCCCGGGCGCCCCTGTCCCGCCCCTTGTGGTTCGTCTTCTCTGCTCCCCAGCCTGGGTTCCCGGTGCGTTCAGCTTGCTTCGTCTTTGGTCATCCTGTCCCGTGAATCAGCCTCCGATCCCGCGAGTGTGCCTTTCGCCGGGAGGGCTGTATCGGGTGCAGAGAGGTCTTCCTGGCGAGGCGTCCATGGGACGGGGAGAAGGAGATGGGCCGGGGGAGAGCGAGTGAGAGACACCGTGTGAACGTGCCTGTCCCAGCTGGTCTGCCTCCACAGGGAGGGAGGGTGGCAGGGGCTCCTGGTGCCTCCCGAGTCACCGCCCAGCCTCAGGGGTCTGGAGCCCCCCGCGGAGATCCCTTGGCTGGACTCCAGCAACTCCAGTATGGGCCCATTTCCGGGTTTGCAGCTGTGGCCTTACAGGGACCTCTACACAGACCTGTTTTGGGCGAAGGGGTTGGTGGTCCAGCCTCAGCGCTGCTGAAGCTGTCCCCTGGGAAGATGGTCTGTCAAAGAACTATAGAAAGTTCTAGAGCCAGACTGAACCTTGACTGAAGATATCACACAGTACCCTGGTTGCACCTGCCCTGGGCTGAATGCGAGGGAGAAACGCTGTTAGATCCCACTGACTCATGAGAAGACACGGGCCCAGAGCAGTGAGGGGGCCCAGCTCCAAGAGGCAGCGCTAGAAACCCACCCCCGCGGCCAGCCTGCCTCCGTGGCGGCTCTCCATTGTGCTGTGTTGCCTTCTCTTACCCGGAGAAGCTGGAGGCCGCTGTCCCTTTGGCAGGGGTGGGAACAGAAGCCCAGGGATGGTCAATAACTTCCCCCAAGATGATGGAGCTGGGACAGCCACGTGTCTGCCAGCCCCAAGGCCAGGGTCCTGTCCCGCTTCATTTGGGGCAAGGCTGGTCTGAGACACCGGACGGCGAGCAGGTGCTTGGGAGGAAGCCAGGCCGGGGTGTGGGGGACTGGGTGGCCCCCACCTGCCCAGGAAGCAGAGGGTGGCTGGGGCGGGCCCTGCCTCATGGGAGCAGCGGGTCCCCTCATCTGTAAAATGGGATGCTCGTGGTGCCTGCCACGGAGGGCAGGTGTGAGCACCAACTGAGACCCTGGCACCGGTCAGAGGAAACCGTCCCCCCTACCTAGACTTTGTGTGTGTGAGGGTGTCGACAGACAACACTTGGAAAGCGGCCTCTGGCAGAGGGGAAGTGACAGTCCTGCTGACAGGTCTGTGCCCCAGGACAGGCAGCGAATGCCTGGTTGAGGCACGGCGGGTGCACTTCCTGTGGGGAAGCTGGGTGGGGACTGAGGCTTGGGGCACAGGGAGGAGACTTGCCTGAAGCAGAGGAGCCCGGTCTGAGAGGGGGCCCGGCGGGGGGCGAGCGTGGGCTGAACAGCGGGGGGACAGGAGTGGGCCGTGTGGAGGACTGTTGGGGTGGCTGAGGGGCCTGGGGCCCTGCGAAGGGCCTCCCTGGTGACCCCGAGAGGCCATGAAAAGCCAGGGGGAGGAGGGTGAATCTGGAGAAAGAGGAGGTGGGATCAGCGGGGATCAGGAAGGAGTTTGAGTCCTGGAGCAGGGGGCCAAGAACCACATAAAACCATTTTCTGGATCCATGTGTCCCTTCGGGAGAGTCTCCGACTGGCTGCAGAAAGTCCGACCAGAGCAGAGGCTCAGCGTCCCTGCTGAGGGGGACATGGGACCAGCTGGGGTCCCGGAAGGGCCGACTCCCGCAAAGACCCCAGAGTTTCCCTTGAGCCTCTCCCCACCCTTGAGGCCTGTTTCTGAGAGGGACCTGCTCCTTGTCCCTGTCCTCCCAGCGTGGGACCCAGTCCCGATGCGTCTACTCGAAAATGTCCTTGGGCCCATACCTCCTCTGCCTTTTCCTCTGCTCACTCATGCTGGCCATCGTCCCCGTCCGGCCGCTGTCAGCTTCCTGGTCGTGCTCGGTGCCTCCCGCCTTCCTGGACCCTCCCCTGGAACTGTCTGCTCGCTTCTTGCTGCCCCCCCCTGCCCCCCGCCACCAGCCAGAACCCTCTGTCCCAGGATGCTTTGTAAACGTGTGTGTGGGGGGGGGGGGTTGGGCATGGAGGGGAAGGTGGGGAGGTTGGTTCTCAGCTCGGACGTGCCCAGCATCGCTCCCAACCGCTGGTCTCCCCGCGTGATTGGCGACTGCTCCCTCCTCTAGACGACACCTCCCTGTTGGCAGCTGGCCCTATGCTACCTTCCACTCTCCCCTTGGCCTCCCCACGGGGTGGTTGAGGTTCAGATGAAATCTTGGATGGGGGCTGAGCTGAATCGAGGATTTCCAGTTCGAGATCTACGGAGGGGAGGCCAGCGGGTTCCTGAAGCCTCCCCCACAGCCTTTGGAGAAGCCGCCATGATGGGAGGGTGGCCAGCCGTGGGTGTTGAGCCAGAGCTCTGAGGACCCACACGCTTGCCCACCCCCAGGGAAGTGGGAACGCGGTCGGGGCCATGATTCACAGCTGCTGCTGCCATGAGGTCATCTGCGGCCTCCTTCCCGCACGGGGCCGGCCTAGGTGGGGGCCGGCCCCGCGGGATGGGGCCGGCTGGTCCTCCCCTCTCCCTCTCCCTGGCAGGCGGGAGGGAAGGCAGGAAGGCGGGCTATCTATCTCTGCCACCATCTAATTACCCCAAGAGGTAATTGCTTTGGGTTTTCTCTGACACCTTGAGATTTCTCTCCAGGGCCTTCCACGGTGGAGCCAAAATAACCCTAAGGAGGCTGCAGGCCCCAAGACAGCACCAATTGCTAAACCCCAACAGCTCCCCGTCAGCCCCGCCGCGACGTGCCTGAGCTTTGAGACAGCGTGAGTTTATGACAGGTCCCATTATGTCTCTTGCACAAGCACCGAGTGTTGAAATACCCAACGGATGATGACACTGTTGAAATAACCTGTCGCCTCAGCACTTTCTCCGTCATTAGCCAGATGTTCCAGCCCTCAGAAGCGTCTGCAGCCTTTTGGAGCGAGGCGGGGGGTTGGGGGGGAGCTGGATGGAGGCGGCTGGGGCCTGGGTGGGAGGACGGGGCTGGGGGCTTGGAGGCCTGGGGAGAGCACGGCAGGGGCTGGTTCAGCCGTGGAGGAGTGTGGGAACGGGCAGAGGGGCAGGTGGGACCTCCCGGAGGAGGAGGAGGGCGGGAGGCTGGCCTCCACTGTCCCTTCATCCCGGAGCCCCATGATCACCGTGGAGAACCCGGCATGTGCTTTGCCTGCTGGGACGGTCTGGGGAGGGAGTCTCTGTCGGGGCCCACGGGGAGCCGGGCCTGTGGGCTCATTTGCTCAGGGTGCAGCTCAGAGAGGTGAAGTGACGTCCTGAGACACCCCCTGCCCCCCGCCAGGGAAAGACGAAGCCTCGTATCGAATCCGGCTTGTGCCCCTGTCGTGCCATCGCCTCCCGCCCCAGCCCGGCCGGCAGTGGCCTTCCGGAGACCACACTTTGGCCAGAAGGGGAGCTAAGAGCGGGGCAAGCTGACCAGGCCACCACCTGCTAGAGAAGTTTCTAGAATCAGCCCCCGCCCCCCTGCCTGAGTTTGCATCCTGGCTCCATTCTTGCCCCATGATGTTGGATAATCCTTCACCTCTCCGTGCCTCAGTTTCTTTATCTAAAAAGGGAAACCGATTTATCCACCTGTGTTTGCTTTATACCCACCTGTAGGGCGCACACCTATAGGAAAGCACTTTCTGGGAGATGTCAAATAGCGTAAGATCCCTTGATAAGCATAAGGCCCTGTCACTGGAGGCGTCCCAGCCCGAGGAGGGACAGCCACCAACTGTGGAGGGGACCGCAGGCATTAGTGGGGGGCGGTGACGAGAGCCTGAGCTCCTACATCTGTTGTTGATTTGGGGGAATTAAGTGGAGGAGTTTGCGGCTAATAACTGAGCCCCAAGGGGCTACAGCTGCCAAGAGGGTACAAATGGGAGGGGACAAAGTTTGTATGTTTAGTACCTTCCTGTTTCTCCTGCTTCTGGAACCCGTTGTGCGTCCCCTTTCAGGAAAGGGCTAACTATCAGTCATTCACACTTTAGTAAGAACCGCTGTCCTGGGAGCCTGGCTTCTCTCGGCTGAGGCCCTGGGCACCCCGGAGATGAACGTGCTGCCATCTTCAGGCTGTGTGGACCCAGCCTAGCTTGGGCTCTCAGTCCTGCTCCTGTTCGTCAAGACCACCAGGCAGCTTTCTGCCAACAAGTCCTCTCACCCTCCTGGCTCAGAGGAAGGAGGTGGGCCCAAATCGGGGACCCAGCCCAGGGCGGTGGAACCGTCAGTCCTGGATTTCACTTGTTGTGTGGTGTTGAGTGAATGCCTTTGCCTCTCTGAGCTTGAGTTTCCCCATCAGTATTAGGGACTCTGAGAACACGTGCTTACGAGGCGAGTGTGAGATGTGGTCCGTTAAGGTGTGTGGGTGCCTCTACAGGAGGGGACCTTGTGGCCACGACGGCTCTGGCTGGGGGGCAATAGGGCTCAAACAGTAGGCTGAACGCGCAAAGGCAATTTGATTCTGCTACCCAGCCTCAGGGCTGGTGGGGGCTGGGCGGCCAAGAGGCCTGTTTCAGTGGGTTGGCATCTCCTCTGTTGTCACCTCCCTGAGTCCAAGCCACCGTCATCTCTCTCCCAGACAGAGTGAGGAGCCTCCTGACAATTCAGTCTCCACCTGGCAGCTAGAGTGATCTTTTTGCTTTCTAGAGATCTTTTAAAATCCTAAACCAGATCAAAGATGGTCCTCCCACCCGACCGAACCTGCTGCAACCCTTACTGAAGTCTCTCCATTGCGCCAAGAATGAAATCCAGACTCCTTGTCGGTGGTGACTCCCTCTCCAGTGCTCCCCCCTCCCTCCAGCTTCGGGGCTGCCTCGGGGCTCTGGCACCTGCTGTTCTCTTTGTAGCAAGTGCTCCTCCACCCCCCACCATCTCTTCTCCTGGTTTTGTCCTTCCCATCATTCCAGTTTAACTGTTACCTCCTCCGGGATGCCCTCCTGAACTACTCCATCAAATGGGAGCTCCCACCTCTCTGGTTACTTTCTGCTGTGTCTCCTTATTTCCTTTAGAGTCCCCGTCATGTGTAATGATCTCCCTTTTTTATGGTTTGTCTCCCCCATGAGGGGATCCATGAGGATCCATGAGGATCTTGTCTCTCTTGTCCATCACTGCACCCTTGCCGTGTCTTGCACGTAGTAGGTATTCAATAACACTTGTTGAATGCACGAAGGTGTCAGGTGATAAACTTAACACATTTATGTGGGTAGATGATGATTTACTGAAGGCCTGCGAGGGGCCAAGTGATTGCAGATGGCCCACCCTTCCTCTGCAGACAGCCCACCCTTCCCCCGGCGCTGTAAATGGCATCCCGGAGGCTTGTAAACTATTCCTGCCCTCGGTTCCTCCCCCGGAGATGCTGATCCAGCTGGTCTGAGGAGGGGCCTGGGCCTCCTCTAAGTGATTCAAATTGTGTTTCCAAGGTTAAGAACCACTGAGATGGTCCTTTAAAAAACATACAAAAACAAAACAAAACACAAAAACCAACGAAACTGTTTATTTTAAGCTCATTGCAGGCTTAACGCGGAAAACTTACAAAAAACAGGTAGAGAGGGGCGCCTGGGTGGCTCAGTCGGTTAAGCGTCCGACTTCAGCTCAGGTCACGATCTCGCGGTCCGTGAGTTCGAGCCCCGCGTCGGGCTCTGGGCTGATGGCTCAGAGCCTGGAGCCTGCTTCCGATCCTGTGTCTCCCTCTCTCTCTGCCCCTCCCTGTTCATGCTCTGTCTCTCTCTGTCCCAAAAATAAATAAACATTAAAAAATTAAAAAAAAAAAAAAAACAGGTAGAGTTCCTATGTATCTTTCAGCCGGCTTCCCCTAACGTGAGCACCTTATACGACTGCAGTACGATGACCCAGAGCAGGACATTAGCATTGGCACAATCCTACGTGAGTAAGTAAACCGCAGATCTCGCTCCAGCGTCAGTTGACTGGCCACTGCCGACCCCTTGCGGGCCCCGGACCCTAGCCAGGACCCCACGTTGCTTTTCAGCTGTCATTTCTCCTCCGGTTGCTAGCAGTTCCTTGATCTGAATTAATCTTTACAGCCTTGACGCTCTGGGAGAGTCCCGATCAGTTACTCTGTTGAATTTGCCTCAGTCTTGGTTTGTCCTGAGTGTTCTCCCGATTGGAGTGAGGTGACGTGTTTTAGTGGGAATGCCACAAAAACAATCCTGTGTCCTTCCGGTGCCTCGTGGCCGGATGCCTTGTCACGTTAGCCTCCATCGCTTGGCCACAGCGTGCCGGCCAGGTGTCTCCTTATAAAGTTACTGTCCTTCCCCCGTCGTGAGCAAATAAATATCTGGGGAGTGATACTTTGAGGCCAGGCATCTCCCATTTCTCTCGAACCTTTTGTCCATCAATGTTAACATCATCCATTGGCGGATCTTACTTGCAACGAGCATTGCCGGGTCGTTGGTTCACTGACCACTTTTCTGTTTCCTTCTTTCCTTCTGCAGGGTCGAGTGGCATTCTGGTGCCTGGAAGAAGTACCCTTTCTCTCCATTTCTTTATTTCTCTCCATGTGGCTGAGTCCCTCTTTTTGTCCCTGTTAAATCTTGCCACCTTGGGAACTAGACCGCACCGCTGAGATTTAGGAACGAGGAACCGTGGTCAGGAGCAGGAGATCACTTACCCGAGGCCGGTAAGTGGCTGAGGAGGGATTCAAGCCCCGTCTGTCTTTTGCTTGGATCGCTGCCCTGGCCTCTGCACTGCCTCTGCCTCCACCCTTAGCCTCAAAATTCACATTTGGCCCCGCCCTTGATATGCCATAGCACCAGAAGACTTTCAAATCCTTTGCAGGGCTCCTGGTGCCCTCTAGATTGAACTCAAACCTCAAAGGCCTTCGCCTGGCTGAAAAGGCCCTTTTGGATCTCGCCTCAGGGCCTCTTCAGGCCTCGGCTCTCCCCATCCTTCCCTTTAGGCTCCGGCGGTGTTTTGCCTCAGGACCTTTGCACATGTTGTTTTCCTGTGTGAAACACTACAGTCCTTTTCCGGCTCACTCTGACTCTTCCTCCAGGGCACAGAGTCAGGCATGCATCACCCTAGGGTTGCTTCTGAGCCCTCTGGCCTGTCTGGGGCCTGCTCGGCAGGGAGGGCAGAGCCCCCTTGGGCTTCCCTTGATCGTGGGGCTTGCCACCTGCCTTGTCTCCCCTGTTATTACTCTGAGTCTCCTCCCTGGCTGGACTGTGAGCCCCTCAAGGGCAGGGAGTGGGTCTCCAGATCCCCAGCACCTGGTGCGTCAAGGTATTTGGTTAATACTTACGGAATGGATGAAAAGTGGCCTCCAAAACGCGGGCTCTTTCCGCAGCGCTGTGTACCTACTGTGTGCACGGTAGACATTGACAGAGTTGGAGGGACAGGAAAGATGCTTGTAAAACTAAACCGTAGGAGGGCCTTTGCAGGACTCAGCATTGATGGAATGTCTGCCGTCAGCTCAATCATCCACCCCACTGGGAGTGGTGCCGTTCTATAGGAAAGCAAACGCAGGCTCAGAGAGGTGAAGTTCCTTGTCCGGGGCCACACAGCGGGTTAGCACCAGAGGCAAGGTTTGAATGCAGGCCTGCGGGATGGGGAAGCACGTGCACCAGCCGCCACCCCGCACCCACCCGGAGGGCCCGTGCCGTGTCCAGACACAGCGCTTCCTTCGGGCCCCGAACCCCGTGGTTTTGCGTGGCTATTCCATATGTCATTAATTGCCTTCCAGACCCTGCCTCTTTGGGTGTTTCTGCTACACTTAAAAGAGCAATAAAACACGGCATAATTGGAAGACAAAGGCGACTGCCTGGCCAGCCCGCCCCAAGGAGCGGAGTGCCGGTAACTTGGGTGTGATCCTGCCTGTGATTCATGCAGAGAAATTACAGTCTTCCGTGTACAGGCGTGTACAAGCCGCCGGGCGGGGTGCAAGCGAACACGGCATTTAGTGGGGCAGTAAAACTCAGGCCCGTGGTGGGGGAAGCACCTCCCCCTCTGCCTCCCTCCCGCCCCCAGGGAGACACGACTGATGCACAGCCCTTTAAAGTCTGCAGAGCGCTCTTGATGGTGTGTTTCTCTGGACAGAGCCCCACCCATGCTGGGGCCCGACGGTGAGGGGCTGCGCGCTTCCGGGCCGGGGGGCCTGACGTGCCAGGGCTGACGGGAGGGTCATGGGATGGCGACCGTGTGCCGTCAGGGTCAAGGGTCCTAGCCCTGGACAGGTTGTGGCCCAGCAGAGGGCCTCTGAAAAGATGTCCTCCCGTCTCGATGAATCCAGGAAGACTTCCTGAAGGAGGTGGGGCATGGAGAGCCATCTAGGATTCCCTTCTTCCCTATCTAACCCTTGTCCGCGGCTGGCGAGAAGTCATTTTGAGAGAGAGGAGAGGGACACCCACCAGGTCCCCCCGCTGAGTATCAGAGCTGCTCAGCCACCTACCATCATGATGGCTGACAGGCCCTGGGCTCAGAGACTGGCCGCCATGGGCTTACTGAGCTCGCTGATGTGGCCCCTCTCCCCGAAACAGAATCCTCCTTAGCAGAAAGCAGCCTGCACAGAAGCCGGGAGCCCACACTAAGCTGCTTCCAGGGAGCTTGGACATTGGGCATGTGGGGTTGTGACAGCTTGGGGCCCCGAGGAGGCCCCTTCTTGACCCAGAGCTGCCCCCAGGGCTCCGGCCACAGGTCCCCTTGCCCTGCAGGTATGTCCGTTGATCCCAAGCCCTGGTCACAGGGTTGCGGGCTTTCTTGCCCACACGTGCCTACCCCGCCTAGGACCCTCCCCACTGCCTACAGCTCTTTCTCCCCAAATGGAGAGGGACAGATTCCTGTGGATCTAGGACTTGGTGTCTAGGGCTAAGCAGACCGCCAGATACCTGATAAACATCGGTGTTCACCTGGCAAGTTTTATTTCTGGAAATGCAAGTCACATTTCCCTCCACGTCCCGGCATCCCAACCCCCTGCTCCCTAGAGAAACCCTTAAGATCTCTTGTGTATCCTCCGGGTATTTCTACGTAAATGCATCAAGTGGTGGGTGTTTGCATACACATATGCTGTTCGACTTCTTGTGTTTTACCTAATGGTACACACGGGGGACTTCTGCTAATGCAAAGCTGCCCCCTCCTTCTTCCTCCTCCCCCTCCTCCTCCTCCCCCTCACGAGGTCCACTCGTGGCTGTAGCATGCTTTAATTCGCTTCTCCTTTCACATAGACCCTTGGGTTGTGCATACACACGCGTTTCTCACGTGCTCAACGTGTACCTGTGGATTGAATTCCCAAGCAGTGGGATCGTCGGCTCAGGGGTCAACCCATCTGCATCTATGATAAAAATGCCTAAATCATCTTTTATCAGGGTCGTATCATCTTGCATTCATAGTGACCTAGGAGAGCGCCTGGTTCCCAGTGCGACAGCCTTACCGAGAGGCTGTGTCGTCGCGCTTTGGGTATTTGCCTGATAGGTAAGAAATGGGATCCTTGGTATGGTTTTTCTTCATATTTCTCTTAATGGGAACGAGGTGGACTATCTTTTCCAATGTTTAAAGGCCGCTTGTGTGTCTTTATCTATTATTAGTCATTTAAAAAAAATTTTTTTTTTAACGTTTATTTATTTTTGAGACAGAGAGAGAGCATGAACAGGGGAGGGTCAGAGAGAGAGGGAGGCACAGAATCTGAAGCAGGCTCCAGGCTCCGGGCTGTCAGCACAGATCCCAACGTGGGACTCGAACCCACAAACCGTGAGGTCATGGCCTGAGCTGACTGAGCCACCCAGGCGCCCCTGTTATTAGTCATTTAATTGATCATCCTTTCCAGCTTCTGAATTTCAAGTCATTGTTGGAAGACTTTCCGCGTGCCACGGTTGTAAAGGGAGTCAATCACGTTTTCCTCTGATTGTCTGAGGATTTCAATTTCTACGTCTAAATCTCAGATCTCTTTGGAGTTTGTCCCGGGGGCTCTCTGGTGAGGCTGAGATGCAGCCTGATTGGTCACCAGATGGCTTCCTTGTTGTGCCAACACCATGGATTGAAACTCCCGTCTTTGCCTCCCTTCTTAGCCGCCTTCGTCCCGCCCTCACTTCCAGCGTTTGGGGGTGTATTTCTAGGCTTTCTTTCTGTCCCATTGATCCATCTACTCATGAATGTGGTAAGCAATTTGAAAACGTGTTTTCCGGGGCACCCGGGTGGGTCAGTCGGTTAAGCATCCGGCTTTGGCTCAGGTCACGGTCTTGCTTGTGAGTTCGAGCCCCACGTCGGCTCTGTGCTGACAGCTGGGAGCCTGGAGCCTGCTTCGGGTTCTGTGTGTCTCTTTCTGTCCCTCCCCTGCTCACGCTCTGTCTCTGTCTCTCTCACAATAAAAATAAATAAATAAGCAAACCTTAAAAACAATTTTTTAAACCCTGTTTTTCTCTGAGAACGAAGGCTATACCGTGGAGCAGAATGCAACTTTCACGTGCATTTCCAAGATGACTCTGTAAAGCTTCAAAGTGATTCTGAACTTGCCCCCAACCCTCTTCCCTTGGCGACGGACCCGGCCGCTTTCTGCTCCGCACAACGGACCCACCTCAAGGTGTCAGCTGAGCTCTGCCATTAGGACAAGTGCAGTCTAAGTGCCGCTAGCTGATGCCTATGAACCGGGTGTCCCCTCTTCCAGGAAGTCTTCCCGGCCATCTCCTTGCCCCCCGGGCAGAGTTAGCAACTTGCCCGGCCTGCACCTGAGTGAGCTCTCCTCTCCAGGCACCCATTCGAGCTACTGGGCTGCACTGTAATCACCTGTTTACTTGTCTCAGGCTCGAGTCCTCCTGGTCGTGAATCCGTCAACATGCTCCTTACTCATTTATAGGGCAATCGTCTGGCTGCAGTCCGAGCGCCACGTGCAAAGGGGGTGAGTCTTGTAAAGTGTCAATCAGTCCGTGGGCATTTTCTAGTTCCTTCTAGGCGCTCCGTGCTGGATTTCTCTCCTCCTCCCATTGGCCCCACCCCTCAGCCTTGCCTCCTGGCGGCCATGGGCCCCCTCACCCTTGGAAGAGGGCTCTGCAGAGTGGCTGAGGGCCCAGACCCCCACTTGTCCCGGACCCTTGTCCGGGAGAGCTGAAGGGCCATCCTCGCTCCTTCCTGGACACCTCACCGTGGCTTCCTGGGCCTGGCTGACATGCCCCCCGCCA
Organism: Herpailurus yagouaroundi; assembly: GCF_014898765.1. NCBI lineage: Eukaryota > Metazoa > Chordata > Mammalia > Carnivora > Felidae > Herpailurus > Herpailurus yagouaroundi. Next base: position 8,306,390 of record NW_024412447.1, on the reverse strand, counting down.
ACCCTGAACGCCAGGCCCCGGCAATTTCATGGGCAACGAGTCTCAAAGGGCTGTTACAGTGGGTACCGATGAGCCACAGACGGATGCAGATGGGGGGGGGGGGGCTTCCTTCATCTTCCAGAGGAGAAAGCTGACGTGAGGTGGGGGAGGGCCAGGGGACTGGAACCGGGTCTCCGGGGGCCTCCTCAGGTAACCCTGGTTCCCCAGCCCGTGGCCTGGATTCTGGCAGAGTGTGACCGGAGGGCTTAGGGCAGGGCCAGGGCTGGACTCACAGCGGGAGCCGAGACTGCACGGAGCCGGGTTCTGAGCAGGTGCCCCGAGGCTGGGGCCAGAAGACGGTGGCGGGGACGGGGCACAGAGATGCAGCGCGAGGGACAGAGCCTCGCTCCTCCAGACCCCTCCTGCGCCGCCTCCACCTGTGGCCCGAGGTCCTCATCTGAAAGACTGAACAGTGACCCGGGCCTGGGCCTCCTGCCTCAAAGGCCTGTGTGTTGTGTAGACAGCGGTCGTGAAGGTGCTCCGGGAACCGTGAAGCTGGCCCTTCTTGTATGTGGTGCCGTTGCGTCGCTGGATGACCGCTGTCTGCAGGGCCCCGAGGGGTCCCCGTGAGTCCCCAGAAGAATGGCTCTGAGGAGACCCTGGGGGGCTGATTCCATCTCATTCTCCAGCCAGAGCTGTAAGCAGATGGGACCGACTGGACTTACGAGGCGGTGAGTTCCCCGTCACTGGTAGGGTGAATGCGAGGGCCGGCGGTTTCCCTGCCTGGGAGACCATGAAAAGACGCAAGCGTTGGATGCTATTCTGTCCTTTCCAGCCCTGAAAGGCTCTGGTGGTTGCTTTGAAGACTCGTTTCCTTTACTCCAGCTTTCAGCGCCCCCCCCACCACCCCACCCCCAGGCGCACAGGGCTCCCCTCTTCCGGCCCTGCAGAGCTCGGGCGGGGACAGCAGGGGTGGAAGCCGAGAACCTTCTACTTACCTGACGCCTGACAGCTGAGACGTCATCTCCCAGTCCGAGGGTCCTGCAGGCTCAACATGGCCGGGATGGCAAGGATTCCGCATAGTTAGCCGGGGCAGGGCAACTTCAGCTTTCTCTGCTGGCCCCCCACCCTGTCCCCCCCCCCCCCCCCCGTTGAAGCCCGTCTCCTGTTCTCTCCTGCTTGGTGGCAGTCTCTGGAGTCCAAGCTGCGCTGTGATGGAGGGACCTTCATAATTTAACTCTGACCACGTGGCTCGAGGAGGAGGACCAGGGAGTGGGCCCTCATCCAACCCTCTCTTCCCCTTGCACGACCTGAGGGCAGCCAACTCCACTGACCTCAACTTTGGGGGGGCGGTAACCCAAGGACATTCTCCCTCCCCACACTCGGCTCTCTCCTTCTGTTCCCCAGACCCTTCTCCTTCGATCCGGCAACCCAGCCCTCCCCAGAGGGTGGAGGGCCGTGGTCCCATCCCTTCTGGTGCCACGGGCATTGGCGATGGGGAGCCTCCGTCCCCTGACCCCACGAGCGAGGGAGACGGTGAGTGCTTCAGTCCCAGTTCTGTCCCCTCTCCCCGGACAGCTAGGGATGCCACCCAAAAGGAAGACACACCTTGTGTCTCAAGGAGCATCTCAATTTCTCAGCGTTTAACCCTGAGGATGGAGAGGCTGTTTCCTTCGGGACTGTGACTTTGACCGTGACCCTTGCTGGCGAGCTCACGCCTCCATCTAGGACGGATGCAAGCACGTGCCTTACCTCTCAGCCCTGCTGCCCCATAGGTTGTGCTGCGTGCTTGTCAAGATCCTTCGCCAGGATGGGGGAAGGGGGCGACCCAGCCCAGGTCCTGAGTCTGTGACGGGGGCAGTGAAACACGGCCCCCAGTAGCCCAGGCTCTGGGGCTCTTCGGGAGCTGGGTTTGCCTGTGGTTCTGTGGCTTTAAGAAGCTTTGTGACCTTTGGCAAGTTTCTCAGCCTCCTCTGGGTCCCAGCCCACCCGCCACCCCCCTCACCAGGCTGTTGTCAGATGAGACACGGTGGCGGTGGCGGTGGCGGGTCGGCCACACGGCGACCGCTCGGTAAGCCCGGCTCTGTTGCCGGCTGGAATGGAGACCCCAGCCTCTGGCCCTCGGCCCCCTACTCCCCTACACCCCCAGTTCCCTGTCTGGCCCCAGCACACAGGCCCCCTTCCGCTGGTGCCCCCCACCCCCACCCCATTAGAGCCAGATCATAAAATCTCCAGGGGAGGGAGGCTGGTGACATCTTTAGTGGCGACATTTGGGTGAAAAATTCATGACCATCAGTTACTCAAGGAAGAGGGGAAAAATGAGCCATTTCCACGGCTCGGGAACGTGGCTCTCCCCGGCTGTGAGTCCACAAATCTATTTTATGTGACGAGATCTACAGTCTAATAGAAGGAGCTTATCACAGACTTAAGAAAAAGTGCACAATAATGCTCCACTCTTTCCCCACCTCTCGGCCCCGCAAGGCGCCCTTCGGGAAGGTGAGGGCAGTGGCTCTCCAGGAGCCACGGAGAGTTCACCAGCCAGCGGGGTCCCGTGGGGGGACGGCTGGGTGGCCCAGGGTGGGAACCGGTGACCCCCGTGCCCTGCCTGTGTTCTGCACCCCTGGAGGCCACACCCCATCCTCATCACCACGGTGGAGGGGACCCTGGGAAACCCGCCACCTTGTTGTGACAGACACGAGTCAGTCTGTCTGTCTGTCTGTCAGCACAAAGGAGGAATGGAGGTTTCTCTTCTCCTACTGCCTCTCATCCTGGGGGGGGGGGGGGCAGGCCGAGTAAGAGGCAGTCAAGTGGGGTTGCGAATCCTCTCTGAGACCCAACAGCCTTGGTCCCAGGTCCCGGGGGGCCCCGGGGCAGCTCTGAGGGGAAGGGGCTTGGTGGCTACTCTTTGGGGAGCCTTGGTGCGGTGCTGGGGGAGGCTGATGCCCTGAATGCGGCAAAGAGCAGGGCTAGGGATTCCGGGGCCCGACCTGGGGGCCCACATCTGTGGCAGGGGGCAGCCGGGGCCAGCTCCCAGCTCTGGAGGCCCACGGCAACTCCTCATCCAGGACCACCGTGTCCATCTGGCCCCATCGACCAACCTCTAAGACCCCCTCTCCCCGAGACATGGGTGAGCCAGACGGCGGGTCCCCGTGGAGCCTTGCACCGTGTGCCTCACAGATGAAGAGTGAGTGAATGAATGGATGGCTGGGGGCGGGCAGATCCCAGCTTGGTCCCAAGCCTCTTCCCCTGCAATGTTGGGCCACGTCCAGAACTGGAGGGCAGACCGGCCTGGGGTTTGTTTGCATGAGAAGCCTGGAGCTTCCAGGGAATAAAGTCACCTGGGCCTTGAGACACACACTTTTGGATGGGGGTGATGGCTCGGCGCTGGGGGCGGGTGGGGGAGGTCATTTTAAATTTATCTGGGGGCGCCTGGGGGGCTCAGTCGGTTAAGCATCAGACTTTGGCTCAGGTCATGATCTCACGGTTCGTGGGTTCGAGCTCCTCATCGGGCTCTATGCTGACAGCTCGGAGCCTGCAGCCTGCTTCCGATTCTGTGTCTCCCTCTCTCTCTGCCCCTCCCCTGCTTGCTCTCTGTCGCTCGCTCTCAAATATAAAATAAACATTAAAAATTAAGAAAAAATGTATCTGGTTGGTTAGCTGTATTTACCTTGTCTGGCAGAGTTTCGTGAGGCATATGGGGCCAGGGGGGTTCTGGGGGGCCCCCAGGGGGAAAGAAGCAAGAGGAAGAAGGTTGCAGGTCTGGTCGGAATCCCAGGTCCATAACCTGTGGCCTCCATTTTCTCATCTCTAAAATGGGGGTAATAGAGAGCCTTGGGTTGTTGTAAGGATTCAACGAGAAGAAACCTGAAAAGCAGCCCACACAGTGACTGACGTGGGAGTCTCAATACATGACAAACCAGCCAATAAATAATCAGTGCAACCAGGGATGTTGTTCTGATTACCGCATGGCCCGAGGGCCACTTGTTGGGCCGGTCAGCTGGACTGCTAAGGTCCTAGGAGGCCAAGCAAAGAGGGAAAGTGGACCAAAGGGTTTCGCGAGGTATACGATAATCAGTTTTGGTGTGTCTGAATTCACGCAGTGAAAGAGATCACATTCCGTGAGTAGGTTAAGCATCTCCGTTGCGATCCTGAGTGTAGCTTAAGGAAGATGTGGTTTTTTTTTTTTTCTAGAATGTTCGAAGGCCAGCGTCAGCTGAGCCCATGTCCCACTTAGGCCAACTCCACACTGCTGCTGCCTGAATTCGTGAGGGTCCTGCCTGCCCATCTCCCTGATGGATCAGTTCTGCCGGCGCCGGGGACTGTATGAGCAGATTCTCCGTGGCTTGGGTTTGCTGCTGTGTCTCCCCTGCGTTGAACCCCAGAAACCACTTCCTTCTGTTATTGATGGTCTCCACGAGGCCCAGAGGTGGCTCTGTTAAAATATCGTCTCCTCCAGGGACACTCCGGGACCAGAGTGCTTGAGGCACGCGTCAGGTAGGATGGGGGGATCAGGACGGTTCTCCGCGCTCGTGTAAGGGAAGGAAGAAATCAAGGAAGTGATAGAACAGACATTGTGGCCTTCCTCTGTGTGGCCCGGTGGGGCCACGTCTGCTGCTGGGAGGGGCCGGCTTGCTTCCCGAGCCCGCTGTTCCCCAGGGGGAGGAAGGTGCCACTCCCCCAGACTCTGAAGGACAAAGATGGACAGCTGGCTCTAAGGGGCGCCTGGGTGGCTCAGTCGGTTGGGCGTCCGACTTCGGCTCAGGTCACGATCTCGCGGTCCGTGAGTTCGAGCCCCGCGTCGGGCTCTGTGCTGACCACTCAGAGCCTGGAGCCTGCTTCCGATTCTGTGTCTCCCTCTCTCTCTGACCTTACCCCCATTCATGCTCTGTCTCTCTCTGTCTCTAAAATGAATAAACGTTAAAAAAAAAAATTTAAAAAGACATAGAAATAGAGACGGGCGTCTGGGTGGCTGGCTCATTCGGTTACGTGTCTGACGTCGGCTCATGTCGTGATCTCATAGTTCCATGAGTTTGAGCCCTGCGTGCTTGGGATTCTCTCTCTCCCTCTCTCTCTCTCTCTGCCTCTTTCCCCCTCACACTTTCTCTCTTTCAAACAAACAAACAAAAAAAAACATAAAAAAAAAAGGGAAGGAGGGAGGGAGGGAGGGAGGGTGGAAGGAGCAAGCAATGACATTTGCTACCTGCCATGGTGCGAATCCCCCCACCAAGGCCGGGAGGCACCCACTCTCTCTAGAGCCGTGTGAGACGCCCCCGGCACACGGCCACTCAGAGCCCATCCTCGGATTGATGAAACCCAAAGAAGACCCCCAAGGCTACGCAGGGGCAGGGGCGGAGCGGGGCCGGGACCCAGGCTTCCAACGCCCCCAGCCAAAGGCTGGCTCCGTGATGCCATGCCGGCGGCACTCTCCGGAACGTCCACGGCGCCCGGTGACTCGGCCTGAGACCCCCAGAGAGAGGATCGAGGCCGGTGGGCCTGGCCCGAGTCAGCCCAGCCCACCGCGGGCCGTCAGCCATCAGCCCTGGGGACCGGAGGTGCAGCTTTCTCAGCTACACAAGCCGGGCCATGACAGATGGCATGTGGTGACGAGGCCCAGGACCCAGCAGCGGGCATTTCTGGCTGTGAGTCACTCCCTCCCAGCTGCATTCTACAACGTCACCATGTCTGGCCCCTTGAGTGAGTGGACGCGTGTGTTTTAAATTCATCCCTCTGGGGACTCCCTTTTTCCTTATACATGTACATTTTCTTCTCACGAAGTGTGTGACCAGACCTTGGTTTGCGTCTTGTCTGTGCTCTGGTTTGCTGTGTGACCATGTCGGCCACCTGGCCCCTCCGGGCCCGGGTTTCATCATCTATCCTGTCTGAGCTTGGCCTACCGGAACGAATACCACAGACCGGGCGGCTTAGACAACAGACAATTTTTTTTTTTTTTCTCACAGTTTTCTGGAGACTGGGAAGTGCAGATTTGGCTCTCTCCGTGAGAGCCACTTACGGTCTCGCAGGCAGCCACCGTCTGGCTGTGTCTTCACGTACCGGGGAAAGCGCTCGGGTTTCTCTCCCCCTTCTTATAAGGACACTGATCTCACTGCGGGGGCCCCACCCTCACGAGCTCAGCCATAACCTCATCACGTCTCGGGCCCCGCCTCCTAACACCGTCGCATTGGGGTTTGGGGCTTCGGTGTATGAATTTTGGAGGGACGCATTCAGTCCATGACGTACCCTAACGGCCCTTCTAAGAGCTGCTTTGTGGGGGCGCCTGGGTGACTCAGTCCGTTAGGTGTCCGACTTCGGCTCAGGTCATGATCTCACAGTTTGTAAGTTCGAGCCCCGCGTCGGGCTCTATGCTGACAGCTCGGCTCCTGGAGCCTGCTTCTGAATCTGTGTGTGTGTGTGTGTGTGTGTGTGTGTGTGTGTGTGTGTCTCTCTCTCTCTCTCTCTCTCTCTCTCTCAAAACAATAAACATTAAAAGCTTCTTTGTAGACTGGGTTTGGTATGAGGTGTAGGTCCCCCCATGGAACACCATGGGGGTGGTGTGGCCCCCGACAGCTGGCTAAGTCTACATGTGTCTGGGCAACGGACCAAGTGAGGTGCTAAGCTAAGGACACCCTCCCAGGGAGGGTCCACTGAAGCCTCCACCTAAGGAGTAGTCATGGAAGGCTTCCCGCAGGAGGTGATGCCAGGGTGGGCCCTAAAGGATGAGACTGGAAAGACATCTTTCTTGGCGGGAGGATCGGCCTCTGCAAAGGCTGGCCTCAGAGGAACCGAGGTGGAGCAGAGTCAGGAAGTCTGAGACTGGCCCAGTCGCTACACCTCGGGGGTTAGTCTCAGGCAGGGAAAGAGGGGCTCGTCACAGCGAGGGTCTGGGGCACCCTGGAGCGTGGCGACCCTGGCTATCATTGGCCCCTGTGTGACCTTGGGCTCTCTGGGCCCCGGCTGCCTTGATGTCTGTAAAGCACACAGAATTGTTGGGAGAATACGGTAGAGAAGCCGCTTTCACGGTCCCTGGCATGGCGTGGGGTCCATACGTGTTGTTAGCGCCCTGTCTCTTCCTCGCATGAATCGAGTTAACAAGCATTTACTGAGCACTTACTGTGTTCCCCCTTCCTGTGCCAGGCCGCTCTGATTGAACAGGATTTCCCTGTCCCAGGAGCCTACAGGGCTGGTGACAGGGGTGGGGTAGACCCACAGGACAGGCACAGAGGCCAGAAGTCTGGTGAATGCGGGTGTCCTAAGGCCTCCTCGTGTCTCTCTCCATTCTGGAAGTGGGGGTTGGGCCAAATGTGCCAAGGGGGAGAACGCGGCCTTCCTTTTCTGGGGGCGCAGGGGTGGGGTGCCGGCTGCTGTTCATTAGATGCTCTGGGCTGCAGCCTGTGCTGTGGTGAGGGTGCCAGGGGCATGAACACTGGGCAACTGACCGGGCAAAGGCCGAGCTCAGGGGATCCCGGGGAGATATGAAGGGCAAACTGAATGGTAGGGGGAGGGTATCATTGCGTTTCCTATCTATTCACCTCTGCACTGTGCCCCAGGAGCAGAGGCTCCTTGTGGAGTCTGTGCCCCGGAGGACCAAAGGAGCTGCCCAGGGGGGAAGCGGGGCCACGGGTGGGGGTGGTGGAGGGGGCCCCGACGGGGTATGTCCTGAGCCCCAGCCTGAGCCTGGGGCCGGCAGGGAGCGTGGGTCGGGGTCTGGGGGGCCACGGGGACCGGGGTGTGAGCAGCCGCGTGAGAGGGGGGCGCCTAGACTCTCCGCCCCTTACTCTGCCGACCAGCCCGTCCATCCCGATCCTCGTTAGCGCGGCGCCACCTAGCGGCGCTCGGGGGAAACGGCGGCGCGACCTCGTCCGTGCCCACGGGCTGGGTCCCCGAGTTCCCGGGCAATCAGGCCCAGAGGAGCAGGCGGTGACACCCGACGCCTAAAGGGCTGAAGGAGTGGGGGCAGAGCCTGGAGAGAAGCAGCCGGGCACACCAGGCTTTGACCTTGACCCTAGTCTCTGTTTGCCCCCTCCTCAGCCTCAGCATCAGCGAGTACAAAGAGGAGGTGGGAGAAGGAGCAAGTCCAGAAGGGCAGGCAGGAAGAAACGTGCAGGTGTCCATGGTCCAGGAGCCCAGGACCGAGTGGGAACCCATCACTACGGAACCTCAGTGGGAGGCGAGGCCATGCACACCTGCTTTCCGACCTTGGGGGCGTTCGTGTGGTGGTGGGGTCTGTGTTTCTGTGTGTGCGCCTGTGCGAGTGTATGAATGCACATCTGCATGAGTGTATCTGTGCCGGTGTGCGATTGGATGTCTCTGTGTGTCTGTGTGAGTGTGTGTGAGCGAAACACTGGGCAGAGCCGTCCCTTTGGCTGTGCGTTTGGGGACAGCCTGTCCTCTGTGCCCCGCACCCCTTCCTGGGCCAGTTCATGCCCTCCCGTGTCCCCGGGGGGACGTGCGTGGAAACCTCTCCCAGGTGGGGCCCCTTCTGTCCCCACGCCAGCCCCACGCCTCAGCCCCAGCCCCAGCCTACAGGCCCAGTGTCAGCCGCTGAGGGAAATTGCTCCTTAAAGCTGGACGTGGAGGCCACCCAGCTTTACAGCTTCAGCCCGAGAGCCCTGTGCAAGGACATTCAGGTGGAAAATATGAGGACGTCCAGCAGCCCTTTGGTGTGTGCTTTAAAAAGCCAGGTGTTGGGGCGCCTGGGTGGCTCAGTCGATTAGGCTGCTGATTCTTGGTTTCGGCTCAGGTCCTGATCTCACGGTTCGTGGGTTCGAGCCCCATGTCTGGCTCTGTGCTGGCAGCATGGAGCCTGCTCGGGATTCTCAATCTCTCTCTCTCTCTCTCTCTCTGTCCCTCCCCCACTCACTCTCTGTCTCTCTCAAATAAATAAACAAACTTAAGAAAAATAGAAATGATTTTAAAAGTCAGGTGCGCGAGGACAAGGATGTTTCTTCTGCCCGGAAGAGACCAGAACCTGATGCTCTAAACCCCGAATGAGGAGGTTTGGAGGAGACTCCCGCTCAGTGAGGACTCTCAGACCAAGGCAGTTACTGTGCCTGTTTGTTTTCTGGCCACTCTCGGAGTCTCTGTCTCCTGGAGAGGAACAGGCTGTGTCAGAGCAAGGAACAGTAATGCTCGAGGAAATCGGAGGGTGACGGCCACAAATCTGACCGACATTGTTTGTCCTTTGGTAATGCCCTTCCCAGGAGTGATCAGGCCCCAGATGTCCATGGTGGAGGGGGAGGGGGCTCCCCCTGGCCGAGGGCCATTAGCTCAGCCCCCAGTGTGGGTATCTCCTTACAGAAGCAGGGGCCGAACCTCAGGGAAGTTATAAAACCTCCTTGCCCAAGGTCCCTCTGCTTCTAAGTGACACAGGGAGGATTTGAACCAGCTGTGTCGATGCCCACAGGCAGGAGCACCGACAGATATCGAGGGCATGGTCGGGCATGGTGGGGCCGGGTGTGCCTCAGGGTGGGCACAGCTGCCCGGATCCCTGGCTGCTGTTCCGTGACTGTGGTGTCACAGGTGACTTTGTGTGGTGCTCGAGCCTTTGGCTCTGAATTCCGGGCGGGAGTCTGGGAGTGCGGTCTTGCCTCTCTGAGCACTGTCTGCCCGCCCGCCACATCGTGTTGGGCCCACAGGGAGGGGTTTTCTTGGAGCTTATCCGGGGACAGGCATCTCTGTCCTTGGCTCTGATAACGGCTCCTAGTTTCCCCCAGGAGGCAAGAGGCTCTCCCGGGAAACCAGCAAACGTGTTTTCCACCCGTCCTGCTTCCCAGCGTTTCCTTCTCTGACTTCCTCCTCCTCCTCCCGCGCCCCGAGGGCTGGCACTGGCTTCTAGGGTCCTCCTGTCTTCCTCTAAGAGATTGGCTGGCTCCCCGCCCCCCGGGGCCCCAGGGAGACCTAGGGTGGGCCTAAGGGAGGCCACACAGAGTCCTGAACTGGCCGCGGTGGGGGAGGGGGGCGTGCCTTTGCCTCTGCTTCCTCATCTGGGAGGAGGGCGTCGGCTCCAGAAAGCTCTGACCATCAGTACCTTCGTGGCAGGGGGTTGGCCTGTGGGACTGTGGCTCCTCGTCCGGGCCTCTTGTTCTTCCTGGCTGCCCCCGGGCTCTGGTCTAGGGGCTCCCAGGCCTTTGCCCAGTGATTTCCCTGCTTGGGCCTCTCATTAACAGATTTGAAAAACCAAGACTCATAATATTAGTGTCAAAAGACAAGTAGGGAAACTGAGGCTTAGGGAAGAAGCTGATCTGAGGTCACGCAGAAGTTGGCGGTGGGTTGGGCCAGAATCCAGAACCCTGCGCCATGTTCCCTTGCTGGGGATAACTGGGGGAAGGGTCCTAGGAACTGTCTCTCATCCTTGTCCCAATCGACCCCTCCAAATGGTTTTAAGTGTCCTCAAGTATGAGCATGTATGCTTTTAAAAAGAACATAGAAGTTGACTTCTCTCACACAAGCAGCCCAAGGTTTACCTGGCGGTGTCCTAGGAACCATTGTCCTTGCATCCGACTGTACGGCCATGCTCAACAGGTGACTTCCATCTGTGAGTCCAAAAAGGCTGCCTGAGCTCCTGCCATCATTTCTACACCCCAGCCAGTGGCAAGGGGGAAAGAGGAATGAGAAAGCTTAAGCCTTTCTTTTTCCCCCCTTTTTTTTTTCAATTTAAGAAATTGTGTTAGGGGCGCCTGGGTGGCTCAGTCGGTTGGGTGGCCGACTTCGGCTCAGGTCATGATCTCGCGGTCAGTGAGTTCAAGCCCCGCATCGGGCTCTGTGCTGACCGCTCGGAGCCTGGAGCCTGTTTCGGATTCTGTGTCTCCCTCTCTCTGACCCTCCCCCGTTCATGCTCTGTCTCTCTCTGTCTCAAAAATAAATAAAGGTTAAAAAAAAAGAAAGAAATTGTGTTAAAACACACAAAACATAAAGTTTACCATCTTAACACTTGAAGCATACAGTTCGGCGTTATTAAGTACGTTCATATTGCTGTCCAACTGGAGGATGAAGATGTTTTCTAGAAAAAAAAAAAAAAAAACCGAGGCTCAGAATGGGTGCCTGGCTCAAAGTCACACAGTGCGTAAATAGGTCTTTCGACTCTAAGGCCTGCCTTGGGAGCTCCTGCCTGAGCTGGGTGTCACTTTCATTAGAAAGGTGGCCTTGTGAACAGTATCGGTGGTGGGGTGGGGTCCCCACGTGCCCCTCACCCCCAAGGAGATGAAGAAGCCCAGCGGGCACCTCCACGCTTGGGGGGCCCAGCTGGGAATTTCCACCCAAAGTTCACAGGGCTCACATGAGCACCTGCCTGCCCCCTCTCTCTGCTCCCTAGAAGCTTTAAGAGGCTGGGAAAAATAGGAACGACTTAGTACTGAGGCCCTCTCATTGGATTTTCCCCAGCATTTGGAGAACTGACTACCAAACGATTTACTGAGTATTCTCGCAGCGTCCCGAGCGTGCACGCGTGTGTATGCGTGTGCCCCGCGCACGGTGCCTGGTGCGAGCGTAGATGCGTGTGTTTCCGCGTGGACGTGCGTGTGCGTGCACGCGTGTGCCCTTCGCGTCCGGAAGTACCACCAAGAGCCCCGTACCCGGCGGGCACGCTGCCCGCCCAACCCCTGCCTCTCGGAGGAGGGACCCTGGGGCCCGCAGCGGTGAGCGGGGAGGGCGGGTGCCAGCTGGGCCCGGTGAGGAGTGCTGTCTGGGGTTGTGTGTTGTAACTGGCAGCCTGGCATATGAGTCACCGGCCAAATTAACTCAAGTTTCCTTTGGGGAAAAATGTAATCAGTGAGTGCGCTCCCTTCCATTTTAGCAAATTAACTTCTCCATTTTTTTCTTTCTTTCTTTCTTTCTTTCTTTCTTTCTTTCTTTCTTTCTTTTTTTTTTTAAATTTGGGGGGTGGGTGGGCACAGAAGGGGGCAGAGAATCTTGGAGAGAGGTTGGGTCTGGGCTGAAGCGGGGGGCGGGGGCCACGCTGCTCCTGGAGGTCCTGCTGGGACCTGGGGGTAGACATGATATTTGAGGAAGAACCGCGTTTTCCTCTGAGCACGTTTCCTGGACGCTTTTTTCTGTGCCCACCAACTGGAAGGACGTAACAGCCCCACTGGGAGCAAATGGGGAGGTTTTCCCCGGGCCGGAGCAGGCCTCCTGGGAGAGATCGTTCCAGTGCCAGAAAACACCAGTCTGGAAGCTTCTACAGGCCTTCCTGTGTGTGAATGACCACACTGCCGTCATTCGCACGGGCACCGGAGGGCCCGGCCTGCTGTTTCTAGGACTTTCATCTCCATTCTTCATGTTCATACCTCTGAGGAAGGTATTGCAACCCCCCTTACCCAGGCGAGGAGTCTTTATCCCCTGAGAAGTGACACAGTGACCCCAGACCCTGTTCCCTTCAGCCCTTAGCTGGGCCACGTGATCCTTTCCCCTCAGATGTTGGGGGATACAAAAGGTATTTGATCTTTTTTAACATTTTTTTTAAGTGTATTTATTTCTTTATTTAAATGTTTATTTATTTTAGAGACAGAGGGAAAGAGACAGAGCGTGAGCAGGGAGGGGGACACAGAATCCCAAGCAGGCTCCAGGCTCTGAGCTGTCAGCACAGAGCCTGACGTGGGGCTCGAGCCCACGAACCGTGAGATCAGGACTTGAGCCGAATTCAGACGCTTAACCAACTGAGCCACCCAGATGCCCCTGAAGTTTATTTATTTTGAGAGAGACAGAGACAGCACAGGTGGGGGAGGGACAGAGAGAGAGGGAGAGAGTGCTGCCAGCCCAGAGCCCCCGTGCGGGGCTCGAACTCACAAAACCATGAGATCGTGACCTGAGCCCAAACCAAGAGTCAGATGTTTAACTGACTGAGCCACCCAGGCGTCCCCAAAAGATATTTGTCCTTAAAGAGCCCAAGAGTGCCCTGAGGCCCTGGGGCCTGTGGTGTGGCCTGGGTGCACGTCAAATCTCTTCTTGGGGGTCCACCCCTCTGTTGGCATCAGGCCCCTTCATTGTCCAGCCCTTACCGGCTGAGGTTCTGCTTTCTCTGAGAAGCTTCCAGACTGTCCCCAGCCCACGTACTCTCCCCCACCCTCCTCCCACCTCCCATCGGTCAGTGCCCTGATATGCTGACCGCGGGTGCCGGATCTGTGTCCACCGTGGGCACGGAAAGCTGTTCCATCATGCGTGGGTGGAGGGTGGGACGGGCAGGCCGAGCAGGGGGCAAAGGTGAAATGTGTACCCAGCCTGGCCTGTGGGGTCTGGTCCGCAGGGAGGTGGCTTCGGGCAAGAGCAGGGGCAGGCGTGGGGCCCGAGGAGCTGTGTGGTCCCGAGGAAGCAGTCCTCTGCCCCGAGCCTGGGTGGGGCTCTAGGGTGCTCCTCCCTCTGGGGTGCTCCTCCCTCTAGGGTGCTCCTGAGCACTGCCATTTGGACTCCTTGGAGTCGCAGCCTGTGGGGCGCTGGGCTCCCTCGGTGCCTGGCAGGCACCTGACTTCCCCGGTGGGCGGAGTCAGGGAGGGGAAGGATCAGGGATCCAGGCTCCACTCAAGCAGGGTTTCTGGCCACCGTTGCCCCCACAGCGTGACCGTGGGGCAGGAACTGAAGCAGACACCGTGTGGCCAGCCCGGCCTTCAGGTGAGCATCATCAAGCCGTTTGTGGGTGGCATCAGATGGTCAGAGCAGTGCAGGACGACCTGGGGAGCAGCCCATTGGGGGCTCCCTGCAGGTGTTTCCTCTGTGGGGTCCCATGGGTGGTACTTATGGTGGTCACGATGCTGGGAGGGACGACTGGCGCTTGGCAGGCAGGGATGCACGCGGGTCTCTAACGTGCCCAGTGAGAAATGGTGACTGCATTCCAGGGAGAACTGCAAATGTCCCTCCAGGCATTCCTGTGGGTGAAACACTTGTTGAAAATGATCTGAGCCTAGGGACACCTGGGTAGCTCCGTTGGTTGAGTGTCTGACTTCAGCTCAGGTCATGATCTCGTGGTTCGTGGGTTCAAGCCCCGCATGGGGCTCTGTGCGGACAGCTCGGAGCCTGGAGCCTGCTATGGATCCTGTGTCTCCCTCTCTCTCTCTCTCTGCCCCTCTCCCGCTTGTCCTCTATCTTTCTCTCTCAAAAATAAAACAGACCTTAAAAAGTCGTTCTAGAAAATGATCGGAGCCTAGAACTGGACCCTGCTTTTCACATTTTACATATCAGCACACAGTTTGGGGGTAGGGTTTTTTTCTTTGTTTGTTTGCTTTTTTGTTTGTTTGCACAATTTTAACAAAAAAGGAGTCTCCCATGCTTGCAACTAGAGCGACAGTTGAGGAGAGATCGTCTCTTGTTTTGTCACGGGATTTTACCGAGAGTGTCCACTCTTCCAGACACGTCCCTGAACGCGAGGCTGCTCGTGGTATTTCAGTGTCAGATACAGCGTCACGACGCCAGCCCGCGCTTGGAAATGTCACATTCGTGGTGAGGAGATGAGCAGGTGCCTCAGTTCCACTGCTTCCCTAGTGTCTGGCTGCCGAAGCATTGAACACAAAACATCGTTTGGTTGTAAATCACTGTCCTTTTATTTCTCCTTTGCGTTACAGGCTAGGGCACTATTATCCTGATTTTTATAATTATGTGTGTGAATAGGTCATGTTATCGATGAACTTTATTTCTGGAGGGAGAAGGAGGGGTCACCGAGCATTCGTTAGAGGACAGAAATGCTGGGTCTGATCACGTGAGGACCGTTTCACGGATGGGAAATCTGAGTCCAGGATGTCATTGTGACCTGCTGGATGTCACCCTAGGAAGGGGCAGGACAGAACTGGAGCGCAGGTCCCTCAGGATTCCTGGTCCCGGGCTCTTTCTGCTTCCTCAACAGCCCTTAGCAGCCCTCCTCGGCCTGTCTTCTCAGCATAAGCCCTGCTCCCTGTTATAAAGGGAAACGAAAGATTTTTACCAACGTGTCGACTTTTGTTTGTCATGTCGTGGAAACTTCCTGAAAAGGCCTCGAGGCCCTAGGCTGTGTGAGCCCAGCAGTCTGCCGGTGTGCGGGGCCTCTCTGGGCTGTACCATCCGGTCACTCTGGCCACGCTCCCTCTGGAGCCAGGGGGAGGAACCAGATGACCTCCTGTGACCTCATCCAGCCAGCACTATTTTCCCCCTTTCTAGATTGTTTTTCCAATCACCAAGTGAATCTGAGTGAGACTCTCTATTCTTTCGACGACTACCTTTCAACTCAAGTTATGGTTTTATAAATAATATATATGGCAAGTCGGGACTGTGGAAAGGACGTTCTTTCGGCTCTGAAATATTTATGGCCTGGAGTGTCTGCTTACTTTTCTTTGGAGTCATTTTTTTCGCATGGCGAGCCAGAAAGCGCGACAGCCCAGGGCATCTTCGGAAAGGGAGGCACGGATGGCCCTTCCAGCCAGGCTGCGGGGCCTATCCATCCTGCGGCCGACAGGGGAGGGGACGGCGCTGCCCCGGGGGGAGCGCTCCTGAGCCCAGACCTCCTAAATTATCTCGGGGAAGGCTCTGCTCGGGTGACAAGAATCAGCTTTCCAGCGTGCAGTTTGAATACGAACAGACTCTATATCAGGCTTTCTCAGATACGTTCTGGAACCCTTGGGCCTTTCTTGGGAGGTGTGCATTCTAACCTTCATTTTACAGATGGAGAAACCGAGGCTCGGCGAGATCAAGGAATTTCTCAAGGTCAAAGCCACAATCCAGTAAGAGCCTGGATCTTTACCCAGCCTGGCTGCCGCCTTATTTCAATCTTTTCTCCTTACCCCACGATGCTGCCCAGCCTGGCCCATCACTCACCCGCAGCTGGGAGCCAGTGAATGGATTGTAGATCAGTTTCTGAGGCTGCACAGGCCGGTTTGTAACGGTTTGCAATTCCGGAGGCCTTGGATGTGGGACTAGCATAGCAATCTGTGCTGAACAGCCGGGCTCGAATCCCAATCCTAACGGAATGGATACATTCCTGCATGTGCTGAAGTGGAGCCAGATGGTGCTGGAAAGACCCACAGAGTCATCTTGTTCAACTTCCCATGTTACAGGTGGGATATGAGGAGCCGGGCAGGCGTAGGGGTTTGCTCAAGGCCGCAGAGATAGTTGGAACCCATTGGTCACAATGGTGTCTCTTGGAGACATCTGGTCAACCTCGTCTCCCTCTCATTACCCCTTTCCTTACAGGGGAAAACCAGCACCTGGAGAGTTAAGAGCTCGATCAGCGTCACAACGGTGGACGGCTATAGGGCCGTGTGCTTCCCTGGTCTGGCTGTAAATCCGCGAGGGAGTCAAATAATTTTGAGACTGTGCTTGAGGAAAAAATTCCAGGGCGTTTCTAAACTAGTTGGACCATGGAGTGGGCTGTAGTTGATAAATTACAGATATTTTTTTTTTTTCAACGTTTATTTATTTTTGGGACAGAGAGAGACAGAGCATGAACGGGGGAGGGGCAGAGAGAGAGGGAGACACAGAATCGGAAACAGGCTCCAGGCTCTGAGCCATCAGCCCAGAGCCCGACGTGGGGCTCGAACTCGCGGACCGCGAGATCGTGACCTGGCTGAAGTCGGACGCTTAACCGACTGCGCCACCCAGGCGCCCCAAATTACAGATATTTAATCGGTGATCGGATTGAGTAGCGAGGACAGAAATGTCTCACACCGTTGCTCCACTGGGAAAGACACTTCTTTTCCTGATAGTTGGTGACTCTGGGCACCCTGTGGGGCCAGGCTGGCGCTGAGTCATAACGGGGGCAGGCAACAGAGAGTAGTTGTGAAATCAGCCGGAGACAACATTTCTGAAGAAGTCTGGCTCAACTCGGAGCCAGATGGAAGTGTTGGGCTGCCCTGCTCTGGCCGCCTTGGGCCTGGGACCCCCTCCCTGCTCCTGCCATGGGAACTCCCCCTGTGGTAGATACAATCTTCAGAGATGGCCCCCACAGTGAGCCGTGCCTCCTGGAGTCCATGCTCTTGTACAGCCCTCTCCCCTTGAACGTGGGCTGGCCCTGTGTGCACCAATAGATGTCGCGGACGTGACCGAGCGACTTCCAAGGCCACGTCGGAAGAAGAGGCTCCTCGGAGGTGACCTCTCCACAAACGAGAGCACGTGCAGGCATGGGGGAAAGCGGGGGCCTACGGAAGGAGGGTCTCTCTGCCCTTCCCTCTGGACAGCCCTGCCTCACCTTGAGTCATTCTTAGACCTCACCTCTGCCCTTGGTTTCTGACCATCTCCCAAAAAGTGTGGTCAGCAGGCCCGAATTGTCAGTATGTGAGGGGTGTCCCACTTGACCCGAGCAGCATTCTGGGCATGCGCAGAGGGACCGCACATTGTCCGCGATGGTACCCTGCCGGCTTTGGAGATGCAGGAGGGCCGTGGGCCAAGGGATGCAGAAAGTCTGCAGGAGGAGGCAGAGGCGAGTGGACAAGATTCTCCCCAGAGCCTCCGGAGTGGGAAGCAGCCAATGCTGACCCCCCGAAGAACGCAGTGAGCCCGCGTCAGATCTCCAACTCCAGAACTAGAAGATAATCGATATGCATGGTTTTAAGCTGCTACATTTGTGGTCACTTGCCACAGCAGCTGTAGAAAACTAATCCAGTGGGGCTCAGAGAGGCTCTGTAACTTACCCAAAATGACACAGTGTTAGGAGCGATCCCAGGTCAGCCTGACCCCAGAGCCCTTTGCTGCTCTGGGGTCCTCTGCTCCACACTGCCTCCTGCTGGTGCTCAAGGTGGCCTCCATACGGGGGCGGGGAGAGCTCGGGGAACTGGGTACTTGAAGAATGGGGCAGAGGGACACAAAGCCGGGAGGGATCTGTGACCCTGCTGCCCATGGAGAGGCCCCCTCTCTTGGCCCCGGCTTCGAACAAGACAAACCGTGAGATCATGATCCGAGTCAAAGTCAGACGCTCAACCGACTGAGCCACCCAGGCGCCCCCTAGCCTGTTATGTTTTTACGTGACTTAACGTATCTTGCTTATTTCGTGCCTCCCTCCGTAGAATTTTGGTTCCGTGAGGGGAGGGACTTTGCACATCTTCTCCTCCAAGGTGTCCCCAGACCAAACACAGTGCCTGGTACGAGACAGGTGCTCCAAACGCGTTTGTTGACTGAGTGAGTGAGCGAATGACAGCGTAATGAGTGAAAGCGGTCCTCTGTGGACGTGAGTCTCCCACCGAGGCATCGCTGAGGGCTGGGGATTTGAGGGACTGATTTTCTCACAAAGGGGCCAGCAGCGAGTGCACCGGGTTGGGGAGGGGACTTTTAGGAGGCCGGCGGAAGCAGCTATGATCTGAGCGCATGAAACGGGCGTGACACGGGTGACCTCACAGGCCTGAAGGACACGGAAGGAGTCCTTGGCCTCCAGTGACTTTCAGCGGGGGGGGGGGGGGGGGGGGGGGCGGGGGGGGGGGGGACGGGCACCTGGGTTTATTTATAGCTTGAGTGGACTGTGTTCTCCATTCGGAAGGAGCAGAGAACAAGGAGCATGAGCTGAGTCATGAGCTTGGGGAACGGGCAGTGGTGGGGAGGGTCTGGGGCCCCTGGAGTGAGTGGGGGACGGGCAGAGGGAAGGGGGCAGGACCTGGGATTCCAAAGCGACGGGTGACTCTAGAAGGTCAGGTCCCCAGAAAGCGGACTCGGGCTGGAGACTTTGTGCCGGAAGGTTAATGGGGTTGCTCCCTGGATCAGTGCCTAAGAGGGAAGGGCAGCAGCGGGGCTCAGAGGGAGCACTGGCCTTGCAGCCAGACCTCAGCCAACCTCAGGGCTGCCGCTGGGCCTCCAGAGCCCCACGCTCGGCTCTCAGGGGCACAGGCTGCCCCAGTACGGGTCCGGCCCGAGGGCGGGGGTGGGGCTCGCCTCAGAGAGGGCCATGCAGTCACCTTCCCGGCCGGCCGGCCGTTGGGGGATAATCCCTCGGACTTTCGGGAGCCTTTGGGTGGCCGAGGGAGAGCAGCAGGGGCTGGGGTGCGTGTGGGCAGGTGGGGGCGGAGGGGAAGGATGTGGGTGTGCAAGAGCATGGCCACGTGCGGACAGGGTCAGAGCCTCCACGGGCCAGCTGTGTGTGTGGGAGCCCGCCTCCGTCGGGGCTGTGTTGCTGAGGGTCCTTGGGGTCCCGTCTCCGGGGGTGGAGAGCCCCTCTCCTTCCTTGGTGACGTCGAGGAGGTGCTGGGGCGGCCCTCAGGGTGGGGGACACTGGGGCCGCCCCACCGTGAGGCCCACGGGGGGACTCCGGGCTGAGGGCGAGTGGGGGAATTTATAACCAGAGAGCGTCGTCAAAGCCAAGCCCGAGAAACTAAGCCCCGGGTCCCCCCAAAGCCTGCACAGCCTATTGCTGGTGAAAACAGCAATTATGAGCCGTGTTATTAAAGGCTGCAGGATTTTAATTAACAATGGAATTACCAGGCCAGGGAAGAGATAATGACGGATTGCTGGAAGGCAGTTGGGGTTTGCTGTGGGTTGGCTGCCGTTACAGCCTCTGTCAGCCCCTGCTAGGCCCGGGAGCTGGTGGGGCCGCCCCCCCCCACCTCCTTCCCCAGGCTTTCTAGTTGCTAATGAGAAGCATTTGCACAGAGCTCGGGGCCAGGCTGGCCAGAGCTGGCGATGGTGGCGGTGTGTGTGTTCCTAGGGGGCAGCCGACACCCCAGGACTCCAAGGCCTGGGTGTGGACCGATGAGCGGACCAGATAGGGGGGTTTCCCGGCAGGGCCAGGATGGGGAGCCCAGCAGAACCGAGGGACCGCCAGCTACAAGGCCGCTGGGAAGGAGGCTGTTCTCAACACTTGGGTCCGCCGCCAGCCTCCCCAGAACCTCCTGGGCCTCTTATACAGCCGGTCCCCGGGTCCCGTCCATGGGCAGGTTAACGAGGAGATTCTCATCAGGTTCAAGTTTCAAAACCAGTGAATTTGAGGCCTTTGGTTTTCAAATGTTTGGCTTGTCTCCTGCCTTAGCAGCCCTTGCCTCAAACGCAATCTTAGGGGGAAGGTGAATGAGCCCAGCAGAGTGCTCCGTCAGTGCCAGGACTGGGGAGGGGGTGGGTCCCCTTTTGCAAACAGCCCCTAGGATCGGTTCAGGCGAACGCAATTTCTTCTCTGTCTCCAGCACCTGCCCCTTCCCTATGCAGTCCTGGGACGGTTCGGACGGTGGCCGGAGCGAGGCCTTAAGGAATGGACTGGGCAGGGCAGCAGCTGAGTTCCGGAAGATTTTGACCCAGGAAGGACAGACCGAAGAGCGCTTCGCGGCTGAGACTTGGGATAATGAGGGCAGGGCTCTGACTCCTACTGCCTGATGAAACTCACCGCACGAGTTACGACGCTTGCGTGCCTCGGTTTCCTCAGCTGTGAAATGGGTGTGAGGCGGGACTCTGAGACTCTCTTTCTTGCGGAATGTTCTGGAACTCCGGCGAGGAGCATGAGTCCACACGGGCCAAGCCCTTAGAACCGGGCTCGTCGGCAGTGACTGGTCAGGAAGTGCTCCCTGTGACGGGCCAGCTCAGAGCCATTTGACAAAGCGCACGGGGCTCCTGCCCAGAGCCTGCCGGGGGTGTCAGGAGAGGAGCTCTCTCAGCTTGGAGGCAACCACTGGCATGTCAACCTTGCCTCTGGCGCCCCCTCCCCACGCGGCCCCCCGCCAGACGCTTGCTCCTCTGAAGCCCCGTCCGGAGGGATGACAAGAGATGGCTGCCTGGTTCCCAGTCTACATCATCCGGGACTCCCCAGTGGCTTTTGGCACAACTGACCTCTGTCCTCCAGAAGCGCGTTCTCAGCTTGTCCTCTGGGACCCTGCACCCTCCTCGCCTTCGCTGGCAGCTCCTCAGCGGGGCGGACAGGCTCTCCCTGAGGGCCTCGGTGCTGTCTGGGTGCACACACGGCTTTTTCAGCTCCTCCTGGGTAACTGGGGCGGACGGATGACTCTCTTGGTTTCTGTGGTCGGGTCTTTCCTTTGGACGATCTTCTGAGGTCTGGACCTGACTCTTGATTATCTCTTGAGTTAGCTCTAGCGTTCCCGCTGTCAAGCAGCCCTCTGCGTTGGACTCATAGCCAGGGTGCAAGCAAGGTTTATTAAATGGCCAACAAGAGAAGTGGAGTGAGGTCAGACAGTTTCTAGGACATTTCCTGGCTACGCGAACTTTCTTCTTTTTTAAATACATTTTTTGAAACATGTATTTATTTTTGAAAGACAGAGAGAGACAGCACGAGTTGGGGAGGGGCAGAGAGAGAGAGGGAGGCACAATCCGAAGCAGGCTCCAGGCTCCGAGCTGTCAGCACAGAGCCCGACGTGGGGCTCGAACTCACAAACCGAGAGATGGTGACCTGAGCCAGAGTCGGACACTTAACTAACTGAGCCACCCAGGTGCCCCTACATAAACATTAATTCTGTGAGATTAACTGGAAATGGTGCTTGGGGCCTGGCAGTCACTGCATGTGTGGGTTCAGTGCCAATATAAGGATGCAAGAAGTAACCCTTTCATTATTTGCTGAGCCCTTGGACGTGATCCCATGAGGTCCTCTGAACCGGTATTATTCTATTATGTACATGAATATTCTGAAGCACGGACACATCGGCCATTTTGCCCAAGCATTGCCACCCCCAGAAATTCACTTATAAAGAATTGGGCAAATAATTATTGAGTCGATTGTGTGGCAGAGAATAAAAGAAGGTTATATACCGTCCAGCTGCGTTTTTTGCGGATGCCGGATTTGTGAATTCACCCGCTCACTAAAGTTTATCTGTAATCCAAATGTGCCATCAACGCTCACAGTGCTTTCACTGTTATGAATCTCTGCAGGGTGGTGACAATTTCTATTTGCCCAATGCGCATGTCCCCTGCGGAGGTTGAACGAGGCCACGCCCTGTCTTCTTGTTTCAGCTCTCATATGGAGATCCCCAGAGGCTGGAGAGGACAGGGGCCATTCAGCCTAGTGCACGCTCTGACCCTGGGGCCAATGGCACGGGTTTGAATCCCAAGGTTGGCACCTGCTAATGGGGCAGCCCCAGGTGAGCCACTTAACCCTTCTGGGCTTCATTTAATCTTTTTAAAAATAAAAATAAAAAAATAAGGGGCTCCTGGGCGGCTTAGTCAGTTAAGCATCTGACTCTTGACCTCAGCTCAGGTCATGACTTCAATGGTTTGTGAGACAGAGTCTGCTTGGGATTCTCCCTCTCTCTCTCTCTCTCTCTCTCTCCCTCTCTCTCTGCCCCTCCTCCATTCTTTCTCTTGATTCTCTCTCTTTCAAAATAAATAAGCATTTAAAAAATAAATAAAGGGAAGCCTGGATGGCTCAGTCAGTTAAGCATCTGACTCTTGATTTGGGCTCAGGTCATGATCTCGTGGTTTATGAATTTGAGCCCCGCATCAGGCTCTGTGCTGACAATGCAGAAGCTGCTTGGGATTCTCTCTCTCCCTCTCTCTCTCTGCTCCTCCCCTGCTCGCTCTTTCTCTCTCTCTCTCTCTTTCAAAATAAATAAACTTTAAACAAAATCTATCAAAAATTTTAAAAATAAGTAATAAATAAAAAGTAAAAAAGATAGAACCTTCCAAACTGATCACCAATCACTAAAATATAAATGAGCTAAACTCTCTAGTTAAAAGGCAAAGACTGTCAAAGAACATTAAATGAGAATCCAACAATATACTATTTTCAAGGGATATATACACACACACATACACACACACAGAAAAACATTAAGGATATGGAAAGATGGAGAATCAAAGGAAAAAAGGTATGTTCTAGGAAAATGAAAAAAAATAAGAAAAGAAAAATAGGATAACTATATTAATGTCTGAAAGAAAGAAAAAAACAGACTGTAATTCAGGCCAAAAGCATTATCAGAGATAAAGAAGGTCAATGGGAAATAAAAAAGAATTAATTCAATAGGAAGATAGACAATTTGAATATTTTATACCTTAATCACACAGCCTAAGATATTTAAATTTTTTTAAATGGTTATTTATTTTTCAGACGGGGGAGGGAGGGAGAGAGAGAGCTCAGCGGGGGAGGGCAGAGAGAGAGGAAAACACAGAATGGGAGGCAGGCTCCAGGCTCTGAGATGTCAGCACAGAGCCTGACACGGGGCTCTGAACACATGAACCGTGAGATCATGACCTGAGCCAAAGTTGGATGCTTAACCGATTGAGCCACCCAGGAGCCCCTCATAGCCTAAGGTATTTAAAGCAAGAATTGACAGATATAAAAGGAGATATGAAAGTCCAATATTATAATGGAACAGTTAAACTTAATGGTTACAATAACTTATAAATCAAGTGGATAAAAATAAGAAAGCACTTAAAAGATTTATTTTTTTTTCTTTAAAAAAAATTTTTTTTTCAACGTTTATTTATTTTTGGGACAGAGAGAGACAGAGCATGAACGGGGGAGGGGCAGAGAGAGAGGGAGACACAGAATCTGAAACAGGCTCCAGGCTCCGGGCCATCAGCCCAGAGCCTGACGCGGGGCTCGAACTCACAGACCGCAAGATCGCGACCTGGCTGAAGTCGGACGCTTAACCGACTGCGCCACCCAGGCGCCCCAGCACTTAAAAGATTTAATAGTACATATCACAAACTTGAAGCAGCCATACAGAGAACATTGTACCCAACGATGGGAGAATATTTTTTTTTCCCCCAAGGGCACACATACACTTATGAGAAATGACCACATTCGTTCATAAAGCTAGCTTCAACAACTTTCAAAGGATGTGTTCCATAAGACTGTATTTTAGGACCACAGTGAAATTAATTTTGACATCAATGGGAAATAGATAACTCGAAAGACAGTATACATTTGGAAATTTAAGCAGAAAAACTTCTCAATCCACGGTTAATAAAAAAATAATAATCCATGTTCATGGGGTAGAATGCTATTGAGAATAAAAACAAATTAAATACAGCCACACGCATCAATGTAAATCAACCTCCAAAGGGTATTTAGCAAAAGAAGAAAGTCATAGAAGAGTGTATCCAGGATGGTCTCCATTTATCTTAAGGTCACAGGGAAGCAAAGGGAACAATACATCACTTAGGGATACAGATGTGGGTGGTTTTAAAGAGAAAAGCAAGGGGATAATGAACGTGAAATTTGGAACAATGTATTTCACAATAAACATTGTTTTACAAAGAGCCTCTGACCTGGGACTTCTCCTTTATCTGGCCGGAAAGGTGGCCCCTCTCGCGGGACTAAAGAGCTTCTTTCAGGAAAGACGCAGCAGGACAGGAACAAAACTTGGCTTTAGTTCATTGGTGGGAAAAAAAAAAAATCAGTCCTGTTGAATTTAGACTTTTTTTTTTCCCCAGATGGTACTCATTTCAGGAGACAGCCTGAGCATCATCACTGTCTCTCATTTGCTGAAACAAATTCCTCACAAATAAAGGCATGTTTCCATCTTGAGCTGCTGTTCTGTCAGCTGCTATTGTGACATCTCCTCTCTTGCCTTGGGCCTGTTTCGCTCTCCCCACCCTCCCCCTGCTCTCCTCCTCCTCTTCCTCCTCCTCCTCCTCCTCCTCCTCCTCCTTCTTCTCCTTCTGGTCCCTTTCTTAGAGTTTTGGCACTGGAGGAGATGCTCATCCCATGCATGGGTATGAGCTTCCTGGGTAGATGTGTGGCCTCTACTTACATACCTCCCTTGATGGGGAACTCACTCCTTCAAGTGGACTTATTGGAACCCAAGTCCAACTGCCTTTGGCATCCACCTGTTGCCGATGGCTCAGCAACTGGGGTCCCCGACCACAGCCAATCTACCTCTCCTCCTTGGATATGCTGCAGATGTTTGCCAACGGTAGCCCTGTCCTCCCTCCTCCCGTGCAAAATCCTCTGCTTCTGGGAAAATGTATTTAGTTTCTGTGTTCCTTCCCTACATCACTGCTGGGCTGTTTGAAAAGTATATCCACTCCCTATTGTGCACATACTGGTGTGGGACGTTGTGAGGGCCAGGCGGGGGGTGCTTACGGACTTCTCTCAGGATTTGGGCGGGTATGGGCATGAGGCAGGACGGACCAGCAGGTGGCCAGGGGGATGAGCTTGGGCAGTGGGCCAAGTACAGAGCCTGGTCTCACCTCTCATTCAGGGAAGACATCAGGCCCCCACTCAGACTTTCTCTCATGCCACCAGCCTGGTGGCCTGTGTGCCTGGTGGGTCACCTATGCCACATTCCTGCCGGCACTTCCTGTCCGTACCACTCAGCCACGTCCCCCTCAACCGTCACAACCTGAGAGTTATCATCAACTAGAACTTGATCCTGAAAATTAAAAAGAAGAGGAAGAAGAAGGAGAAGGAGAAGGAGAAGAAAATATATATATAGGTGCTTGGGTGGCTCAGTAGGTTAGGTGTCTGACTTTGCCTCAGGTCACAATCTCATGGGTCACGGATTCATGGGTTCAAGCCCAGTCTCTCTGCCGTCAGCGCAGAACCTGGAGCCTGCTTCGGAACCTCTGTACCTCTGTCTCCCTCTCTCTCTCTGCTTGTTCCCTCTCTCCCTCTTTCTCTCTCTCTCTCTCTCACACACACACACACACACACACACACACACACAAATATATAGATATATAAATTAAATTGTCATCAGATAAATGAATGCACATGAAGAAAAAGATCACATAGAGAGGCTTAGATGAGGAAAAGCAGCAAGTCCTACCCCCCACCCCCGCCCAGCCCCCCATCCTCAGTTACCCTGTATGTGTAACCACTTCCTCCTTACTTCTACCTGGAGATTACCTTCTGATCTCTAAGAACAAGCTCATACTGCTCTTATCCATCGGCATTTTGAGTTGGAGGCGATAGAAACCAGCTCTGGGTAATTTAAATAGAAGGAGCACTTATTAGTAGCTTACTGGGAGGTCCCACCAATAGGAGACTGGAGATCTGGGGGGGTGGGGGGAACCCCCAATTCACACCTCGGTGTTGGCCCAGTGAAGACCGCTCCGGGCCCTGGGTGCTGCAGACTGTGTATCCAGCACCCCGGATGCTGGACGTTGCTCTGTGCTCCCTGCCGCTTCTAGAAGCCGGGGTGGCCGCCCCCAGCCGGCTCTGGCTTCTCCAGGGTGGAATCACAGTCCAGCCGAGCGCATCTGATCGGCCGAGCCGGGCCGGCGGCCGAACCTGAGCCTGGCTGCAAGGAAGGGCTGGGAAGGAGGATTTGGCCTTTCCCCCTTTCTATGGGTGGAGGAGGATTCCCCAAACAAGGGAGAGGCGCCGCGATGCCGAGCCCCCGATAAGGAGGACGTGTCTCCTATGCTGGGATTTATCAGTTGTAGGTATCGCGTGACCTCTTGCTTGGAGACCTGAAGATCTAACTTATTTCTCCCCCTTTCAGCCCCACCTCTCCTCCCAGTTAGCTATCCCCCCATTTATAGTTATTATTTATCTTCAGACTTTGTTTCCGCAATTATTGACAGCCTGCTGCATACGATAAGGCTATGGACCTTTCTCCCATTAATGCTGGCTCTC
>NW_024412447.1:8277185-8279925 GCF_014898765.1 Herpailurus yagouaroundi | reverse complement strand
CCCCCCCCCGCTCTGGTCTCCCTACAGCCGTCTTGTGTCTGTTTCCACCCTCACGTTTGAAAATATGTGCATTTTAAATGTTTATTTATTTATTTTTGAGAGAGAGAGAGAGAATGCACCAGCAGGAGAGGGGCAGAGACAGAGGGAGACAGAGAATCCCAAGCAGGCTCCACGACAGTGCGGAGCCCGAGGTAGGGCTCAGTCCCACGAACCATGACCTGAGCTGAAATCAAGAGTCAGATACTTAACCGACCGAGCCACCCAGGCGCCCCAGAAAATATGTGCATTCTTTAGCCTGAATTAAGTCTTCTCTGCTCTGTTATGGGCTGACTATGGAAGCTGAAAATAAATAAAGCGCTTCCCCTGTTGTGATTATGTAAATAGTGCCCATCCTCTTTGCTGATCAGGACACTGCCAGTCTAGAACTTTCCTTCATTGTCCCCTTGGGCTGGAACCACTGTGGCTTACCATCCATTTCTTCCTCTTTCTCAGTTTACTTACTTTTTTCCTCTTGGGGCGGGGGGAGAGCGAGGGGAGGGAGAGTGGGTAAGCGATGGGCTAGCTGAGACTCTGCATGTCCCATAAAATACAATCTGGTCCTCTGGTTTGAGTGCTGGTTTGACTGGGTCTAGAATTTTAGGTTATAAATCACTTCCCCTCAGAAAATAGAAGGCAGTGCTCTATTATCTTCTGGCAGACGGTGCTGTGAAAGAGACTGGTGTGGCTGGTTGGCCGATAGTTTCTCTGAAGGTGACTTCCACTTCTGCCCGCCAGAAATGTTTAGCGCTGTCTGTTTACCATGGGTGTGTCTGCTGAGGTGTCTCCATGATGGGTCTCTGTGTCTTTTCTTTAGATTCCTTCACTGTGCTGGATGCTCAGTCCGGAGCCTTGTGGCCTCTCTGTTCCGGAAACTTCTCTTCGGTGTGTCTTTGGTAATTTATTCCCTTTGTATTCTGAGTTCTCCTTCTAGAGTTCCCAGTGTCAGCCATTGATTCCCTTCATCCTGTCTTTCCTTTTACCTTCTGCCTCTCTTTTCCCCTACTTTCTCATCAGTAACTTTTATGAGATTTTACAAAGTCTAGCAAACACAGGGGCACCTGGGTGGCTCCGTCGGTTGAGCGTCCAGCTCCGGTTCGGGTCGTGATCTCACGGTTCACGAGCTTGAGCCCCGCATCGGGCTCTCTGCCGTCAGCGTGGAGCCCGCTTCGGATCCTCTGTCCTCCTCTCTCTCTGCCCCTCCCCTGCTGGTTCTTTCTCTCTCTCTCAAAATAAGTAAATAAACTTAAAAATAAAATAAAAAATAAAAATTCTGCCAAACACATTGAAGATTTTTTTGGATGTTTATTTATTTTTGAAGGGGGGGAGGGGCAGAGAGAGAAGGAGATACAGAATCGGAAGCAGGCTCCAGGCTCTGAGCTGTCAGCACAGAGCCCGACGCGGGGCTTGAACTCACAAACTGCGAGGTCGTGACCTGAACCAAAGTCAGACACCTGAGCGACCGAGCCACCCAGGTACCCTGCAAAAACATTTTAAATTCCTTCCAACTCTTTTTTGTTTTCTTATCGAATCCCCTGGCGCTGTGAATTGGAGTTTTTGTTAAAATGATTTTCTCACCCCTGAATTAGGTCGTCTTCCTTGGCGGCATTTTTTTTTTTTCAGGGTAAATTTTATTGACACGCGTAAAGTGAAAAGCCAGAGATAGTTGGTTTTTCAAACCCCCAAAAGCCCCACATTTCTGGATTCTCTTGCTTCCCTTCTGTTTGTGTTTGCGAACTGGTTCAGTCTCTTCTGAGCTCATCTCTTTCTTTTTCTTTTTTTAATTTTTTTTTAACGTTTATTTATTTTTGAGACAGAGAGAGACAGAGCATGAACGGGGCGGGGGGGAGGGGGTCAGAGAGAGGGAGACACAGAATCCGAAACAGGCTTCAGGCTCCGAGCTGTCAGCACAGAGCCCGACGCGGGGCTCGGACTCACGGACAGCGAGATCGTGACCCGAGCCGAAGTCGGCCGCTTCACCGACGGAGCCACCCAGGCGCCCCTGAGCTCATCTCTTTCTTGCCACATCTTATTCGTGGCACACACAGGTCATGCTGCCTCTTTCCAGCAACTTTCCCTAAAGCTACATACAGGCTCAGAGGGCACAGGGCACGCGTTCTGATAACAGGGGTTACCGCAGACCCAACCTATGAGGTACCCAGAGTTCCGTCGTGGTTTCATGGGGCTCCCCGGCCCCCCAACCAGATAGGCCTAGTTCCTTATCATCTGCCACCCAATTCCTAAGCCCGTGTCACGTTTCTGGTTTGTTATCACAGCTGCACTGCTCCGTTTCCTTCCTGTACTCGTCAGGGTGGTCAGTGAGCTGCTGTAATGAGTAAACCCCTGCCGTGGCTTATTTCTGAGGCTTCCTTCTTCCTGGCCGGTTTCACTCACGGACAGGCTGGCCGTTTCCCCCAGGGAAACGGCTCCGAGCTGTCATTCCTTCCGCGTGCCCCGCGTCCGACACCTCATTCACGGGATCACGGCAGCCCCTCCGTCTTCCACCGGAGGCTTCCAAGGTCAGTCTGGGTGTCGACCTTCAGCTGGCAGAAAGAGGGAGAGCGCGGAGAACCGCGCACGGGGGATGTGGATGGACGGGGCCTGGCAGCGTGCCCATCACCGCCCGTCACGTGGATCGGGCCGGAGCGCAGCCGCAAGACTATACCTCGTTGCCAGAAGCAGTGGAAAACCTAGTCACGTGCCC
>NW_024412447.1:8236938-8267185 GCF_014898765.1 Herpailurus yagouaroundi | reverse complement strand
CACCACAGAGCCCGATGTGGGGCTCGAACCCACAACCTGCGAGATCATGACCTGAACCGAAATCAAGAGTCGGACGCTCAACTGACTGAGCCACCCAGGCGCCCCTCAAGCAGACGTTTTCACTTCTTCCTTTTCAGTTCTGATGGCTTTTCTTTCTTTTTCTTGCCCGTCTGCTCCGGCTAGGGTTTCCAGTACTGGGTTGATTAGGAGTGGTGAGAGCGGACATCTTTGTCTTTTCCTGATCTTAGATGAAGAGCTTTCAACCTTTCACCATTGAGTATGAAACGGAGGTACTGAACTTGGCCTTGGCCTTAGCTTTTCTGAGCCTCGGTTGCCTCATCTGCAAAATGGGGGAAGTGATCCCTACCCAGGCTTTTGTTCTTAGTGAAAATATACGCGAGGTCTGGACCCTCAGTTCAAGGTGGCTAATCTGATTATGTCGGGATGGGCCACTGCAATCATGGAGGGCTTCCTGCAGGAATGTCTGGGTCCTAAAAGACAGGAAGGGCTTGGTGAATGAGACACCTGTGTGTGCGAGTGGGTGAGGAGTATTGGGGGAAATGGCTAATTTGGCCTCCTGGGATGGCTGCAAAGTAGGGGTCCCACAGACGGTGGGGACCGTGGGTATGTGTGGGCACTTACTGGAGCTGAGCAGGGGCCTTGGGGTGACAAGCAGGGAGCAGAGGGTGTGGTGGGGATCGGATGCAGGAGGAGAGGGAGAGGGTAGGGCAGATGTCTCCGAAGTCTCAAACTGGAGTGGCCAGGAGCTCAGGGGTAGGTGAGGGACTGCCTTAAGAGGAGTCCATGGCAGTTCGGGGATCTGCCAGTGACTGAATTGTGGAAGAATTCCCAAATTCACTTGTTGAAGCTCTGAACAACCCCCCCCCCAGCCCCCCGCCATGACTATATTTGGAGACAGAGATTTTTTTTTTCCAACGTTTATTTATTTTTGGGACAGAGAGAGACAGAGCATGAACGGGGGAGGGGCAGAGAGAGGGAGACACAGAATCGGAAACAGGCTCCAGGCTCTGAGCCATCAGCCCAGAGCCCGACGCAGGGCTCGAACTCACGGACCGCGAGATCGTGACCTGGCTGAAGTCGGACGCTTAACCGACTGCGCCACCCAGGCGCCCCGAGACGGAGCTTTTAAAGAGATAATTAAGGGGCGTCTGCGTGGCTCAGGTCATGATCTCATAGTCCGTGAGTTCGAGCCCAGCATCGGGCTCTCTGCGGTCAGCGTGCGGTCCTCTTTGGGTTCTCTGTCCCTCCCTCTGCCCCTCCCTATCTTGTGCATGTTCTTTCTCTCTCAAAAATAAATAAAACATTAGAAAAAAAAAACCCAAAGATTAAAAAAAATAAAGAGGTAATTCAGGTTAAATGGCATCGCAAGGTGGCCCTGAGGCGGTAGGGCTGGGGTCCTCGTAAGAGGAACAGACCAGGAAAGGCCACATCGGGACACAGGGAGAAGGCTGCCGTCTGCAGGCCAAGGAGAGGCCTCAGGAGAAGCACGCCCTGCCGATACCCTGACTTGGACAGCCGGCCTCCAGAACTGAGGCACGGAGTCCTGGTGTTTAAGCCCCCCGCTCAGGGGGACGGTGGGAGGGCGGGCGGAGCAGACGAACACAGGACCCGAGGGAGGCAACAGCCCCTCAGTGCCATCCCTGGGAGCCTCACCGGGCAGGTCCTGAGAGGCCCCGGTGGGACCTCCGGGAGGGGACAGGCGGGTCTGAGGCCTGGTTGCCCTCGGCGGCAGGGGTGAAGGCACCCCTCCCCTCCTTCTCTTCTTTGAGCCTCAATTTCCCACCACAGGACCAGGGGAATGGACCACGGGGTCACAGGGCCCCTTCGAGCCCTCACTGTGGCGACGGAGTCCAGCCTGAAGCTCGGACCCCGTGGCTCAGAGGAAGCTCCTGAGATGAGTGTCCAACACGGTGAGAGTTTTGATGTGACATCCTGGCAGGAAGGTGCCGGGCTGGTGCTCTCCCAAGAAGATCAGCGTTTCTTAGAAACAGATGAGCTCTCCCAGAGCAAAGGCAGCCCCCCCTTGACCAGATTACAGGCCCTCCCCCCCCCCCTGTCCTCCCACCCCCCTCGGACCTGCCCAGAGGGAGAGCGAGCCGTCGTCAGGGTCGGCCTGCCTCGGGTCACGGTCTCCTCGGACAGTCCACACCCGGTGACCAAGCGAGGCGAGGGTCTAAGGTCCGGCCACCTCGGGCCCGGCTGGGAGACTTCAGCGGGTCCCAGTCTCTGCGGCACCCCGAGCCCAAGGGGCCGAGGATTTGTCAGACGCCCGATCCTGCTTCCCCGCTCCCCTCACAGGCGTGATCCTTAATAAGCCTGTTGGCGTCGCAAACTCGGTGTCAGCGTCTGTTTCCGGAAGCCTGACCTGTGATGACCCCACTGGGCTCGGCCGGGCCCCTCATCCCTCCTGGGGCGCATCGGTTACAGTCCCTAAGGCGGCGTCCCACGACATCTGTCCTGTTGGTGGTGCTTTTGTGGAATCCCTACCCTTTGAGTGCGGGTGGCCCTGTGACTTGCTTCTAGCCGAGTAAATATGGCCCAAGGGATGGGATGCCCCGCCCATGACTGTCTCGTGACATCAGCCTCCATCTTCGCAGGCTGGAGAGACTCCTCACTGGTCACTCAGCTGTCCAGACTCCTGCCCTACGGAAACCATGACATAAAAACGCGTATGTTGAGGGACGCCTGGGTAGCTCAGTCAGTTGAGTGTGTAACTCTTGATTTCGGTGCCGGTCATGTTTCCGGGGTTGTGGGATCGAGCCCCACGTCAGGCTCTGCCCTGAGCATGGAGCTTGCTGAAGATCCTCTCCCTCTCTCTCTCTCTCTCTCTCTCTCCCTCCCTCTCCGCCCCTCTCTCCCACTTGCCCTATCTCTAAAAATCAAAACCAAACACATGTTGTGAAGTCACTAGATGTGTGGTTACGTTTTATGCGGCAATAGAAACGAATTCAGGAGGCGTCGAAGAAAGAGCTGGGCTCTCGCCAACACGACGCCCCCCACTCGTCGAGGGCCCAGTTCCTCACCTGTGAGCTGGGGGTGGTCATAGCTCCCCGGGGGTAGCTGAGACCCGATCCACTCAGCACGGCGGCCACAGCGGGTCACTTCCCGCGTGGAATGTTCACTCTCCATCTCCGAGTGCCACGTGGTTTGGGGAAACTGGGCCACACCTCTACATTTGACTCGAGTTTGAAGACTGTCTTAAGACTCGCCTCCACTGTTGGGGACGTTACAGTTTACAAGGAACTTTCCCACGGGGCAGGGAAGCAGGAATTAACCAGCAGCGAGAGGCAAGCAGGTCACCGGGTGGCCAGGGCGGGTGGGAAACGGAGCCGAGGCCCTTCCCGGAGCTGCTTCGGGCAGCGGGTCCTGGCTCTAGGTTGCAACGGGTCCTTGAGAGACAAACACAGCCTCGGCCCTTGGTGTGTGAATGGGATGCAGAGGACGCGCAGTAGGAGAGGCCGGAGCTGGTCCCAGCTCGCTGGCTTGGAAGGTTGGATGGATGGTTCTCAGTGACCGGGAGGAAGAGCCTGACTTCCCGATCTGGCTCAGAGGGGCTTGCAGGGGAGAAGCTGGGGACCTCCCCGCCCCCCGGAGGCTGGGGGTCCGCAAGATGTGGCTGCCCGTTGAGGGACAGATGCCACGCAGTCTTCCGAGGACCTCATTTACCGGCCTCCGAGCTGCAGGCGGGGCAGATTGCCGAGGAACTTGGGGACCGCGCGGTCCAAGGTGGTGGTCACTAGCTCAGCCTGGAACGGCTCATTTGTGCTCTGGGTGAACTGGGGAAGTCACTTAGCCTCCTCTGAACATGGGGGCCCTAACTTTCTGGGGCTGGGGTGCAGGTCCCATGGGCCGGCCCAGGGAAAGCACTGGACACAGTGCCTGGTCCACGGGAAGCACCGGGGAGGCGTGGCTGCTGAGCAGGTTGCCCTGGGATGATGGCCATGCCCGTTCGCCTCTTGCCCACTGCTCCAGTCCAAGCAGAGAGCGTCACACGGGAGGGGCTCAGTAGATATTTGCGACATTAATGGAACGGGAGCCACAGGGCCAGCTGCCCTCTGTCTCTTCACGGAGGTTACATCCCGCAGAGGATGTTGGGGTGACCCTGAGTGAGAAGGAGCAGCCCCAGCAACCGGGCTGGGGCGGGCCTTCCTTTACTCCTGCCGGGCAGGGTGGAGGGCTGCAGGGTGGGGGCCCTGGGGGTCCCTGCTGCCGCATCTCTGCTGACTTCTCACCTGCCCTGGCCCCGCGGGACCCCGCGCTCTGACTCACGCTGGCTTCAGCGCCCACCCAGACCGCCTTTCCCGGCCCTCATCAGGTCCTCCGCCCGGGCAGCGCCTGGCCCCAACTATTTACTCTTGGCACATGGGACCTTCCTGTTTCTAAGAAAATGGCTTTAATTGGTAATTATCTCATGTTTTTATATGGCGTCTTTCATCCAGGTGCCCGCAGAGCCCAGCTTGTTAAACCGAATCCTTGGAAGGTGCCGAGACTTCAAACGGTGTCCCTGGTTCTTTGGGGCGCCTTGCAGGCTCCCCACAGCGTGACCACCCCGAGGTCAACGCGAGGCGTCTGCTGCACCTCTGTGCCCCAGGGTCGGGTGGGAGGAGGATCATGACCTCGCGAGGCTTCACTACAAATCCCGATGTGCCCAGCCCCGTGCAGGGCCCTGAGGTGGGGCGGGGAGAGGAAAGGCCTGCCCTTGTCTTCAAGAGTTCAGTCTTGTATGCACCCATCCCCCCCCCCCGCCCCAATCCCCCAGGGCTGGAGACCCCACCACAACCTTCATTCACTCACCACTCATTTGACGATATTAACTGAGCACTTACTCTCCGCCTGCGGAAGCCGTGGGGGACCTCACTACCTTCCTTGTTGCGACGGAAGCCTGACTTCTCCCTCTGCCCCAAGCCAGGCTCATAGCAGGTGTTCCTCCTACAGGGTATAGTTAGCTGAGACAGAGAGAGCTAGAGTGAGAGCGAGAAAGAGAGAGAGCGCCTGAGATTTATTTTAAGGAATAGGCCTATGCTATCATGGAAGTTGTAAATCCCAAGCCCGCAGGGAAAAGTTACAGTCTGATTCCAAAGTCTGTTGGCAGAAATTCCTTCTTGCTGGAGGCGGGGTGGGGGGGTGGGGAGGTGGGAGGTGAGGGAGGTTTTTTTTCGATTATGGCCTTCAACTGATTGGATGAGGCCCACCCACATCCTGGAGGGTATCTGCTTTACCCAGAGACCACAGATTTTATCTCCACTAAGACACACATTCAGACTACCATTTCCCACCAAGTATTCGGGCACCATGGCCTTGCCAAGACGGCATAGGAGATTAAATGTCACAGTCCCCCAGGCAGGTGGATGGTGAGGTTAGGCCATGCAGGCCAGAGATACCGCCCTCCCCCGAGGTCAGAGCCACTGGCCGGCAGGTCAGCGCGGAGGGAGGAAGCACGGAGCACGTGCAACCCTGTGCAGTTCGTCGTCGGCAGGAAGGTGTCCTCCTTAGGAAGAAGGGCCCTCTCCCCACCCTCTCTCTTTCTGTTTCCCTCTCCCCCTGCGGCTCCCCTTGAATCCTGGCTGGTGCATCCTGGCCCTGCCTGTCCTGGGTGCTCCTCCTGTCTCCACTGGAGAAAGGAATTCCCGCCTCCTGGCTCTAGACCAGACCAGACACGGCACCAGCGATGGCTCAGGGGTTTTTAACTCTCCCACCAACCTGTCCAGGTGCCCCCGCCCCTGGCCCCAGCCACCTGAAATAGTGCAGATAAATCAGGGCGTTTGTTCTCTGAATTGAACTTTAATTCAAAGTCCTTCCTTTCCGGGCATCCGGGTGGCTCAGTCGGTTGAACGTCCGACTTCGGCTCAGGTCATGATCTCACGGTCCGTGAGTTCGAGCCCCGCGTCGGGCTCTGTGCTGACAGCTCGGAGCCTGGATCCTGCTTCGGATTCTGTGTCTCCCTCTCTCTCTGCCCCTCGCCTGCTCATGCTCTGTCTCTCTCTCAAAAATAAATAAACATTAAAAAAAAAAGTCCTTCCTTCCAATAGGAGAACCATCGGCACCCCCCCTCCCCCGATGTGGTGCCCTGCTTGGGCTGGAGGTGGGCGCCCAGGCCCAGCTCAGGACCCCGCTGGAGAGAGCTACGCGATCATCCTCAGGACGACGAGAGCTCCGCACGTCTTTCCAGTGTGAGGACCGTTTGCACGATTTCTTTCTCAGAAGAACACAGGCCAGTTTGAAATCAAGGCGGGCGCACTTCCTCTGACAGCCGGCTTTGGCCTTGCTCCCTCTGGAAGGGGCTGGATCTCCTAGTGGGAGCCCTGCTGGACCACAACAAACCGGCCCCCAGGGTAAAGGGCTCTCTTCTCGTCCCTGGAGGGATGGACCCAACTCGAATCACTTGCTTTTTTGCTCCAAGTCTGGGCCTCTCGGAGAGCGGGGAGGTTTCCGTTTATGGGGCACACACCGAAATAGAATCCTGTGTGGTACTTTGTCGCTTCTATTTTTACTGATTATAATGTGATTGTCTCTTTATACCATAACATTCACCTGAAGTAGGTTTTTTAGCCGCGATATAGTATTTTATCATGTGAATTTGACACCATTTAACTTGTCCCTGTTACAGAAAATGCAGTTCCAGCTGTTGTCGGTGTTATTTGCTATTAATAAAGAAGGCACGAGCAACGCCAGGCCTCAGAGAAGAGGCGGAGAAGTTTGGCTACGTTAAAATGGAGAATTCCTAGTCATCAAAGGACATTTTAAAGAAAGTAGAAACGTGAGCTGCCAGTGGAGAAAATGCCAACAAAGGCTGGTCTCAAGAATAAAGAGGGGGGGGCGCCTGGGTGGCTCAGTCGGTTGGGCGTCCGACTTCACGATCGCGCGGTTCGTGAGTTCGAGCCCCGCGTGGAGCTCTGTGCCGACCGCCCAGAGCCTGGAGCCTGCTTCGGATTCTGTGTGTGTGTCTCTCTCTCTGCCCCTCCCTCGCTCATGCTCTCTCTCTCTCTCAAATACATAAACATTTCAAAAAATTAAAAAAAAAAAAGAATAAATAAGAAATTCCTTTAAGTCAGTAAGAAAAAAAATCCCAGGGCGCCTGGATGGCTCCGTCGGTTAAGCGTCCGACTTCAGCTCACAGATCTCGCGGTCTGTGAGTTCGAGCCCCGCGTCAGGCTCTGGGCTGATGGCTCAGAGCCTGGAGCCTGTTTCCGATTCTGTGTCTCCCTCTCTCTCTGCCCCTCCCTCGTTCATGCTCTGTCTCAAAAATAAATAAACGTTAAAAAAAAATTTTTTTTTAAATAAACATAAAAAAAATCCAATAGAAAAGTAGCCATTTCATAGAAGAATTCAAACTAAGGGCAAAAAACATCAGAGGTCGGATCCAGGCTCACCGAGCAATCAGGAAGGTGCAAATTAAGATCGCGGCGTGGATTAGGTTCCAGGAGCTGCCGTAACAGAGAGCCGCACGCTGCTGGCACGGTGCAGGGTCATCATCGCCTGGGTCCGGGGGCTGGAAGGCCGAGGTCCTGGCATGAGCAGGGGGGCTCCTTCCGAGGCCCAGGAGGGAGAGTCTGCTCCAGGCCTTTCTCCCAGCTTGGGATGGTCTCAGGCTGCCCTTGGCACGTAGACGCCACTCTCCCTGTGTCTTCCCATCAATCTCCCTCTACGCCTGTGTCCGTGAGCAAACTGGCCCCTTTGTAGGAGGACCTCATTCTAACACGATGGTCTCTGGAAAGACCACCTCCGCATAAGATCACAATCTGAGGTCCTGGGGGTGAGGATTCCAACACGTCTATTCAGGGGAACACGATTCCACCCATGAGATACCAAGAAGACCCCTCGAATTGGCAAGAATTAATGACTGTGACTTCCAGCATTGGAGAGGATGGGGCTTATACACAGGGGCTCATACGCAGCTGGTAAGAATCAGGGGCGCCTGGGTGGCGCAGTCAGTTAAGCGTCCGACTTCAACCAGGTCATGATCTCGCGGTCCGTGAGTTCGAGCCCTGCGTCGGGCTCTGGGCTGATGGCTCAGAGCCTGGAGCCTGTTTCCGATTCTGTGTCTCCCTCTCTCTCTGCCCCTCCCCCGTTCATGCTCTGTCTCTCTCTGTCCCAAAAATAAATAAACGTTGAAAAAAAAAATTTAAGAATGAAAATTGACACGGCCGCTTTGAAAAACAATGTGACACCATCTTATAAAGTTGAACATGTGCATTTCTGCTTCTCACTATATTCCCAAGAGAAATTCTTAGAAATTCTTGCTCACGTGCCCCGAGAGACATTTGTAAGAGTGTCCAAGGCAGCATTGTTCATGACAGCAAAAGGGTGACCAGGGTCCCACGGTCACATGATTGACAATGAACCACATAGAGCTTCATGTGACAACGCAGACGAATCTTGGTGTAATGGTTAGCTATTGACGTAATGCTGCGTAACAAACCACTCCAAGTCTTCAATGGTGAAAGTGACAGTCCTTCGTTCTCATGCATCTTCAGCTTGACTGGGGCTTGTCGATCTCAGCTGATCTAGACTGAGCTGGGCTGGCAGGCCTGCTTCAGCCAAAGGTCTGCAGATTGATGAGTGCTGCTCTACTCAAAGATGTCAGGGCACTACTTGAATTTTTAGACCTTACATCACGACACGGTCAAGCACAAAGTCTCAGGACAGGGAAATAGTCTGCCCACGGTAAGGTCACGGTGAGGGTGCTGAGCTGGGAGGTGAGAAAGACTGGAGCCAACCATTCAATTTCCTGTGCTTGTTAATATAATGTTGAGTGGAAGCAAGTCCCAGAAGACTCTTGGCTGCACTTTTGCACTAAAGTTCAAAAATAAGAGGGGTGCCTGGGTGGCTCAATCAGTTGAAGGTCTGACTCTTGATTTTGGCGCAGGTCATGATCCCAGGGTGGTGGGATTGAGCCTTGCATTGGGCCCTGACCTGAGCGTGGGGCCTGCTTACAATTCTCTCTCTCTCTCTCTCTCTCTCTCTCTCTGCCTCTCTTCCCTGCTCATACTTTGTCTCTCTAAAATAAAAAATATTGGGGTGCCTGGATGGCTCAGTCGGCTAAGTGTCCGAATTCAGCTCAGGTCATGATCTCACGGCTCTTGGGTTCGAGCCCCACATCGGGCTCTGTGCTCACAACTTGGAGCCTGGAGCCTGCTTTGGATTCTGTGTCTCCCTCTCTGTCTGCCCCTTCTCTGCTTGCACTCTGTCTGTCTCTCTCTCTCTCTCTCTCTCAAAAATAAACATTAAAACTTTTTTTTAATTAAAAAAATAAACTAAATAAAAACTATTAAATTAAATTAAATAAGCAAAGCGCCTGGCTGGCTCAGTTGGTAGAGAATACAACTCTTGATCTTACGGTCATGAGTTCAAGTCCCACATTGGGTGTGGAGCCTACTTAACGGGCTATAAAATAAAAAAAATAAATATATATATATATATATATATATATATATACTCTCTTTCAGTGTATCTGTTTCTTCCCCGAAGGAGGCCAGAACTGTACTCAGAACTCTAGGATAGCACCAACCCAGAAGAAAGTGGAGAAGGGAGTCTTTCCTCTACTTCATAGAGAACATCATCCTTCTGGGCTAGTAGTCTCACAGGAGAGATCACTTGGGTGTCTGGGCCTGTGTCCAGGTTGAGAGAAAGAGTTGAGAGTATGTGCCTTGGAGGAGGGTTGCCATGTACAGCCATCCAGGTTGTGCACTGCTCCACTGTAGAGGCCACCATTTCCATTGTAGTCTAGATTCTAGGGGGTTGCAGTATATGTGAGCATCCCTCTGGAGCTGGTGTCCTGGCTCAGTAACTGGGTCCTGGAGGTGTGGGATTAAAGACTGAAACGTGAGAATGGCTGCGGGCCATGTCCAAGGGGGCCTGGTCTCCTGCAACAGAGGCAACATTCAGACTCACTGGACACCTGGGATTCTAGATCAAAAGGGATTAGCCAGATCGAGGCATGGAGTCAGACAGAGGTCAAGAGGGGAAGCCAGGGCTCAGGAGAAGACCGGAGAGAGACAAAGGGCCGAAGCCTGGCTGGGGCAAGGTTCCGAGGAGCCCCTCGGCCTCCTCTTCTGCTACTCCTCCCTGAACCTGGAGCTGTGCACAAGCAGAGCTCCCCATATCCCTTGGAAGTGGCGGGGAGAGACAGGCAGAGAATAAGGCATAAAGAACCTGGCTCCTTGCTGGACCGGGGGCCCCACCGAGGGGAGCCAGGCAGCCCCAGTTCCCTGAGGCTTTGTCCCAGCCAGGCTGAGTGTTGGGACACGGGGGTGGTGTGGTAGGGGCAGGCCTTGGGTCCTTCTGGGAAATTTACCTGGGGTGCCCACTTTCAGGGGCTCCTCTGGTGTGGGGGGCTCCAGCCTGCCCAGGCACCATGAGCGATGATAATGGCAGGGATCAAGGGGTGAGGCGGTGTCTCGTCAGTGGAGCGCCTGGTCCAGAGGGCTTGCGGCCCCCAGAAGTGGCCCCCAGAACAGCCCGCTTAGGCCCCAGGGGGGGGCCCCTGCCAATGACCAGACACAGTGGGCAAGCACCGATCACGTTCCAGGCACGATGCCTTAATCCTTGCGACAGAAGGGAACGAGACTCACTCTGTGTTACGGGTGACCTTGGGGAAACGGAGCGACTTGTGAGGTCACGGAGAGCCGATGCCACCGCCTAGAGGGACTTGCCCCCGGGTCTATCCGATTTCAGTCTGTGGCTGTACTGCCAGTCCCCCCACAGCTCAGCCCATAAGCCTGGGCGCCAGGGAGGGGCTGTCTTCCAGGGAGGCCTCTGCCCTCCGCTGTCCCCTTGATGGTGGGGGTCCCGGCCCGTGTGGGATGGGGTGGGGGTCCTGGCTCGGCGATCTCCCTCAGAGCGTGATTGAGGTCCGGCTGGAGCCACGGGAGGGCCAGCTGGGGAAGGCAGCCCCATTTTCAGGTTCATTACTGGGGGAGGGGCTCTGGGGGGGGGCTTTAAGGAGCGGGCCACTCCCCCTCCCAGCTTCTGATCCGCCACACCCCGGCCCGGGGTGGGGTGGAAGTTGCTGGATGCGGGGCGACCTGGCTAATTGCTGAGCAAGGTAGCAGGGTGTGGCTTGACATAATTATAGTCTGCTCTCTTGCCCCCGGCCCGGCTCACAGCACAGGGTGTGAGAAAGCTTCAAGCAGCAGAAGGCACACATTAGTACGGCAAATTGGGCTTGTCTGGCAGCCTCGGGGCCCCGGGGAGGGCCCCGAGCCCCAGCCCTCGCCCGAGCCATCGTCCGCGGCCGGGATGTCCCGCGTCTCAAGGGAGGGCCCTTTCTCGTCGCCCCGTTCTGCTCCTCGGTAGCCCTTGGCGGGGTGAGGCGTAAGTCTTCCAGACACCTTGACCCGGCCCTTCCCTGCTCCAGGCCTCAGCTTCCTGAGCCGTCCAGCGGGATAAGGGCTGCCTGCCCCTTTGTGAACCGGGGGGCCGGGCCTCTCCTCCCTGCCCTGGCCCCTTCACCCACCACACGGCCCCGGGCGAGCTTCCCGGTCTTCCTGGGCTCCCGTACTTTCTGTGGGACGGAGCCCCTCCGGGCTGGATCTGAATTCTGGCTCCCCTACCTACCAGGTCTGTGACCTCAGGCCACTTGCTGAGCTCCCCTGAGCCCAGGCTGGGTGGGACGGGCAGGTGTAAAACGTGCCTGCCAAGTCTTTGGCTCATCCCGTCAAGACGCAGGTCCGTACCGTCTCTCCTTACCGTGCTGGGCAAGCGTTGGTGACTGCTCTGACCGAGGGAGTCGGATAGAAGTGTCACTATCTGACTTCTGAGCGTAGACCTCAAGAAGCGACAGACTTCCACCTTATTTGCTGGGGCGTCTGTGTGGCGTCCTGGCCACCCCGTAGAAGTCGGATGGCCGTGACTTTGGGTCTTCTCAGCCCCGACACCAGACACGCGAGTGGTCCAGCCTTGGGTGATTCCAGCACTAGCCGTCCAGCCACCCGCAGCCTCGGAGTCTTGCCAGCTGAGGTCCCAGATGCCATGGGGCAGAGGTGAGCTATCCTCACTGGGCCTTTCCTGCGTTTCTGAGCTCACGCCACTGTAATTGGGGGTGATTCTTCAGACAGCGAGAGCTAATGACCCAAATAATGGGATTTAAATGGGGTAACAGAGGGAACGTTCTTCCCAAGGGGCCAAGCTTGGAGAAGGGGGTGAGCCTGACTGCAAACACCAGGAGGTAGGGAGACGATGGCCGTTAGAGCTGAGTGCCGGTGCCAGCTGGGTGAGCGTACGGGCCTCGGCCCGGCTGGTAAACTAACAAAGCTGCCACACTGATGCTCCCCACTAAAGCCGCTTCTCTCCAGCTGGGAGCCCCTAGCCCCTCAGCCACAATTCATGTGATACATGCCGCTATCCTCCAAAAACCACCCTCCCTAAAGCACAGTACTAGGACCGAGCATAAGTCTTCTGTTGTCTGTGTTAGTCAGTGGAAGGTAGCACCGTCACCTCCCTGGCTTGAGGACGTAGACCTCTACTAATGCAGCCCAAGGGTATTTTCACTTTTATAACAACATGTCTGAGTTGAGCTGACTGTGAGCAACAATCTCTTGGTTGCTGCTGTGCTGTCGAGTCCCCGCAACAACTCAGCACAAGCTGGTGCTCGGTCCAACCCGCCTTGCGGCTACCGTGGCTGGGGAGATGCGTCGCCATCGTTCTCTGGGCAGGTAAGGCTGCGCTGAGAGCCCCGTGCTTCCGCTGCTGGACCCCTGAATTGTCTCGGCTGTGGCCTGGTCCCCAGGCCAGCCCTGTCCACATCTGAAGCCACCTGGGTCTGAGAAGGGAGATGTGAGCATGAGGGAAGGGTCTCCCGCACACGGTCCGTAGGTCAGGGGGCCTGGATTCCGCTCCTCGCTTCTCACCATCCCCCACCTCCTTATCACCTCCTCAGTAATGAAATCAGAGATGGAGCAGAGGGGCAGTTCCCCGCCACCCCCCACCCCCGCACCTCTGAGACTCTCCACATTTAGCCCTAGGAGGCGGGGCCCCGATACCGGGGAAGTCCGCGCTCCTTGAGGACGATCCTCCCCACTCGGAATCCAGAATAAAGCTGGCGTTGAGCCAGGGGCCTCCACCACGTGCTGCTGGCACGGTAGCCTGGAGCTCAAAGTGCGCCCGGACTCACTTCCGGGGGCCCCACCGCGTGCCCTTACTGGCTCCCCGGGCTCCCCCATCCCTCCTCCCGAGGGACCAGGGCCAGCGCGTGGGTCAGGCCAGGGCAGCCCAACCCCCTGGAGTTAATATTTCAGGCAGGACCCGGACTTAGAGCCGACGAGCTGGTGTCTCCCTGTTACCCCAAAGGAAGTCGCCTTTTTTGCACTGTCAACTCCCTAATTACCAGATGGGACGACCGAGATTTTGAAGACAATTAGGGGGAGGTCTGTCTTTTCCCAAACGCCCCGGTGTCCCCTCCACCCCAGGCCCGCCCCTGTCTGGAGCCTTCCTCTAATTTGGAGCCACTTAGAGAAGACAAGGAAACCTTTAAAGCTAAGAAGAATGTCTCCCGGAATGTCTCCTGCCTGTTTTATGGCTGTGGTGGAGCGGCCGGCAGACGCACTCCCTCTGCAGAAGCACGAACGATGCATCCTGTTCAAGGGGCCTGTGGCTACGGCATCCTGCTGTAAAAATAGCTGCGGGTTTGATGGGCGAAGAGGGGAGAACGGGGCGGGATTCTCTGCCCAGCAGGCCAGGAGTCACCCTAAACCAGAAGAGGGAGCCTCCAAGCCAGGTCTGGGAACTCTCTGCCCGGTCCCGTTTGGGTCACCTCTGGACGGTTCGGCCACCACCTCTGAGCAGCCCTGGCCCCCCTCTGCTCCCCTCCCTTGCCTGACCCTGGCCCCTCACATTATACGCCTTCATATCTGGCCACCCCTGTGGGTGCCCTGGAGTGTTCTACACATCCACCTGCTCTTCTCGCAGAGCGATGAGAACGCCCATTGTGTCCTCATCCTTCAAGGCCCAGTGTGATGGACCCCAGCCCACGGTGCCTCCTCTGAATGGGGAAAGGCACTCTGTCTGGGCCCCTTCACTCCTGGAGCCACACTAGTTTTGTTTTATTTTATTTTATTTTTTCACCTCCGTGTCTGCCATGCTCAGCATTCAATAAGTACTCCATAAATATTTGATGAGTGAATGAATACACTTGGCACACATCGTCTGACACTCTCTAAAATAATTCAGACCCAGGGATTGCAAAGGATGCGTTTTTAGCCCCCGCAGAACACCAGTGTAGGGCCACGGTCGCTCGTCAGTGAGTGTTTGCCAATTTGAGTTGCCTTTGCTTGGGGAAGCGGTGAGTTCCCCATGACAGATGGTGTGCAAGCAAGGGCCACTTGAGTCTGTAAGGGACACTCGGCATCGAGCAGGGCTCGATGGGCTCGACTGAGAGGGCCAGTGACGCCCCACATGGAAGATTATGCATGAACAACCCCTGGGAGCGTGTTTCTGAGCCCCCACTGTGCTCTTAGGGGCCAGGTGGCCGGAGGCCAAGGAGCAATGATGGTAAGGCCCCAAGGTCAAGGGAAAGGTGGGTAGTCGCTGATCTGAAGAGTGGAGGGCAGAGAGAAGCAGTGATTCTAGTGGGAGAGGGAGGGAAACCCGGGAAGTCTTCTGGGAGGAGGTGAGAGGTGATGGAGAGTGGGGGGATGGAGGTGCGGCTGGGGAGG
Source organism: Herpailurus yagouaroundi (assembly GCF_014898765.1). Lineage (NCBI taxonomy): Eukaryota > Metazoa > Chordata > Mammalia > Carnivora > Felidae > Herpailurus > Herpailurus yagouaroundi. Next base: position 8,252,513 of record NW_024412447.1, on the reverse strand, counting down.
GAACATGTTGCACGGTCAAAGGCGGGGAGGAAGGAGACTTTGCAAAGTGGGGAAGGCCAGGTGGCGGCGGGCAGGGATGGGGGCCCGGGAGGCCGAGGACAGCCGGCTAGCCATGAAACGTTAGAGGGCAGAGTTAGGGGTGAGAAGTGACAAGGCGAGGTCACCTGGCCCACTTTGCGGCGTGAGTGACAGCTGTCACCCTGCAGGGGGAAGGCCAAGTCCAAAGGCAGCTGGTGCCTCTCAAGCTCCCTTTCAGGTTTGGTGGCTCCCGGGACCGCGAGTTGCGCTCTGGAAAGCGGGGTGCTCTTCGCAGGGGGCTAAGTACTCCTCTGACTTCCCCGGGCCGACCCGGGATTCCAGTTCTGTGGCTGCTCACTCCCAGGAGGCCCCTGGCTGGCAGCACAGACCCCTCAGCGGTCTCTCCGACCCCCCCAGAACTGGCCATCATCCCAGGGTCAGCCGGGCCAAACAGTGTGACCCAGCAACGACAACAGACGCGCCCCAGCCTCACCTGGCTGACGAGGCCGTGAGTTTTGTCAGCGCGGGGGATCTGCCTTCCAAACCCCGCCCTTGATTCCAGAGGCCACCTCCTTTTCATGGCACCCGGCGGCCCAGTGGCAGCTTCTAGGGGGCCAGACCGCTGGCACCACTTCTCCCCAGGGGAAACTGAGAGTCTAGGTGTTGCTGAGGGGATTGCCCAAAGACAGGGTGGAGCTCACAGCACCCCCTGCTCAGGGCACACTGCATGCCCGCCCCCTCACCACTCCCCTGCTCGCCCCAGGGACAAACCCTCCCCAACCACCTCTCCCTCGAGTTTTCAGTCTCCACCGGATTTCTGATCAGCTCTCCCTGCCTTCGTAACATGGAGAAGGAGGCCAGGGAAGGAAAACATCAGAACTAGTTTGCTAAGCACTTGTAACCTCTGTTGTGGCTTATCCACATCTCACTGCGATTCCGTCTCGCACTTCCTTCCTCCCGGCAGGCTGGGTGGGTGGCTCTCCGCTCAACTCAGGACCGTCCTGAGCCCTCCGGAGCCCCTCTGCGGTCCTGGGTGGTGATCCCCAGAGGCAGGAGCTTAGGGGCATCGAGCCCTTGCATGAGGAGGCCTCCAGCCAGCAGGAAGCAGGTGGTATAAAGCCCCACATGGCAAGTATCTCCCTGCTCAGCAAGCCCAGGGCCAGGAGGCCCCAGGGCCAGGCTCGTGGACCCGGCAAGGAAAGGGGGCTCCCTTGTAGCAGGTGCAGACGGTGGCCACCAGCCCCTCCACGTGGACCCAGAAAGGGGCAGGCCCCTCGCCACACTTACCCAGCCCATCTCCCGCAGCAGTCTCGGCAGGACGGGGACCTGAACCCCAGGGTTCTTCACCCCAGCCTGCTGAACACCTGCGGGGCGTGTGGTTGGTCCCTGCCAGGGGACAGCACGGCAGTCCTGGCCCCAGATCAGGGCGGAGGATTTCGTCAGAGGTCTCAGGGAGGTCAGGGAGGTGAGCATTGGGATGGGCAGAACCTTCCAGAAGCACCCTTCTGGAACGACTAGAAAGAGAGACTCATCCTGGCACCACCACTTATCGGCCTTGGATGAGTGACCTTACCCCGTGTGAGCCTCAGTTTCCTCACCTGGAAAGTGGGGCAAGGATTCACTGGGAGGACACGTTTTAGAACATGGCCTGCCCTTCTGTGTTTTATAAATGTTGGCTAATCATCACATCCCCTCCCCCAAGGCAGGGATCAGCCGTACTGGGACCCGGAGGCCTGGAGACCAGCTCCGGGGACAGTTAAGCTGGTGCAGTGCCTGGAGACGGGTGGGCTCACTGCCTGAGCCCAGCAATGCCGGCCCTGGCAGCCGATCAGACGTGGTGGGTCCCACATGGGAGCCAACTTGGCCGGGCAGACGGGGGCTGCCGGGCTGCCCTGGACACATGGGGGCCTGCCAGGGGCAGGTGCGGACTCGGCTTGGCCCATCTCCTGGAGAATCCTTGGGCGGGGTCGGGCCTGGTGGAGATGGGCCACATCCGGGGGTATGTCTGGCCAGAGAGGAATGGGGATCTGATTTTCCAGTTCTCCCCCCGTCGGGGTCACCTCCACTTTTCTTTTGTCCGTCTCTTTGCGTTTTCAGCTCCCTGGACATTGTCGACGCACGGAGGGCTGGAGAGGGTAATGGTAGCACTGATGACCACGAGGCAGTAGTCGTCTTGGTGGAGGGGCCTTGTGGGTCAGGCTGAGGCAGAAACCCTCTCCCCAGGCTGACGGGGGTGACACGTGCTTGCCTGCCACTTTTCGCCGGAGGTTGGTGACCCACTGAGAGGCACAGAGCTCAAGGGGCTGGGCCATGTTGCAGCCCTGAGTTTCCCCAGCTGGTGCGGGGTGGCCCTGCCTTGGAAGTTCTCCTGACCTCAAATGGCCAGAGGCCAAGTCCTCCCAGCTAGTTCCAGGCCTCAACATGCTGTGTGTCCTCGGCCGAGTGCCCCTTCCTGGGCCTTTGTCCCTCGGGTGCAGAGATCCGGTTGGCCCAGTATAGGCGGAGATCCTGTGGTTTGGCCCACCCACTCCGAGTGGCCCCAGACAGGTGCCTGGCAGGGAGGCCTTCATCCTGTCCTTTGTCACCTTCCAGACTGTTGTCCGGATCTGGAGCACTATTTAAAGAGCCTTCCCTGAGAACCCCCAGTGCTGCTGCGTCGAGAGAGAGCACTCCAGACCATGGTAGGCTGGGGCTGCCCTGCCTCCTGACCCTGACCTCATTCCTCAACTCTGACCTCATCCTGTGACCTTGATTTCATTTGTGACTCTGACCTTCACCTCATGCCTGAACTCACCCTGACCTTGACCTTGCTTCTCTCACTGACATCCTTGACCTTGACCTCATGTCCCTAGTCCTGACCTTTTCTTCACCCTTGATGTTGTCCCTGCACCTGGCCCACCCTGGACGGTCCTTAATGGGTGGCCAGTCTATCCACGTAGGTGCTGATCTGGGTCTCTGCTTCCTGGATTTGGTGGGGGCTGCTGAGTTGAAGCTGCGGGGGTGGGGGATAGGAACGAGGAAGAGGAGGGCAGAGGAAGGAGGGGGCTAGGCTTAGAGGTTTCGTGGCAGAAGCAGGGCTCTGCTCCCGTTGACAGAGGACATGGTTCCTGGGGGGTCGGGGTTGATATTCCAGGATAGCCTGGGTCCCATGCACACTGGGGCCTGTCCTGCTGCCCTCCCCCTGTCCCTGTCTCCAGCCCCTTGGGTGTCCCTACAGGGTCTCAACAGCACCGCTCTTTCACGTCTCTGTGTCTCACACCTTCGATCTTCCTCTTGGCCTGAGAACTCGGACCCGGCTGTCAAGCCTCAGCTCAGAAGCCACCCCCTCCAGGAGGTCTGCCCTGAGTGGCCCAGCGGCCCAGGGGCTTCTCTGTGTCCTCAGTGTCTGCCTCTCCCTCTATCGCTCTCCACTGATCACCTGTCTCCCGGCTGGACTGGGGGCTCCTTGGGGACAAGACAGGGCCTGATTCAGCTCTGGGTTCCTGGGACTGGGCACAAGGCCTGGCTGGAGGTCAGCAGGTGCCTAATAAATGTCCTGATGCTCGGAAGGAGGCATTACCTTGGTTTCATAAATGGGGACACTGAGACTCAGAGAAGGCCACTGATTTTCTCAATATCACGGGGCTGTGAACAGCAGGATTAGAACTCAGGTCCGGTGACCCCCTTCTGCCCCGAGGTGTTCCGTTCAGAAGATTTTTTATTTTCTAGGGGTACAGTGCAAAAGGCAATTTCCGAGACAGCTGGGCTGGCCGGGGTCCCAGCTGGGAGAGCAGAAGGCAGGTCAGGGCTCTGGGGCTCAGGGTCCCGTCTCCTCTTGGGGGTTCTGGAAGAGGGCCCGGCACACAGTGGGGCGACGTTCCACAAGAGGGACGTGAAAGGCTGGCTGAGGCAGGGATGGGGGAAGCCAAGGTCGAGGGCAGGTCTGAGAAGAGAAAGGGCAGAATATCCCACAGACGGAAGTGATTGTTTTTTATTAATCAGAGGGAAATGTATATGTAATTATGTGAGATGAGCTCCTCAGGGAGGTTCCTTTCTTTATGATGTCTGAAGGGATTTATAAATATTACAGAGGTTTTACAGCATCATAACGTCCTGGCTACCCTGCCAGCCCCCTTTCAAAGGATTAGTGGAGACAAAGCACCCAGTAAAAGCTAATTATAAGTCAGCCTGGGAGCCGGAGGGGGAGTGGGGGTGGGGGCGGGGTGGGGGTGGGGGGAAGGAGTGAGCTCGGGGAGGGGAGACCACACAGGGGCTGGGGTGCAGGGGGAGCCCACGCTCTGGGGGGGGGGGGTAGGCAGGGGGCTTGGCACAGAGGGCGGTGCCCGCTGAGATGGAGGCGGGGGCTGGGAGTGGGGGGCTGGGGGCGGGAAGCCGCTGTCCGCGGTGGGGACCCCGCCTTCCCCCTCCCGGGCTGTCCTTGCTTGCACCGCCAGCCAAGCCTGAGCCCTGGTGATGGCTGCTGAGGGAAAGGCCCCCTGGGGGAATCTTGGGGACCCAAAGCTTTCAGGGAATGCGTAGCAGTGGGCTCTCAGGCCCCTGATATCCTGAAAGAAGCAAGTAGAGGCAGGAAGGCTGGCCAGAGACCCTCCACGCGGGTGGCCTCCTGCGCTACCTGCTGCAGAGATGGGCCCTGAGCTCTGGGCAGCCGTTTCCCGACGGATCCGCACTCTGAGCCGGGCCCTGGGTGGGTGCAGCGGAGCCCGCAGATGGGATGGACACAGGGAGCCGTGGCCGGACGGTGTCCTCTCTGCTGTCCTGCCTGGGTCTCCCCCGCCAGCTCTGGAAGCCACTGACTGGCCCGTGGGGTGGGGAGGGGGCCCCCAGGCCTCTGGCCTCAGCGGATTCGCAAGGCTTCCTCAGGAGCCCTGTCTGTCTGCTACACCCCGCAGCCGGGGGTGGCCGTGTCGTTTGGGACTGTGACACTCTGGGAGGTGGGACGAAAGGGCGGGGGCCGGGTGCTTGGCTGACCTCCAGAGGAAGGGTTTCTGCAATGCCCCCCGCTGGCATCTCACAGGCACCGAGAAGGGCCCGCAAGAGAGCGGAGGGCGGAGCCAGCTCCAATGTCTTCTCCATGTTTGATCAGTCCCAGATCCAGGAGTTTAAAGAGGTTGGTCAGTGCCCTCTGGGGCCACCGGGAGGGTTAATGCAACGCACGGAAAGCACCCATGGGGCCGGCGAGGCCTGGGTCGCCCTCGGTCCCTGAGGGTGATGATGTCACCCTTCTCAGGGGGCACCCCGGTGCCCCTCCCCGTCTAGAGGTGTGACTTGTCTTCCTTGGGCAGCCCCCGCCCCTCCTTTGCTTGCTGTGTGACCTCGGGAGAGTCCTTCTGCTCTCTGAGCCTCAGTTTCCCTCTCTGTAAAATGGGGTTGCTGTGAGCATGAGGGGGAGGGACCGGCGTGGCGCCCGGCACGCAGCGGGAGCAGAGTGGGTTAGCTGACGCTCTCTGGCTGGTGCCATCTGAGCCGGGACAGCGGCCGGCCGGAGGGGTCTGTGGAGCCCGGGCTCAGGTGGGTGGGTCGCTGGCCGTTCAGTACCCACGTCTCACCAGGCCTTCACCATCATGGACCAGAACCGGGATGGCTTCATCGACAAGGAGGACCTGAGAGACACCTTTGCTGCCTTGGGTGCGTGACCAGCAGCTGTGGAGGCTCCGGGCTTGGGGCGGAACCGAGCCCAGCCCTTCCGGGAGGAGCGGGCGGCTGGGGACAACAGGGGCTTGGGTGCCGTCGGGGGGCAGGGGAGGGGCAGCCAGTGCCTGGAAGGTTGGCAGGTGGGGGGGGGGGCTCCTTCAGGTGCGGGAATGGCCCTTGCAAAGGCCTGGCCTGGAAGGCCCGGGTGGGGTCAGGGGTCAAGAGAGCAGTGGGGGATGCTGGGGCAAGAGGCTGGACACGTCCGCAGGACTCAAGGCTGCCCGGCTTTGGTTACCAGGGGAGGGTTTTTCACCTCTAAGGGCCCAGGGAGAGGCCTTCAGGCATGAATGGGGTGGGGGTCAGGCCGGGGGGAGAGGGCATAACCAAGTCCTGTCTGAACTGAACTTGGAGCTCCTGGAGATGTGACTGTCTGCTGGGACCATGGGGAACCCGAGTCCCCCACCTCCAGTTGACCTCATCCGGGGGCCCATGAGCCCCGAGGCCCAGGTCTTCCGGCCCCTATGCACCTGGGCTCCACCTTCTTTGGGCCTCAGTTCCTTCATCTGCAAAATGGGGATAATCGCCAACTGGTTCTCCTTTCTAAGGAGGCTGAGGTGGTGGCGGGAGTGGGGGAGGCTGGGAGCGCTGACTGTGGCTGAATGTGTCGCCCTTCCTGAGGTCCCCTGCCCAGGTAGGCAGGGCCTGAGGACAGCTGAGCTGGGAGACCCTGTAGGACGCTCCCTGGTCCTGAGCTCTGCTCTCCTGGAACTGTCTGCAGGCAGGGGCCCCTCTGTCCCTCATTATGCTCCTGGGTGTCCCCACTCCTCCCCTCCTCCAGGCCGCATCAACGTGAAGAACGAGGAGCTGGAGGCCATGGTGAAGGAGGCCCCTGGGCCCATCAACTTCACCGTCTTCCTGACCATGTTCGGGGAGAAGCTGAAGGGTGAGTGAGGCCCTGGGTGGCCCCGGGGAGCGGCTGGGCCGCTGGTCCTGTGTGCGGACAGCTGGGAGCGAGGTGTAGCCCCCAGATTCCAGCCCCCTGGGTGCACACACCCCACCCCAGGGGCCTCTATACCACAGAGTAGCGGTAACTGTAATAACACCCGCCTGCAGGGCTGGGGGTGGGGGACGCCAACGGGACAGTTTTGTGAGAAAACCCTCCACCCACCATCAGGACGGGCCCCAGCCCCGCTTCCCTACCCCCCAGGCTGGCTCGTCTTACCTGCTCTGCCTCATTACCCACTGCCGATGGGAGCAGGGGCACCGGAGGGGGTTTTGGAAGTTCCTGTGGCTGACCCCGGGGCTGGACAGGTCACTCACACAGCTTGCAGGGAAAGGATCAAGGGGCTGAGGGGTATCACCACCCCTGCCCCAGGTGTCCCAGCATCAAAGTGGCGGGGGAGAGAACCTAACCACGGCTCCCAGCTCTTACCACCACACCCTGGGGTCAGGGCAACTCTGTCCCTGTCTCTCCGGGCCGCGGCGAGCTACCTTCCACCCCTCAGTAACGTCTTCCTGGGCTGGAAGATTCTAGGGTCAGAAGGAATGGCCAGTCTGGGCTGTGGCTGCTCTGGGAGGTGAGCCTTGTCACTCCCCACCCCCGCTCAGGCTGCCTGATACCCTCCCACTGACCCCCAGGATGACCCCGGGCAAGTCTCGTCTGCTTTGCACCTCGGTTTTTTTGTCTGTAAAATGGGATTGTGTTCGTTTCCTGAGGCCACTCTAGTTAATAACCACAAGCTGGTGGCTCGCAAAAGCAGCAACGTGTTCTTTCAGTTGTGGAGTCTGGAAGCCCGACATCTGGCAAGAGGCTCTAGGGGAGATCCTGCCTCTGTGGCCTTCCTCTTCTGTCTGTCCGTCTCCCCCTGCCTTGAGCTCAGCAGGACACTTGTCACTGGATTTAGGGCCCACCAGCCCAGGGTGATTAGCCCAGGGTGATTTCCCATCTCAACATTTCCTTACATCTGCAAAGGCCCTTTTTCCAAGTAAGGTGATATTTCCAGGTTCCGGAGACAAGGACATGGGCGTGTGTTCTGGGGGCCACCATCAACCCCACTGCAGGGGTGGACCCCCAACAGCATCACAGATTGCGTCTGGCAAGAAATCATAACACCTTCATGGGCTGTGTCCTCCCAGAGGGTACAATAACCTCTACACATGCTGTCCTCACTGTCCTGCCTGATCCTGGAGCTAGAAGGCCAACAATTGACCTGTGACCTAACAGCCCCACCCTCCCACGGGTGGCGACGAGGAGACCGAGGGCCAGACGTGGAGCCTGGGCCTGGCCCTCCTCCGGGACGGGAAGCCGTTAGGGGTTATTGCTGGAACTGGGCCCCAGGGGCTGGGCCCAGGGTCCGCTCTTGGGAAAGACACGCGTGACCCCGGCCAGTGATTCTGCAGGGAGGCCTGAAGTTCATGTCGTACACGGCTGAGCTAACAGTTATGACCCAGGGCCAGGCGGGGCCAAGAGACTGCAGCTTTTTCTCATTTTTCGCGGGCGTGGCAGGACAGGGGTTCCATCTGAGCCTGTCATGTGAACTTGGCTGAGCCTGCACGCTTGGCCAGTGGTGGGGACAGGAGCCGGGGGCTAGGACAGGCACCGCCTCATCCTCTAATTGGGGCGCGGACACTTGGTCCCAACGGCCACTGCACCCCATCTGGTGAGGTTCGCAGTCCGCGGGGCAGAGAGCCTCTTTGGGAGGAGAGACGGGAGGATCGGGCTGTGGTCACTGTCCGGCCACTGGGCCTGAGCCCCGGGTAGCTGGTCCTCAGGAAAGTGGGCTGGAGCCACCTGCCCCTACTGCCGAGGCTCTTCAAAAACCTGGGAGGCCGAGAGCTCCCACCAGCCCCCCCCATAATCCCTCGGGCACCCCTTCTCTGCTTTCGCGGCCAGGCTGTGAGGGCCTGGGGCTCTGCCCCAGCTGGACCTTGGGCTGAGCCCCTGGGCTGGCCACACGGGCTCCCCGCTGCCCTCCCCAGAGGAAGCCCACTGCCGCGCCCTCCATGAGCCCCCAGGCCAGCACTCGGTCGCTCGGCCAGCCTCAGAGGCACCGAATGACCCGGACAGCAAGACTCCTGTCCTAGCAAGGCTCCAGTCCGCCGGGCAGGAGCCCAGAGCAGCACAACAAGCGAGGGCTCTGGAGTCCAAAGACCTGGCTTCTAACCCTCCCTCCCCTCATTAGCGGGGGCCTCAGGCAAGCGCAGAGCCCCCCTCTGCCTCGGTTTCCTCTTTGACAAACTGAGGACATCAATACCTACCCCACGGGGTGTCCTGGGGGTTCCATGAGATAAAATGGCAGGCACGGAGCACTCAGAGGTGTCTGTGACCGTGATCGATCCGTGTTTGACAAGATCTTTACCATTGACGACCCGTCTCTGTCAACTGATCCCGGGAGGCGGGCAGCAACCACCGTCTTTGCCTCCATTTCACTGGTGACGTAGCTGGGCCTCGAAGAAAGAAGGGGACGTCCCTGGGCTGCGGTGAGCAGGGTGGCAGTGTGGCAGAGGGCAAGGCGCTCAGGCAAGGGTCACCAGGTCACCTGCCGTCATCCAGAAGCCGTGAGGCCTTGGGCGAGACCCTGAGTCTCTCTGGGCCTCAGTTTCCCCATCTGCACAACCGGGGGCTGGGCGTTCGACCCTGTTGTGGTAGTCGACACACTTCTGATGCCAAACCCGCGCTGCGGGGGTGGTCAGGCGGGGACTGCTCTGGCTGTGCCCCGCCCCCACCTCACTGATCACGACCTCTGAGCTTCAGTTCCTCCGTCTCCAAAATCAGGCCAGCCGTCAGGAGGGGGAGGCATGAACCAAGTGCTCAGTTGGGGTGTCCACGCACCGCGGGGCAGGCCGCTCACAGCCCTTCCTGTTGCTCCCACTCCTTGCTTCTCAGGAGTCTCCCTTCTCTTGCTTCCACTGGGTCTGGCCCCCGCTCTGGAGGGGAGGAAGCCCCTCCACCCCCAGCCCCCGCCCAGCCCTGGCCTGGCCTGGCCTCGTCACCCTAGCTCTCTCCCTGCCTGTGTGTCCTGCTTCCAGGTACGGACCCAGAGGAGACCATTCTCCACGCCTTCAAGGTGTTTGACACCGAAGGGAAAGGTTTCGTCAAGGCTGATTTGTAAGTCCCCTCTGTCCTCCGTTCTGGGTTTTCTCTCCCCAGAGGCTCAGGTGACAAGTGAGCTGGAGTGAAGTCAGGCTGGATGGCGGCTCAGTGTCCTCCCGACCCGATGCTCAGGCACCGTGCGACCGGGAGCCAGGAGGGCGCCGCCCTGCCCAGCTGAGCCGTCACTCGATGTGCCCCTTCCCCTCTCTGGGCCTCACTGTCCCCACTTCTGTGTGGAACTGTCCAGGGAGTATGGAGTCACCAGGGGTGGGTTTCCCAGTGGCGAGAGGGAGTGGCGGTAGAGGGGGGCCTTGAAGGGCGACTACGGGTTGCCTAGGCTGGGGAAGGGAACATTCTAGATGCAGGAACACGGCGGTGAAAGGCCAGGGCTTGGCATTGCGAGTTTGGCCAGGGGGTGGCTGGACTCCGGGTCCACGTTGGGGGCATGGGAGAGCCTGAGGTGGAGTTAGATGGGACGAGATGACCCCCAGCCTGGTGGAGGAAGGACAGGGTTACGGTCATCGCGAGGGTGGGGACAGAGGGGAGCCGATGGGTCGTTGAAACACCGGAGGCCAGTGCCAATAGGATCCAGGGTTCTGGGGAGAGGCATGGGGGAGGGGACACGGGAAGGGACCAGCTCAGCTGGGGACGCTCAGCGTGAGCGGCTGAGGGCAGCTGTCTGGCGGGCCACTGGGCTGGCATTGTAGAGGTGGGGGCTCAGACGCCTGCTATCCTCAGCCCAGCAAGAGCACTGAGCAGAGAGCTAAGGGCTGGGGGCAAGGGCGGCCTGCCCAGGGATTAGGACACGGAACTGTCCCTGGGCAGTCCCTTCAGAGCCTCCAAGGTCTCTCCGGGCCTGTGGGTAACCCGGACACAGGTGAGTTTCTTCCCCAGGCACGGGCTTTCTGGTGGATTACTGTGATGCTTGAGGCCTTGACTTTGAGGCTAGATCACACAACAGGGGTGGGGGTGGGGGGCTGGGCAGTGGTGAAACAGGGAGGGTCTGTCTACTCTCACACCTTCTCACCGACCCCCAGCCCCCAAAGTTGTGAGTCACATGCTCGTCAGGGGTAGACAAGGGGACGTTCGGGGTTCCTGCAGGCTGGGACCCTCTCCTTCACCCCTCCTCCAGGGGTCCACAGTTCCCACACCCATCTTGGGGGACCCCGGGAGGCACTGAGGGCGACCCCCGCGGTGGTCGGGATCCACCAGTGCGGGGCCAGGAACACCTTAGGGACCCAGTTTGGGAACCGAAGGCCCCACCCCCTGGGGTAGCGGACCCGGAGGATGTGGCTGGCCGCCAGGCAGGCCACAGCAGAGGCTCTGCCAGCGACGGAGTCTGTGAACAGTCCCCAGCTCGGAGAGCTGGAAACTGTGACTGTCCCACAGTAACGTAAATAATGGAAAATGTGTGTCGGCCTTTAGCGGGCCTGCCGTGCTGGTGCCACGGGACGCTTGGCGCTCGGGCCTGGGGTCCCTCCCCCGCCCGCCGTGTCCCCTGAGGGCCCATCTACTCCTGTCCTGCCCCACCTCCTGCTGCTCCTCTGGGCCCCGCCGACAGCTGCTCCCCAGGGCCACCCAGGGACACGGGCCCCACCCGCCACCACAAATCCTTACCCTTCCTGAACCTCGGTTTCCCTTGGTGATGGGGGACCGCTGGCACTCACTTCCAGGGCCAGGAGGAGCAAACGAGACCGGGGCAGGACATGGGCTCAGCCCGACCCCTGGCTGAGCGCGAGCAGCTTGTACGCTCGAAAGCCCGGTGTAGACGTCAGCCAGAGGCACCAGCTGGAATAGTGGTCCATCTAGAACCAAGAAAGAGGGGCTCCCCTCCGTGACCTGGAGGTTGATTATTACTGCATGATGGGACATCAGAGTGGGCCCTAAGGTCATGTCAGGGCCCCAAGTTCACTTCTTCTGGTCCCCGCCTGATGTGTGGAGGAGAGCGTGTGTTACAAAGGAGGAAACTGAGGCCGAGAGGCGAGGGGTCCACCCCAGGCAACACAGACATCTGGTTGGTGTCCTCCTGGGGCAGGGCTCCTCCCCACAGCCCGCCTGCCCTCATGACCCCCGGAATCTGCGCGTGCACGCCCGGGGTGGCCCTTCCCCTGAACGTGGCCCTTCCTCTTCTTTGAGCAGCATCAAAGAGAAACTCATGACCCAGGCGGACCGGTTCAGTGAGGAGGAGGTAAGTGCGGGCTTTTCAGGGCTCCGCCCCGGGGCTGCTGATCTTTCTGGAAGGTGCAGGCCGGCCCCGGGCCCATCTCAGCAGCCCCTCCTCTGGAGATTGCTCTTCCTCAGATGCTGAGGTGATGACCCCCTTGGATGAGAACAAGGATGGGTGGGGGCGGCCGTGGGACCCCGGCCTCTGGGCCCTCCATCCCTGCCTCCAACCGCAGAGAGGAGAGCGATGTTGTGCCCCACGGCCTCGGGTGACCCCCCTGCTCCCGACCGTCATCCGGGTCGACTCCCTGCTCCTCCCCCAGGTCAAGCAGATGTTCGCGGCTTTCCCTCCAGACGTGTGTGGCAACCTGGACTACAGGAGCCTGTGCTACATCATCACCCACGGCGAAGAGAAGGACTAGGGGTCCAAGGGCCGCCCCCCACCTTCGGAGGCGGCAAACACCTGCGGTGTTTCGGGGGTGGCCACTGGGGAGGCCCCGCAGCCAATGTGTGTAAAGAAAAGGCTCCCCTCGCCCCGTAGGCTGGGGGCAAAGCAAGAATAAATCGTGCAAGCAAGACCTGAGTTTTTGTGATTAATACCCCGGTGGGGGAGAAAGCGAAACATTCCCGCGTTGTTGGTTTTTCCAAAATTTTTACTTCCCCAGCTTTGCTCAAATGTTCCTGATGAGCTGGTGTTTAGAGCTAATTGACAGTTTTAACGGTCCCCAGCTGGGCCACAGGACATTGCCTTCATTTATGGAGCTTTGGTTGGGCACCTAGGGCGGGCCAGACCCCGTGCCAGTCCGGGGGACACAGCAGAGGAGCAAGCCCTGTCCCTGAGCCAGAAGGCCACGCAGTGAGGAAGACAAGAATCGGGGTGGAGACACGGGGAGAGGGGTCGGAGCAGCCCAGAGGGGACCCGGCAGCTGGGAGCTGGGCTGAGGCCAAGAAGGTGGAGACGAGGGGGTGGATGCGAGGGACACGTAAGGAGTAGGCGAGGACTCCTTGAGCAGGATGCACCGAGCACCAACCATGAAATAAAAGCTCATCAAACGGACTTCTTCAAAATTAAAAACTTCCACTCAGCAAAGACACCTTGAAGAGTGTGACAAGGCAAAGCCCAGTGCTGGGAATAGATTTTGACAAAGATCTCGTATCCCGAATATACTTTTCAAAAATCCGGGGCAGCTGGCGGCTCAGTCAGTGAAGAGTCCAACTTCGGCTCGGGTCACGAGCTCGGTTTGTGGGTTCGAGCCCCACGTTGGGCTCTGTGCTGACAGTTCAGAGCCTGGAGCCTGCTTCACATTCTGTGTCTCCCTCTCTCTCTCTCTGCCCCTCCCCGACCTGTGCTCTCTTTCTCTCTGTTTCAAAAATAAATAAACCTTAAAATAAATAAATGGTAAGATGTCCACACATTGGAACACCACACAGCTGTAAGACGAAGCTGACACGCGCCGTAACAAGGTGACTCTGATCTATGACATTGTGCGGAAGAAGACACACAAAAGGGGCACCTGGCTGGCTCAGTCGGAGGAGTGTGCGACTCTTGCTCTTGGGGTTGTGAGTTCGAGCCCCACGTTGGGTGTAGAGATTATTTAAAGTCTTTAAAAAAGAACAAGACACACACACACACCACAAGAGTATACTTCCTTCTTTAACTTATTGTAATGAGAATGTATTTAAAAATAACTCTCTTATTGAGATATAATTCACGTACCATAAAATCCACCGGTTTTTTTTTTCCAATGTTTATTTATTTTTGGAACAGAGAGAGACAGAGCATGAACGGGGGGCGGGGGCGGAGAGAGAGGGAGACACAGAATCGGAAACAGGCTCCAGGCTCTGAGCCATCAGCCCAGAGCCCGACGCAGGGCTCGAACTCACGGACCGTGAGATCGTGACCTGGCTGAAGTCGGACGCTTAACTGACTGCGCCACCCAGGCGTCCCTAAAATCCACCGTTTTTAAAGTGTATCCTTCAGTGGCTGTTGGTACACTCCCAGGGTCATGCAACCATCACCACTGTCTGTATCTAGAACATTACCATTGCCCCCAGAGAGAAATCGTTGGCAATCATTCCCCATCCGTTCCGTGCCAAGTTATGCTGGCAACCACCAATGTACTTTCTTTATGGATTTGCCTACTCTAGACATTTCACGTAAATGGAGTCATATGATATATGGCCTTTTGTGTCTGGCTTCTTAGCGTAGTGTTTCCGTGGATCATCTGTGTTGCGGTATTTCATTCCTCTTTATAGCTGAATAACATTCCGCCGTATGGCTAGACCACACTGTGTTCCTCCGTTCATCTCCGGATGGGCATGAGGGATGTTCCCACTTTGGGGGCTCTTACGAATAACAGTGCTGTGAACATTCACGGGAAGTTTTTGTGTGAGCGTGTTTTTGATTCTCTTGGGCAAACACCTAAGAGTAGGATCGATGGGTCGCATGGACGCTGAAGTTTTCCAGGAACTGCTAAGCACCTTTTCAAAGTGACTGCACCATTTTACATTCCCACCGGTAACGTTTCGGGGTTCTTCTACTTTCTTCACATCCTCACCAGCACTGTTATTTTCTGTGGGTTTTTCAAAATGTTTTTAATTTTTATTGTTTTAAAGTAAGCTCTATACCCATGTGGGGCTTGAACTCCCAACCCAAGATCAAGAGTTGCATGGTCTACCAGCTGAGCCAACCAGGTGCCCCATTGTTGTTATTCTTTATAATTTCTTCTTTTTTTTTTTTAATGTTTATTCATTTTTTTGAGAAAGAGAGAGAGACAGGGTGTGAGCAGGGGAGGCCAGAGAGAGAGGGAGACACAGAATCCGAGCAAGCTCCAGGCTCCGAGCTGTCAGCACAGCTGACAAACCATGAGATCATGACCTGAGCCGAATTAGGATGCTCAACCGACTGAGCCACCCAGGCACTCCCTATAGACTCTTTAGATATATGATTTGCAAAAATTTTCTCCAATTCTGTGTGTTGTCTTTTCCTTTTCTTGACAGTGTTATCTTATGCCTATTCTTTCCTTTAAAAGTTTGATAGTTTCAGCTTTCACATTTAGGACACTGAGGCATCTTGAAGGATTTACTATTGTTGTTGTATATGGTGTGAGGTAGGGGTCCAGCTTCATTCTTTGCCTGTGCAAATCCAGTTCTTCCAGCACCATTTGTTGGCGAGACTATGTTCCTCCATTGAATGATTTTGGTATCTTTGTCAAAGATGAACTGACCACAGAGTTGTATATGTTTCTGTGTGGACTCTAATCTCCAACTCGTTGACCTGGATGTCTAAGAGCACCTACCTTTTGATTCCACATCTGTGGAGTTCAAAATCAGGCGAAACTAATTTACGGAGGTAGAAGGCAGAATAATGGTTATTTCTGGGGCGAGGAAGGGCCATGAGAGAAACCTGTGGGAGATGAAAATGCTCTATGTCTTGATCCGGATGGCAGGTACTCAGGTATAGAAATGAAAGATGATTGAATTGAACGGTATCATTAAGATTCATGCAATTAAGGCACTTTATGTATTTATGTTATATCCCAACAGGAAGGAAGGGAGCAAGAAAAGGAGAAGGAAGGAGAAAAGAAAGAAAGAAAGAAAGAAAGAAAGAAAGAAAGAAAGAGAAAGAAAGAAAGAAAAAGGAAGGAAGGAAGGAAGGAAGGAAGAAAGA
>NW_024412447.1:8106704-8236838 GCF_014898765.1 Herpailurus yagouaroundi | reverse complement strand
GGCGAGGCTCTGGAGGCAGCTGGATGCTACACCTACGGCTCTGGGAGGCAGTGGCCCATGTGCGGTGCAGAGCCAGGACCTGGGCTAGCCTGTGAACGGTCAGCCAGCAGTGGGACAAGAATAAGCCACGCAGTAACCCTGAGCCCTCAGAGCAGGAGGAGGACCGGGCAGAGACCAGGCTGGGAGGTGAGACCTGAGGTAGAACATCAGGTGGGGAACTGGCCGCGACGTCACATCCAAAGCGCTGGGCCCAAGGCTAAGGTCTGCACGTGTTCTTAGGCAGCTCAGCCCTGGGAGTGCAGGGCAGGAAAGGGGGGCACAGAGCTTGTCCGAGGTCAGTGGTGGAGCCCAGGGAGCCAGCCTCTGAGCCTGCACCAGTAGGAGTTGCCCCACACTCCCACCCAATGCCACAGGATGTGGGGGTGGGAGCAGTTTGGGGTCACAACAAGGAGGTCCCTTTCCTTGTCCCTCACCTTCTTAAGCTCCTTGATGCCCCTGGGGAAGGTGGGGAGAGAGGGGTGCCCATCAGCCTGGAGCTCCCCGGCTCGGGCCGCAAGGGCAAGGTCTGCAAACAGGGCCCTGGTGGGGGGAGGGGGGCGGGCGGGGGGTGGGGGGGCGAGGCGCAGGGTAGAAGAGGAGCGATATTCCAAAAAAGCTCTCCCTCCACCCAGGCTTCGTTCCTTCTGCTCTCTAAGAGTCTGGCTTTCCTGGAAATCAAGGACTCGGCTGCTGAGGAACTTGTCAGACCTGTTTGTGCCCTGAGGAACCAGGCCAGAGCCAAGCTGGAAGGAACAGGAGCCATGGGCACCTGCTGGCCCGCCTGACGGCTC
The DNA here is from genome assembly GCF_014898765.1 of Herpailurus yagouaroundi. NCBI lineage: Eukaryota > Metazoa > Chordata > Mammalia > Carnivora > Felidae > Herpailurus > Herpailurus yagouaroundi. The sequence continues at coordinate 8,236,008 of NW_024412447.1, read as the reverse complement.
CAGGCTGCCCGGCTCCATAAGGACACAGGGGCGGCCAGCCAGGACGGCAAAGGAGCCCCGTGCAGCTCGGGAGAGGAGCCTGGAGGCTGTTCCTTCGTTGGTTCGTTCCTCCGTCCTTCCGACGTCCATCCGCTTACACGCCCCTCTCCGAGGGCCCAGAGATGACCAGTAACACCAGTAACACCACCTCTGTCTTCGAAGGTCTCTGGAGCCACGGGCATGGGCGTGAGCTGGCTCCAGGGGCCTTGAGAAAAGAAGGCAGGAGCCGCGTGGTGGGCCAGCTGGGAGTCTGCTGGAGGTTTCAACGCGCTGGACTCTGCCTTTCTTGATGTCTCCACAGTGTGGCTTGTTCACGGCCTCTCTCCTTCCACTGTGGTTCATTGATGGTCTTGGCTGCCCCTGACCCGAGCCCACAACCAGAGTCCTTTAGTCTGACTCTCCCTCCAGTTCTCACGGGACACTTGGGTTGGCCCCGTACGATCCCCAGGTGGGCCCCACTGGGTCGTCCTGTGCTCCAGGAAGCTGGGGAGACCTACGGAGCTGCCCTTCCAGGGCTGGGGGTTGAGCTTCCTGAAAGCCAGAGACGTTGGGAGGAACATGTATGTGGACGGAGTCATCGTGCCTCCTGAGTCATATCTGGGATGGTCCTTTAAAGGTACAAGAACTCCTTGTGGCCTCCCTAACCTCCCCCTGCACAGAGGACAGTGATCCTCTTGGCTCTGGGCTCCAGCTGCACAACTTCGTTTGGTTCCTTGGGTGCCCTACATTTCCTCCTGCCACAGGGCCTTTGCATATGCTGTTCCTTCTACCTGGAAAACTCTCCCGCCTGGTACCACCCTCTCCTTTGCCCACTTACCCCGCTCAGCTTTCTGTTCTCAGCTCCGCATCACGTCCCCAGTTTCTGCTGCCTGGAATGGGTCACAGCGCCTCCAGGGCATTTCCCTGGCACCACGCACTTTTGCTGGGGATATGGAAGTGCGCCTTCCTTCCCCCTAGGGCTTCAAGCCCGGGACCAGGTTGGATTCTGTCTCTCGCTGTACCCTTAGCACTCTGCGCAGGGCCTGGCACACAGTAGACTCTTGGGAAACATTTAACCAACTCCAGGAGGCCTAGAGAGCTGACCTGAACTGCACGAGGCCTCTGGAGGTAGCTTCTGTGGCCACTGCCGTGGGCTCTGGGCCTCCGAGAAGACACTGTGGGCCAGAGGCTGTGGCCACAGCCTGCAACCCGTGCAGAGCCATCCCCAGAGCTCCACGGAGCGTGCCCTATCTGTCTGGGCCTCAGTCTCCCCACATACAGAACGGGACCCAATGGCTCCTAGAGTCTCAGGGCTCTCCAGCCCCCTGGGCCACAGTAAACCCTGAGGCGGTGGTCATCCCGGGGCCTGCCTGGCTGGGCTGCACCGAGGGTGACCTGTGTCGAGAGCTGGCCAGACTGGATCTCCTGGAATTCTTGGTGGCCCCAGCCCGAGCCTGGTAGGTGACAGGCAGCAAGCCCAGGCACAGCCGTGGCAGGCCTTCGTGTCCCCAGGAAGCTGGGCGCAGGGCTCTGGCCCTGCCCTGGCCCCGTCGGCTCCCTCGGCCAGCTGGGTCTCATTGAGGGTAATTAGCCCAACCAGCCGCCTGGGTCTTGGCATTTGATTTTCCACTGCGATCCGTCAGCCGGGGCCTTCGGACAGTGGCCCCCGTATAAATCACGAGGGGGTCGCTGTTAAGAGAAACGGCAAATTCCTTCCACCCGTGCGGCTGGCTAAATTGACTCGGAGAGCAGATTCCCTCCTGGCTCTCGCTCAAGAATGGCCAAGTCCTTTGAAGGTCTTTCCAGGACGGACCCCAGGGGCTTGGAGCCGGCTGGGCGGGAATGTCCCAGGGAGCCTCTGCTGACCGCGGGAGGGCGGGGCCCCTCTGGGGGCCCGGTGGCTGCCGGAGGGACCCTGCTGGGCTCTGCCGGTGCTGGCTGCATCTGTGGCAACCCTGGGGGTGACTCTATACCTTTTTCGCAGCCAGGAAGTGGTGGGGGTGGGGATGGGGGGAGCCCACTGCGTCCTGGGCCGGGGACACCAGCCCTCGGAGCAACGAAACGTCTTGGTAGAATTTCAGGCCTCAGGGGTGGCGAAGGCAGGCGGTGAGGTTCTGAGGGGACACCCCCGTAGCCACGGGGTCTGTTTGGTGGGAAATTCTACCCCGTTCCCGCCGTGAGCTGAGCCCTGGTCTGCGCCAAGATTTCAGTCTGGCTGAGGGTTAGTCTGGGCCTCTGGGGACCCCTCAGTGTCTGTGTCTGCATATCTCACACGTAAGGCCTTCAGGTCTCAGCTGACCAAGGTGAAGAAAAGTCTCGCAAAGGCGGAAGGTAGCAGATGACCTTGCCTGGCTCCAAAGCCCGGACGCCTGAGTTTGCGTCCGATTCACCAGGTGGGCGACCCTTGGCAAGTCACTAGCCTCGCTGTGACACAGTTTCCCTATTTGGAAAATGAAGATCATGACAGTGCTAACCTCACAGGAGGGCTCCTGGCTTCATGCAGGCCAGGCTCAGGGATCCAGTGGTGGACAGACAGCTATCGTCCCGGCCTCCACTGAGCCCACACCCAGGGCCTGGCAGACACCAAGGCCAATAACGGCATCATGATACAAGAAGGACTCAAGGTGGTCTAGGGGTGGATGGGCAAGGGGCAGGTGGGGAGGTAGCAGGCACCGCCCCCCCATCCCCCGCCACCATGCAGGCCACAGTAAGGTCGTGTCCTAGGCGTAGGGACACTTCCATGTTAGTGGGAACGACATGGGCACAAGTGCAACTTAATAACCCAGGGTACCAAGTGCAAAGTCAGGAGAGGCCCGTGGAACCGCGAAAGCACAGAAGTGGGGCCCAATCCAGCCTGGAAGGCTTCCTGGAGGAGGCGATGACCTGAAGAGTGGGCAGGAGAAATGCAAAGAGGGTGGTGGCAGGCCTCCAGGTGGGAGATGAAAAACGGGAGTCTTCCTCCAGAGAAGCCCACGCCTGACTGCATCAAGCAGAGAGGCTCGGGTTGATATTGGCGGGGCTCTGACAGGGAGCGGACTGCAGGCCAAGGGTGTTCCTTCAGCCGCAGCCGCCAAGCTAGAATTGAACAACGTGGTTCTGTTCACCCTCTGTATTTTTATGGTCATCTCCTGCTTAGGGCGCTTCTCACTTTTGGTAGCGGGGGTTTGGTTTTGTTTTGTTTTGTTTTGTTTTGTTTTAGAAAAGCTTTGTTCAAAAGAAATGTATGTACGTGGGTCGTCGTACAGAACACAGTGTAGACCGTATCGAAGGGCAAAAATCATAAACGTGGTGTGGGAATCGCGGAGGTTTGGTAAGAGGCGAATTCAAGGGACTGTGGAGAGACTATTCTCAAAGCGAATGTTCCGGAACTCTCTGGAACACGAGTTCTAGAACCCCTAGGCTGAAAGCATTAGCTTTCAGTCTTGACTCCAAATCCCCTTGAACAAAGAGGCTCCATCTGAGACCCCAAACCAGTAGGGTGGGGCGGAGGGAGTGTGGCTGCTTGCTGACAGACAGACAGACGGACAGGCTCTCAGCCACATGAGAGCGTGTTGCCAGGCACGCACATGAGCTCAGAGTCCATTGTCTTGAAGCCAAACCCCCTGGGTGATTCAGGCGCCAGCTCAGTCCCACTGATGCGGCCTCCCGGGGCACTTTGCATCTGTCGCTCTCCTAAAGGCTGCCCAGAGTGGCACCCAGTTCCCTCACTCCGCCTGCCCCCCGCCCCCACCCCAGCCTCTCCCAGCCTGTGGCGCTCGCGGCTTGTGGCCTTGCCTGGTGGCTGCTTGGTGAGGGTGGAGGGAATGGGACGCCAAGGCTTCATTCTTCGTTCACTTGGGACCATCGCGGGCCACACGGCAGGGATGGGACTGGCCGGCTTACAGAGACCCAATCACCCCTCAGGACAGAAAGATAAGGGTCCCTAAAGCGCCTAGCCTGTGGCCTGGTATGCCGTGTGGGTGTCCCTCCCCTCCCACACCTGTAGCCTGGCCTGCAGTGTGGTTGTGGCCCAACCAGAGCCGCAGAGCCCACGGCAGGCTGAGCTGGAAGGACCCTCCAGGGTCACTGAGGTGCAAAGTGCTCCGTGAGCGGAAGAGGAAGCTGAGACCCGGCTCCACACCTTGTACACTCATCCCCCTTCCATTTGCCCCACACCCCTGCACGTATTCAGGATCACATTCCTGTCCAAGACGCTTTATTGAGGTGATAGGTGCTGTGGCATTGTGTCAGTGGGGCCAGGAAGGGGGACAACACGTTAGCGTGACATCCCTTGGGGGCGCTGATAGGGGGCTGTGAGGTGGGGTTTCAGGCCTGTCGCAGGTCTCAGGGGGACGTGGGGCTCCTTAGCAGGGAGCTCCTTAGCTCCTTCCCTCGCTGGGCCCCAGATCTTTCTGTGCCAAGAGGACGCTGGACTGGGGGAGGGGGGGGGGGCGTGGGCGTGGGCGTGGGCCCGGCGACGGGGCTGGGAGGGACAGGCCAGCCTGGAGCCACCCTAATCTGGGGCTTAGCTCTGACTTCAAAGCTGGCAGCTTGAGCTTTGTTGGAATGTCCAGCCATAGTGGGGGCCGAAGGGGGATGCCTGGTTCCCATCAAGCTCCAGAGAATAACTGTGGCCTCTTGGGGCCCATGAGGGTGGGGTGGGTGTCATGAAGGCAGGGCTGGGGATCTCAGTGGGTGCATCTGGGGTGGAGGAGCCCCAACACTTAAGGCTAAGCCCTTGGGCCAGTGGCTTAATCTCTCCGGGTGCTCGTTTGCCTCATCAGAGAAACAGTGTGAGTGGTACCTCCCTCCCAGGGCAGCACCTTGAGTCGGGTATGGTCCCGGGGGGGTGGGAGGACCCCAGTCTGTGCAAGACCTGATGGGCCAGCACACGCTCTTGGCGCGAAGGTGGCCCTTGTGGCCCCACAGCGCCATCTACTGACGGCTGAGCAGCCGTGCCCAGTTCTAGCTTCCTCAAGGCCCCGGCATCTTCCGGGCAACCTGGGGCGCAACGTTAAAAGTGTAACTTGTCTACCCAAAGCCGGGTGCCTCCGTGTCCTCTTTGACGGCTTGGAGCAGGGTCAGAGATGAAGCTGGGAAGGGATACCCAGCGCCCGCAACAGCGAGCTCTTCGTTGTTCTCACGTACCAGTGATGTCCTTGCTCCAGGTGGGTGGCCCCTGAAGGTTCCCGTGTGCCCGGAGATGGCTGGCACCCCAGCTGCTGCTGCTGCCACTGCCCTGTGTCTCTGCAGCACCAGAAAGTTCTGCGATTGGGAAGGGGCTCGGTGTTCAGGGGGAAGCGACCTTTGTCCTGGTTCCTGAGTCCAGGAAAGTCAACTGAGGCTGCCTGAGCCCCGGGACTCAGGTAGAGGGAGGAGTGGCTGTGGAGAGGCCTCGCCCTGACCCTTCTACCCACTTGGGACCCCGCTTGGGGGGGGGGGGCCTCCCAGGACAACGGCAGGGGTGAGAGGAAACGCCTACCGCTGCCTGTCGTGTGATCTGCTCTGTGATCCCTGGTTTCCTGGTCTGCAAATGGGGTTCCTTTGTCCCTCCAGCCACTTCCGGCTCCCGCCTCCCTCACGGTGCCCCGTCAGAGTGTTGGATTAGCCAGGGACACGGTTCTTGGCCTCCAAACACCTCCACCGGGGAGGGCCTTGTCTGTGCGGTCTCGCCCTCCAGTGAGAGCAGCCAGCTGCCCAGCTGCCATGGTGGGGGATGGAAGGGCGGAGGAGGGGGCCACCAGGCTCAGGTTCCGAGGACAATCATCCGGATCCAGCCTGCCCTTTTTCCATGCGGGCCTCCCGCTCAGTGCAGTGCCCGTCCCAGAAATGCCCTCATCAGCTCTGTAATTACCGGTTCTCCTTCCTTCCTCACCCCCAAGCTTCGTGAAGTTTTTGTCTGCAGACAGGAGCCTGTTGTAAAAGGCCGGAGGCCCAGGCGGGCTTCAGCACATCCAACTAAAATGGAAAGGGAAGCAGGCACCCCAGAAACCCGACGTCCAGCCTGGGAGACTTTGGGATGGGACCACAGATCCAGCTGGGCCCGGAGTAGCCCCGGCTGGGGGCTGAGGACCCTTACTGGACCACCAGCCACGGGGGGCACTCCTCGTCAGGGGCTGTCTCTACACAAACCTGCCAGCGATGGGGTGCACTCCCCATCCCCAAGAGCTGAGGGGCCTGGGCCACCTGCCGTGTAGCCTCGGACGGTCTGCAGCACTAGGACCTCCGCTCTGAGGTCCAGGCCTGTCACCACCTGGGAGGAGGCAGAAGCCCATTTTACAGATGAGGAATCCAAAGCCCAGAGAAGGACAGCGGCTTGCCTTTGGACATGTAGGCAGGAAGCGGCAGAGTGGATCCCAGAATCCAGGGCTGAGGACTCCGGGTGCGGGGCTCCCGCCACTGCCTGCCTGGGGGTCCAGCCCCTGACTCGGGTCTGCTCCCCGGGGACTGGGTGTGGAGGACACGGGCCCTCAAAGAGTGCTCAAGGTTGGGGCTGCGGCCGGGGCTGGTCGCATCTAGAAAAGTCCGTGGCGTGGGCTGTGCAGTCCTGGGGGGCCCGGAGGACCCCCGAGGAGCAGCTCTCGCTGCTGGGGGAGGAGGGAGAAGCCTGGGAGGAGCTTGGGAGGCAGCAGAGGCCAAGCTGTGCAGGCGGTCGGGAGGCAGGGTGGGGGCTGGGAGAGGTCCTGGAGGGTCAGACAGCAGGGCCTGGGGCCTCCAGCCAGAGCTGGGTGGTTACCCAAAGGGCATGGAAGAGTCATCTTCAAGGGCCTGGGGACCCACATGGGCCCCGCAGCATAGCCTTCCCTGTGGGGAATGACTGGGAGACCCCCACTGTTGTGCACAGAGTGGTGACAGGTCACGAGGCCAGGCACAGTGAGGGGTGTGTGTGCCCAGTCCTGGACTCCTGTCCCAGGAGTGCCCGGAGAAGCCAGAGACGCGCCCCATCTTCCCGAGTAGAGCCAACACGGCGTGCCGTGAGGGCAGGGGGCATTGCTGCTTTGGCCATCTGAGCTACATTTCCGCCGGGTCGGTTTTGGCTCCCAGCGCGTGTCCTGTGAGCTCACAGAAAGTAGGGCCTCCCGTGAGCTGCAGGCTAAGGAGTTCCGGCAGGTTCCATCCACGATGGAGCCACTGCGCCCCTTGTTGGTGCCTCTCCCCACAGGGACCAGGCGGCCATCAGGGGACAAAGCCCGGATCCCTTTCGCTCCGGCCCCCGGCTGCACCCGGTGCGTCGAGGGTGGCGTGTGTGGCCTTGCCTGAGCTGCCTGACCAGAGCAAACGGGCTGCTGGGTCCCGGGGAGCAGGACCTGAGGGGGCTGGGCTGCCCTGCCCGCCAGGTGCTCAAGGCGGTGGGCTCTGGGCTCCCGCTGGGCCTGCGGTCCCACCCATCTGTGCCCCCTTTAGGACTCGGCCGTTTGTCCACGGAGTGGGGTGTGGGCCGGGCCTGGGAGGCCTGGGGACCTGTGATCTGTGTCTTCCACGCCAGGCCATCAAAGGCTTTATGAGGTGCTCTGGCAGCCCCACTGGGTTTCCGCGAGGTGAGATCATGCACCTGAAAGCGGGGCCCGCCCGGCCCTGTGCCCTGAAAGGGTTTCTTGTTCTCCGGGACCCGGTTGTCAGCACGCGGCTTGTTAACGGGAGCCGGCTCTGGCAGCCACACCTGCCGGCCAGAGGCCCTGCCAGAGGCCAGGCGAGGGTGGGGGCGGCGCAGGCTTGGCCCTGAACGTGCCCACCGGTCGGGGAGCCCCGATCTCTCTTCATCCCCGGTCCCCGGGGGGGGGGCGCTAAGGGGGTGCCTTATCACGGAGATGTGCTCCGTTTGGTCTGCTCTGCATCCTTGGGTTTCCGGGTACCCAAACCCTCAGCAAGGGCTTCAGGGCTCCTTCGGTCAGCAGCTGGGCTCTGATGCCTCCCCTGCGGCCCCATCGCTGCCTTCCAGGTGCTTCCGGCCCAGGGGGAGGGACAGGCAGGCGTGTCTCGGCGCCCCTACATGCGGATGGGCTCTTAGAGGGACTTCCACAGGGCCTTGGGAGCAGAAGGGAATGAACAGGGGCTTGAGGGTAGGGAAGACCTCACGGAGTGGGGGCCCCAAGCTCCGTCTAGACTTCTGGCGGAAAAAAACCAGACGTGAGAGCAAGGGGATGGGCGAGGATCGTGTGCAGGAAGGGGCGTCGGGGGTGCGGGGATCGGAGGGTGGGGGCTGGCCCGCTCAAAGGCCTACGAGGCCACCGGTAGAAGCCAAGGCACAAGCGGGAAGCTGGCTGGGGACAAAGAGGGACACAGTGGTTGTAACCCCCCAGGGCAGGGCGGCAGCGATGGAGGGGTGGTGAGGCAGGCTGCAAGGTGCGGCCCATCTTTGTTCTCTTCCTTCATCATCAAGAAGTTTCCATTTGATCTCTCCCGAGCTGCTGTCTTCGCATTCCACCCATGATCGGTTACATTTTTTGCCCGGTTTGCCCATTTCTAAACTTCTTAAAACTTGCAAACTTTTTTTTTTTCAAGCTGCAAACTTTTTTTCATTTATTTTGAGGGAGAGAGAGAGAAAGAAAGCGCACGTGTGAGCAGGGGGAGGGGCAGAGAGAGAGAGAGAGGAGAGAGAGAATTCTAAGCAGGCTTCGAGCGCTGTCAGCGCAAAGCCAGATGGGGGGCCTAAACCCAGCGAACCGTGAGCTCACGACCTGAGCCGAAATCAGGAGTCAGCCGCTTAACCGGCTGAGCCACCCAGGCGCCCCAAAACTTGCAAACTTTGAAAGATACAAACAAACGAATAAATAAGCAAAAAAGGTCCACAGTGAGTTCTTGCTGTGGTGTTTTTTACGCAGCAGGCTAAGTGAATAAAATGCCCAGAAACACACACGAATCCTTTTATGCAATGTTTTAGGTTCAGAACGGTGACACATTTTTCATGTTCTGTAGCAGGGATCGGTAAACTTCCTGTAACGGGGCAGGTACTAAATCTTCCAGCTTCTGCCATCGTCAGGCCTCTGCCCGTGACCACACAGCTCTGCCCTTGTACGAAAGCAGTGTGGACGGGGGTGGATGGTGTGTAGACAGATGCGCGTGCCTTTTGCTGACGGAGACTGAATTTTGAGTTTTATATAATCTTCACTCGTCAGTCACCAAACGATTTTTACCTTCCAGGCCGTACAGGTACCAACATGGCTGTTTGCCATGGTTTTCGGACTCTTGTTCAATATAGAGAGGTTTTTTAATTTTTTAATTTTTTATTTTATTATTATTTTTTAATAAATTTTTTAATGTTTAGTTGGTTTTGAAAGACAGAGGCAGAGCATGAGTGGGGGAGGGGCAGAGAGACAGGGAGACACAGAATCGGAAGCAGGCTCCAGGCTCTGAGCTGTCAGCACAGAGCCCGATGCGGGGATCGAACCCACCAGCTGTGAGATCACGACCTGAGCCCAAGTCCGATGCTCAACCCACTGAGCCATCCAGGCGCCCCTAAAATTCACTTTGTTATACTGGTGCTTTGGATTACAAGCATGTTTCCGAAACGAATTATGCTCACAAACCAAGGTTTTATGTCTTGTAAATAGGTACACTGGAAGTTTTGGTTATACCAATCTCACTTAAATGTTGTGATTCTGTGAGTTGACTGCGCTCGGCTGGGAAGTTCTCCTGCTTCATGCAGTGTGTTCGGTGTTCGCTGGGGGCTGCAGCCATGCGGGGCCCGATAGGGCTGGAACATCCCAGATGGCTCATTCCCGTGACTGGCGACTGATGCTGGTTGTCGGCTGGGACCTCAGCAGGGGGTGTCACACGGGCTGCCCGCATGTGGCTTCTGCACACGTTTTTGGAGCCAGATGGCTAGATTTTAAGAGGGAGTGTCTAAGAAGGAGAAATCAGAAGCCACTGGTCTTTTACTTTTAAGTTTATTTTTATTTATTTTGAGAGAGAGAGAATCCCAAGCAGGCTCCGTACTGCCAGCACAGAGCCTGATGCGGGGCTCGAACTCGAACCATGAGATCGCGACCTGAGCCGAACCCAAGAATCGGATGCTTCACTGACTGAGCCGCCCAGGCGCCCCAAAGCTACCTGTCTTCTTAAAGGCTGGGACTGGGGCCAGCACAGTGTCCATTCCGTGGCGTTCTGTGGGTTATGCCGTCACAAGGCCAGCCTAGACTCTAAGGGAGGAGAAATCGATCTCTTGAAGGAAGTGACAAAAAATCTGTGGCCGTCTTTAATCCACCAGACCAGCTGCCAAGGTCAACAGGTAGGTGGATGAATGCTACGGATTTCAAGCGATTGTCGGATGCTCGGACGTTCAGGGGCCACACGCGTGAACACCACAGCCAGCGGTCCACGGGGACGCGTCCCTAGCCACGTAGTGGCTAACATTTACTGGGCGTCTACAATGGGCTTGTTAGAACTATGATATTGTATCTCATTAATTGTTAGAACTATGATATTCTATCTCATTAATTTCCTGATACGTAAAGTAGAAACTGTTGTCAGTCTGAAATCACAGGGAAGAAAATAGAGTCCACCTGGGATGGGCTGGAGTCCCTGGGACACCGCAGGACAAGGTCCGGGTGGTAGAGACCCCAGGGTCTAGGCAATTAGAGAGGGGGCAGAATGGCATAGATGAGGGGAAGTGACTCCTCCAGGGTCACCCCAGTTGTCACGAGTGGAACAGAGATGGAACTGAAGCTCCCCCTGCCCCCCACCCCCGCAAGGAGGGCTCACTTTGCCTCCCACCCCGGACTCAGGGCAGAGAATTCTGCATTTTTACTCCGACTTGCAAGGTGGATGGGTCAACTTCTCTGAGCTTCCGTTTCCTCGCTGGCAAATAGAGGGAACAATGACTTCCTCTCAGAGCTGCGGCAAAGGTCAAACGAGAAAAAAAATAAATCACCCTTGGTGTTTGAGGCCCGGCAGTTTTCACATCCATGAAATGGGCCCCGGGGTTGTGAGGGTTCGGTGAGATACTGGGGGGGGGGGGGGGGGAGGGGCAGGCACACAGCCCCGAGCAGCCTCCCCCAGCCCCTGAGCTGGTACAGGACAGCAGCCTGCCCCATCGTCTCAGCCCAGTGCCCCCCAGCAGCACCCAACAGACACTGGGTGGGTGAGTCAATGAACGCATCTTGGGGTCCCTGGGAAGAGAGAGGAGGGGCAGGTTCTGTGTCATGCTGGAAAATGGGGGGGGGGGAAAGCCCCAATTTTGACAGATGCCATTTCCTCCTACTCCGTGGAGCGGGGTAGGGCGGGTGGGCGCGCCGTGGGTATGCCGGTGACCGTGAGGGAGAAAAGACCCAGATGCGGACATCCCCTGAAACTCCGCGGGGTTGCCTTGTTGCTTTATTTATGTATCTCCACCTTCTCCCCAAAACAAAATCAAGGCATTTTACAGCAACAAAGATGGAGTGGTTATATAAGGATTTGGAGGCTGATACACGTGAAAGTTTGGAAGGCATAGAACAAAGCCAAGAACGAGGTTAAGATCCAAATTTATGCCACAACGTACTTTCCTCCCTCTGCTCTCTGGGGCTGCCTCCCCTCTCCTGTGGCCTCCATGATGCACTTGGCCTTCTGTGCCAGACTGACAGCTGGGAGGGGACTTGGGAGGGGGAGCGCAGAGGGAAAGAGAGGGCTCGGCGACACCACCGCTATCTTCAGGTTTCTGCAGAGACATTCTGGGGCAGCAGGAATATACACGGTCCAGGGGCAGGACCGGGACCAACGGGGACCTCCATCCACCAAAGAGCAGTTCACAGTCAGAGCTATTCGTGGAGGAGCCTTGCTGCCTGGGAACGGAGTAAGCTTCTTGTCAGGGGAGGTGTGTAAGCAGGTGCCGAACAGCCACTGAATGGCACTTTTCTGGGCATTTGACTTGAGGGCCCTAAGTACAGGCTGTTGACAGATCGGTACAAGGCAGAGGTTAGGAATGTGCCTCTGGGCCCACATCCTAGCTCAGCAGCTTCCTAGCCACGGAGTCATGACTTAGCCTCTCTGTGCCTGGGTTTCCTGCCTCCTCACCTCTACCTCCACATCCACGCCCTCAGGCGGACTCCTGGTGGAAACATTCCTGGTCTCCCGGGGTTCCCAAAGCAAGCTGAGCTTGAGGGCAGAGGGCGCATCAGCAGTGGTAAGAAGCATTCGTGCTCGAGGGTTGCCGTCCCGGGTCTTATGCTCTTTTTTGCTCCCTCAGCTCCTGCCTGTGCCTCTCTGCTGCTGCTGCTGACAGCTTCTACCTGGGAGGGGGTCCTGGAGGCAGGTCCTGCTTCTGACCCCCCTCGGTCCCTCAGATCCTAACACAGGCTTGGCACACAGGAGGCCTCGGTGAGTGGTTGTTAAATGAACAGGGACAAAAGCATGGGTGGTTGGATGGATGGATGGGTGGATGGATGGATGATGGAGGGATGAATGGATGGATGGAGGGAGGGATGAATGGATGGGTGGATGGATGGATGATGGAGGCATGAATGGATGGGTGGAGGGATGGGTAAAAGGATGGATGGGTGTGTGGGTGGACAAATGAGTGGCGGATGGATTGAATGTTTGGATGGATGGATGAGTTGATAATGGGTGGGTTGGTGGACAGATGGGTGGGTGGAGGGAAGGAGGGATGGTGAATGGCTTTAATACAATTGCAAAGCATCTCAACTTCTTTACTTTGCTTTATCCTCATAACCCTGTTGCTGAAGCCCCTTGGGGCCACCCAGTACTGGGGACCCTGAAATGGAGCAGACCTTCTCCCTGGCTTTGAGGAGCTCCCAGGCCCACAAATAGTGACAGGATCAGGGCAGAGGCCTGGGCTATAAGTGCAGGGGACACCAACTCTTCTGGGAGGTGACTCAGAGTTTCTGAGGAGGCTGAGGTAGGCCCCAACCTGGAAGGAGGAGCCGGGGTCACCCAGGTAGAGAAAGATAAGGCTGTCGATTTCAGGCCCAGTCTCACAGCAGCTCGGCTCCGGTCTGGGACAAGCCGGGCATTCTGGTCAGCCGAAGACAGGGATGAGGGGTGGAGGGGGCAGGGGTACTGCCAGGGCAGCTGGCAGGGCTGGATCTGCAGGGCTCTGAACACCCAGCCGTGGAGGTGGGACCTCATCTGAGGCGGCGGGGAGATGCTGAAGGGTGGAGGTGAGGGGGGGGGGTCTCCCTGCTGACAGAAGACGGGTGTCGGCCCCTCCCCCGGGCTGCTTCGCAGACCCTTGCTCCTCAGGCCTGCCCCCGGCACCAGGCCACCCCCAGACGCCGCGACCTGGGCCCCGGTGCCGCCCCTTGAGGGCAGCGGTAGAGGCAGCTGGAACAAAGGCCCACCCACGACTGCCCACCCCAGGAGTGTGGCCCTCGCTGCCAAGGGTGCCGCCAGCCGCACTGGAAGACCCCAGGGCTGGGTTCAGGAAGCACCGCACCTCAGAAGCCGCCTCCACGGGTGAGGCCGCGACGCCAGGTGCGCCCGGCGCTCATTAGGCCTCGGTGCGCGGCCCAGGCTTTCCGTGTCTTTCCGAGAATCCCCGAAGAAGAAAGAAATCAAAGGCTGGGGATTGAAAAACAAGAATGGGGAGATATAAAACAAGATTTCTATCTAAATAATTTCCTCTAATTGCTGGTAAGAGACATTAATTTTCCTTTTGAAGCTCCCCGCGGCCCCAGGCGCCTCAGGACGTGCCAAGATGGCAGCCCGTCTAGCCGGATTATTTCACCACCCGCCCGCAGGGCTGGCACGGCGCCCACCGCGGGGGCGGGCGGGGTGGCGGGCTGGGTGCTGCTCAGCCCAAGGTGGGGGTGCCCCGGGTGGGGGTTGGGAAGGAGGGAGGGAGCCTTGATCTGGCGCACTGAGGCTGAAGCACAAGAGGCCTTCAAGGCTCTGCGTCTACATCGGGCCTCCCGGCCTCCCTCCACCCAGATGGACGCAGGAGTGTCAGGACCCTGGGAGGCCTGGGCCCCTCTTCCTTGGGCACGCTGGGCATGCAGGGTGGGGGCCCCAGGGACTGCTCTCTCACCTCTACTGCCCCCGCTGCAGCCCGCACAGAGGACACAGCCAGGCGAGGCCAGCAAAGATGGGGCCGTGGTGAGAGAGAGGCCGAAGCAAGCGCCCGCCTGTCCATGGCCCCTCACAGCACCCCCCCCCCCATTTACAGGTGGCTGGTTGAGGTTCGAGGCTGGGGCAGAGCCTCACAGTAAGAGGGAGGCCGATTGGAGCTTCTGTCCCCAAACCCGGGTCCTCGGAAAGCTCTGGAAGGAAAGCGCCCAGGGAAATCCAGATTCTTGAGGAGCATCGTCAAGACAATCCTGCGCTGTTCCCAGCTCACATCTCATTTCTTCTCCAACTGTCCCTTGTCCTGTTCCCTCACTTGGCAGGGCTCGAAGCTTCTGCAGCTTTCCCCAGCCCCGAGCTTCCCCCCCCCCCCCCCCGCCCCCGGCACCGGTCACGGCGACTGCCATTGCCCCTCACCGCTGGTGCTCCCTCCTGCCTCTGAGCACCCTGGGTATGAGCCGCATCTGAGCCTCCCCCGTGGCCCACGCCCAGCCTGGGGCTCACCTTCGCCTGAGGGGGGTGGCGGAGGGCACAGCGGGTGCTGGGTGGAAGGAAGCGCCGGATGGAAGGCGGGGGGGGGGGGTGGTGTGGGGGGCGTTTGGGCTGGTGATGGAACTTGCATTGTCTTTTACCCTGAGAGATTTTTCCTTCCCTTTTGATCTTTTGCAATTTATGAAAAATAGAACACATGTGTTCCTGATTAATTTCTACAAAATCACGGAAATGTTGACTTTTTCAAAGAGTCATTTTATATGGAGGCTCCTTTTAGATTCTTTCAAGACGTCCTTTGAATTTGGGCAGAAGCAGGGTCACCCTGCCACCCCCAGCCTCCCCTCAACATGGCAACAAGTGGCCCTGTCACAAAGACGGGTCCTGGTGGGTAGGTGTCCCTGGTCGTCCCCACCTCACGCACCCTCCTCCTTGGCTCCCCAAGGCCCTCAGGGTAAAGTCTGGGCTCCTTAGCCTGGCGTTCAAGGCCTCTACACGCAGCCCTCCTGCCCTCTTCGGACCCCCTCTCATCCCTCAGGCACCTTGCAATCCGGCCCTGCTGAACTTCCACTTGCTCCTGAAATATTCCGGTCTGTTTCTTTCCCGATCCCTTTGCACACACTGCTCCCTCTGCTGACAACGCTCCCCACCCCCACGAACTCCTACTCATCCTTCAAAACCCAGACCCAGTGTTCCTTCCTCTGCCCTGCATTTGTCGCCTCATCCAGGCAGCCCCTCGTGGTCACCCAGGCATCCCTAGAAGTGAGTCCTCATTTGACCAAAGAGACCGGGACGCACTGCCTTTGGCCTCCCTCCCAGGGTCGCTGACCCGAGTGCACAGAGATGAAAGGCTGGTATATCGTGGTAAGAAACAATAAAAGGGGAAAGACAAACCCTCTTCGAATGAAAGCCATGCACAGTGTTTATTTCTGGTATTTTATGGGGTGCTTTGGAGAATGGGAGATGGAAACAAGAGAGTTCTGCCGGGGACAAACAGCAGATTTCCCTTGGGGTGGCAGGAAGGAGAGAGAAACAGTAGCTCCTCGGTCATCCAGAGCTGACCTCGGGGCCCCGCCTGGATTCCAGAGAAGTTGGACTTACCGTCCCAGCCCAGAGCTGCTCACAAGCAGGAGTTTAGATCCCATCAGAGGGTTCCCTCTGGCCTCTCACACCTCCCCTTCCCACCGCCACCCAGAACCCCTGCTTGGGTGCTTTGTAGCTAACCTCGTAAGGGGGGGGCGGGATGAAAACCAGCCCCATTTTACAGATGTGCAAGTCGAGGCCCAGGCATGAAACGGTTGGCTTAAGGCCACAGGCTAAATTAGCACCCAGGCCGAGGCTAGAACTCAGGGCATCTGCCCCTACAGTTTAGACAGACTCACTGTAATGCGGCGGTCTCCAGCCGTGGGCAAGGGGGTCCTGGGGGGTCTCCAACCCTTTGCCCCGGTAGCAGGGTATTCTATCAGTCTGTTTCCTCCAACCACACCGGGCCCTGCCCTCTGGGATATCCTGCTTCCCCGCCTTACCATGGCCCACCGCTTCTATGTTTGACAAAGAGGGCAGGCCACACATAAGGGGCTCTAGTCGTGAAACCACGTGGCCAGCTGGGGCGGGGGGCTGTTCGGCAGGCGTCAGGCCCCAGAGACAAGGGAGACCCTCCTAGGCCAGACTGCTTCCTCCCTATCCAGCCACAGTGCTGAGGACGCCACAGCCTCCTCTCTCCCCATGCTCACAGGAGCCCAGGAAATCCCGGAAGGCTTCCTGCAAGCGGGGCCCAGCTGCAGACAGGGAGCCTTCCTCGAGTCCTCTTGACTAAGTCACAACAGAGGCCGGGAGGAGCCAGGGGCTGGGAGAAAGGCCATAGGTGCTGTTAGCCAGCCCAAGGGAGGGCTAGGTGATGGGGAGTAGAGGAGAGAGAGTTTGGCCCTCAGAGACCATGTGTTGTATCACGGATGCGAGCGAGGGGACCCCCCTCACTTCCGGGCCGGGGGCAGCTCCGAGGCGACGTGCTCCCTCCCGTCTCTCCCTTCTCCGGCCGCGGTCTTCGAGGGACACACATTCCAGATAATGAAGCCCTGAGGTGGAAGAAGGCCTCCAGGCGGGACTTTGCAGGGACAGAAATTAAACCCTTGTGTTGGGGTTCAGCCACTGAGGTTCGAGGCTTTCTCTGACGCGGGTTACCCGAGGATTACGATCCTGGGTAAAACCATGGTGGGAAGTAGGGATGACTGTCTCCATCCTGCAGGCGAGCGCACTGAGGCCCAGAGAAGGGACGGGGCTGCAGTCCCCAGTTACAGAACCGCTTCGGCCCGCTGTGTCCGGAACTCCAGACCCCGCCAGGTTTTCCCTGCCCCTTGCTTCGTTGGCGTGTTGGAAACAGCCCGCAGAGGCCCAGGCCCAGGGGAGGGGAGAGGCGAGGACCGGCCACAGCCTGCTTTTAAGAACTGCGTGTCGTTGAACCCCATCAGGTTGGTGTGAACCATCATTCGTGGTGTGGCTGCTGTTCAGCAAAGCACAAAGGAGGCCTCGAATGGGAGAGACGCCCCGGCCCCCCGGGATGGTGGCAGGTTGTGCACGGGGGGTTTAAGGGCGGCGTGGGGGGCCGGCTGTCAGATGCTCCACCCGCCGCATAACCGATGGCAGGTAGGGGCGGCCGGGAAGACAGAGGAGGAGAAGGAGATGGGCCTGATTTACAGGCCCCCGGGAAGAAAACGCAGCCAAGATTTATGGCAACTCAAGTGACTCGTTGGAGCCGAGTTTATTATCCATTGCGTGCATCTGAATGTGTATTTATGACTTTCCCAATGGTCCTGTCTCGCTGAAAATTATGTCCCAGGAACACCAACAGCAGTCCATCTGCATTGAGGGAGGCTGATTGAGAGTGGAGTTCAAGGCTGCTCCCCGTCACCCAGGGAGGCCGGGGGGTGGGGGCTGGTCTCACTCGTGCATGCTCAGGTTCAAGAAGCGGACACGGGCGGGCAGGCGCTCTGAGCTGGGCCCTGCACTGGAGGCCGTGTGCAGAGCCGAACCCATCTCCCAGGCCCCTGCCTGAACCCCCCTGTGCCAGGCACTGAGCCGAGTGGTAGAACCCACAGTCCTGCTAAGGAGCAGACGGGGTGTGAAAATACTGACTCTGTCACATGACTGCTGGGTGTCCCTGGGCCAGCGGCTTAACCTCTCTGAGCTCGATTTCCTCACCCAGAAAATGGAAGGGACACTGATGGTGACCCCGGAGAGTCAACAAGCATCCAAGACGCTGCATGTGGACACCCGTCATTCCTTAAGCGCTCACGGGTGTTGTGTTATTTTTCTGTTATCGTCACGGTCATTCTTCGAAGCATCTTATGCGATGTTTGGTACCACGTGACCGTCAGGCCTAACAACACAAGACAAATTTCGGGCCGAAGCCCCATTTAGTCAAAGAACGACCGCTTGCCTGCTTTGCACAGGTTGGGTACCAGGGAGGAAGGCCCCGCCAATCAGATAACCGCCTAAAAGCTCTTTTTCTCTTGGGACTTTATGAATACGTGGAGGAAATGATTGTCGACATGTAGGGACCCCTGAAAAGCGTACAAAATGTCCTTCCGGAATTGTCTTTCCGGAAGAAGGAGGACGCAGCACTTTTCCGCTGCCTCCTGTGCCCCAGTGGCTGAGTGTTTCTCCTGGGAGTTTTGGCTCTCCCACAATTCTGCCTGCAGTATTTGCTCGTAGCCTCAGGGAGAGGACCCTGAGCCAGAGAGGGGAGGGACGCACGTCACAGGCTTACGTGGGACACTATCCATGTGCCTGAGCTCACCTACAACTCTCCGCCCAGCTGCTGCTGCAGTCAGAGGGGGTGTGACACAGGGCCACCAAAAAGCATCTGCTACAGTCCACCCCTTGCGGCGCTCGGATCTATTCGTGCCCACATTAAGTCCACTGGGACGCTGAGAGTCTTCAAGGTGGTGGACAGCCATAATCTCTAAAAAATTCAATACAGGATTCTGGGAGGGTGGAGTAGGAAGCACCAGGAATCTCTCTCTCTGCCTAGATGACCCTCTGCACTGGACAGAATCTGTCTGGTGTGAGTATTTTGGGGCTCTGGAGTCTCCTGAAGGCTTCAACCTCCAGGGGAAGGTATAGATGGTAAATGGCCACCGATCTGGGGATGAACGATAAGCCAAATGTGGTCCTTCTGCACAATGGAATGTTCTTCAACCACGAAGTGGAAAAAGCACTGATACCTGCCTGCTACGACATGCGTGAGCCTTGAGAACATGATGCTCATCAAAGAAGCCAGAGTGTGTGACTTCATTTGTATGAAGCATCCAGAACAGACAAATTCTGAGACAAAAAGCAGATGAGTAGTCTGGTGGGGGGGGGGGGGACAGTGCAAGGGGTATGGAGTGATTAGGGGTGATGGGTAAATGATAAGGTTTTGTTGTTGTTGTTGTGGAGGGGGGCGATGAAAATGTTCTAAAGTTGATTGTCCTGATAGTTGCACAACACTGTGAATAGACTAAAAACCATTGAACTGTTCACTTTACGTGGGTGAGTTGTGTGACATGGGAATTCTATCTCAATAAAGCTGTTTTGTTTGTTTTTTTTTAATGTAACTGTGGTTGACTTCAGTTACTTTAAAAAAATGTTTATTTGCTTTTTAGAGAGAGTGCAAGCTGGGGAGAAGCCGAGAGAGGGGAACAGAAGATCCAAAGCAGGCTCTGTGCAGACAGCAGACAGCCTGATGTGGGGCTTGAACTCATGAATTGTGAGATCATGACCTGAGCTGAGGTCAGACGCTTAACCAACTGAGCCACCCAGGTGTCCCGACTTTAGTAGCCGTGACCAATCCCCCACCCCATCTCCACGGCAGGCACCTATGCATGTATTCCTGGCATAGAGCTGGTGGGAGCCAGGGTCGGGGGAAACACCCCAAGACATTCAAAACAACTGCGTATTGGGGGAAAATTAGAAAGTGAACAGCATGCCCAAAGAAAGGCTCAACGAAGATCTGAGAACACCTTAAGTTTACACTTCGGCTTGATCTTCAGCACAGAGATAGCCTCTGATAGAAAAAAACCCAAAGACGATAAATAATCATAAAGAGAAAAGCCCAGCAAACCCAGGGGAAGGGAGAGAATAGATTTCCAGAGTTACCACAGAATTAGAGTCAAATGCCCAGCTCTCAACGATGACGACAAAAAATCACAAGGGATACCAAAGAAATCGGAAAACGGGGCCCGGTCAAAGGGAAAAAATAATTCGCCAGAAACTGTCCCTGAAAGTGACCTGACCGATGGCAAACACACCAGACAGAGACTTTAAAACATCCGTCTTAATGATGCTCGACAAACTACAGCAGGAGGCAGAGAAAGTCAAGAAAACAACGTGTGAACACGAGAGAAGTACTGTAAGGCGACGGAAAACCTGAAAGAAACCAGAAGGAAATTCTGGAGCTGAAAAGTCCGACAACGGAAATGAAAAACTCACTAGAGGGATTCCAAGCGGATTTGAGTAGGCAGAAGAAAAGGGCCTGAAGATAAGGCAAGGGAAAATACTGAGGAACAGGAACAAAAAAGATTGAACGAAAGTAACCAGAGCCCAAGAGACCATCACAAAGACCAACATGGGCACCACGGGAATCCCAGAAGGAGGGAGTGATGGGGGGCAGAGAACGTTTCAAGAAATAATAGCTGGAAACCTCCCGAATTTGATGAAGGACATGAATGTAACTTCCAAGTTCTACGCACTTTAAGTAGAATGAACTCGGGGCGCCTGGGTGGCGCAGTCGGTTAAGCGTCCGACTTCAGCCAGGTCACGATCTCGCGGTCCGTGAGTTCGAGCCCCGCGTCAGGCTCTGGGCTGACGGCTCAGAGCCTGGAGCCTGTTTCCGATTCTGTGTCTCCCTCTCTCTCTGCCCCTCGCCCGTTCATGCTCTGTCTCTCTCTGTCCCAAAAATAAATAAACGTTGAAAAAAAAAATTTAAGTAGAATGAACTCAAAGACACCCCTACCGAGATACACTGTAATCCAAACTTTCCAAAGGCAAAGACGAGGGTGCCCGGGCGGCTGAGTTGGCTAAGCATCCAACTCTTGGTCTCAGCTTAGGTCTTGATCTCAGGGTTGTGAGTTCAAGCCCTGCGTGGCAGAGACAAAGAGAGAATTTTTTTTTTTAAGTTTATTTGTTTCTTTTGAGAGAGACGGAGACAGCGTGAGCAGGGAAGAGACAGAGAGAGAGACGCGGGGCGCAAACTCACAAAACCGCGGGATCACGACCTGAGCCCAAACCAAGAGTCGGATGCCTGACTGACTGAGCCGCCCAGGCGCTCCCAAAGGAAGAGTCTTGAAAGAAGTGGGAGAGAAGTGACCCTTCACCCATGATGGGTCCTCAATCAGATTGTCAGCAGATTTCTCATCGGCAACTTTGAGACCAGAAGACCCGGGGCTGATATATTCAAAGAGCCAAAAAGAATCCTCTGTCTGGCCAAACTGGCCTTCAGAAGTGAGGGAGAAATGAAGACACTCCCAGATAAACAGAAGCTGAGAGCGTTCATGACCATACAACCCACTCTGCGAGAAATGCTCAAGAAGGTCTTATGAGGTGGCATTGAAGATCATTAGGCGGTAACACGAAGATGTTGTTGAGATCATAAAGATCTCAATAAATAAAGCAGACGCGTTGGCAATGATAAAAGCCACTGATAGTGTAACAGTGGTTTGTAACCATACTTTTTGTTTGTTCGCTACACAATTCAAGAGGCTAATGTATTTTGGGGGGTGGAGGGATGGGGCGGAATAGGTGAAAGGGATTAAGGGTAAACTTGTCAGGATGAGCACCGAGTCACGTATAGAATTATTGAGTCACTATATTGTGCGCCTGAAACGAATATGACACTGTATGTTAACTACACTGGAAATTTTTCTTAAGGTTTATTTATTTATTTTTGAGACAGAGAGAGAAGGCACGAGTGGAGGAGGGGCAGAGAGAGAGGCAGAGGGAGAATCCCAAGCAGACTCTGCATCATCAGTGAGGAGCCCGACGTGGGGCTCAAACCCAGAAACCGTGCGATCATGACCTGAGTCGAAGTTGGACGCTTAACTGACTGAACCATCCAGATGCTCCTAACTACACTGGAATTTAAAAGAGAGAGACAGAGAGACAGAGAGAGAGAGAGAGAGAGAAAGACTAATATATTAAAAAAACAAAACAGTGTAGGGATGGCTCAGTGGGTTAAGCATCCAATGTCAGCTCAGGTCATGATCTCGCGGTTTGTGAGTTCGAGCCCCGCATCGGGCTCTGTGCTGACAGCTCAGAGCCTGGAGCCTGCTTTCGTTTCTGTGTCTCTCTCTGCCCCTCCCCTGCTTGTGCTCCGTGTCTGTCTCTCTCTCAAAAATAAACATTAAAAAATGTTAGTGTAAAAAATATTAGTGTAATAACTAGATTACTGTAACTTCGGTTTATAACTCCAAATCTTGTTTTCTACATAATGCAGGAGACTAATGCATTTAAAGGAACTACAAGTTTGCGTTTTTTGCAAACACAAAGTATAAAGATGTAATTTTCTGACATCAGCACCTGAAAGGGGTGGGGCCAGAGCTATAAAAGAGCAGAATATTTGCGCTTTACTGATGTTCAACTGCCATAAATTCAGATTCGAGTGTTATAACTTTAGCACGTTACATACAATCCCCATAGTAACCACAAAGAACACAGCTATAGAATAGACACAAAAGGAAATAAGAAAGAAATTTCAACATTTCAGTAAGAAATTCAACTAAACACAAAAGAAGACGGTGATGCGGGAGATGAGGGACACAAAAAAAGCTATAAAGCATATAGAAAACAAATAGAAAAATGACAGAAGTCTCTCCTCATCAGTAATTACTTTAAATGTAAAGGAATTAAACTCTCCGATCAAGAGACAGAGACGAACATAAGGAAACAACACAGCAAACAGACTCGCTCCAACAGGCATATTCAGAACAATCTACCCCAAACCAGAATATGTATTCTTCTCAAGTGCACAGGGAACATTTTCCAGGCCACAGTCTATGTTAGGCCACAAATTAAGTCTCAACGGATTTGAAAAGGTTGCTATCATACAAAGTATCTTCTCTGACCGAAAAGAGATGAAGTTAGAAATCTGTAACAGAAGGAAAACTAGGACATTCGCAAAATCGTGGGGATTATACAACAGAATTTTAAACAACCCGTGGGTCAAAGAAGAAATCACAAAGGAAATGAGAAAATACTTGGAGAGAAAACAAAAACACAACATACCCGAAGTTATGAGGTGCAGCAAAAGCCGTACCAAGGGGAATATTTATAGTCATAAACACACTTACATTAAAAAAAACAAGAGGGGCGCCTGGGTGGCTCAGTTGGTCGAGTGTCTGACTTCAGCTCAGGTCATGATCTCACGGTTCATGGGTTGGAGCCCAGTATCGGGCTCCGTGCTGACGGCTCAGAACCTGGAACCTGCTTTGGACTCTGTGTCTTCTTTGTTCTCAGCCCTTCCCCTGCTCCTATTCTCTCTCTATCTCTCAGAAATAAGTAAATATTAAAAAAAAACCAACAAGAAAGAGCGCAAATGAACAATTTAACTTTATAACTTAAAGAATAAAAAAAGAGGGGCGCCTGGGTGGCGCAGTGGGTTAAGCGTCCGACTTCAGCCAGGTCATGATCTCGCGGTCCGTGAGTTCGAGCCCCGCGTCGGGCTCTGGGCTGATGGCTCAGAGCCTGGAGCCTGTTTCCGATTCTGTGTCTCCCTCGCTCTCTGCCTCTCCCCCGTTCATGCTCTGTCTCTCTCTGTCCCAAAAATAAATAAAACGTTGAAAAAAAAAAAGAATAAAAAAAGAAAAACAAACTGGATCCACAGCTAGCAAACAGAAAGAAATAATAAAGATTAGAGCAGGGATCAACAAAATAGAGAAGAGAAAAACAACAGAGAAAAATCAATGAAACCAGAAGTCAGTTCTTTGAAAAGTTCAACTAAATCGACAAATTTTTTTAGCTAGTGACTAGGAAAAAAAGGGAGAAGATGCAAATTATTAATGTCAGAAATGACAGCTGAGCTATTGCTGGATCTGCAGAAAGATTATAAGACAGCACTACAAACAGCCCATACACCAACAAACTGAGTAGCGGCTGGTTGGCAAGCTCTTAGGGAGCATCCCGGGTGAGATCTGAAAGTGGTCCCGTTTACAGAGGACAAGGAGAGGCCAAAGAAAGGGGCAGGCCACTCCAGACTGCTAGATGGCAGGTGTAATAAACACGGGAAATTACCTACAAGGCTGGTCTTGGGTGGCTGCAAGACGAGATCTCCAAACTGCCTGCCATATTTTAGAAGTTTATACACATGGCGGAGCCTGGGCGACTCAGTCAGTTAAGCGTCCTACTCTTGATTTGGGCTCAAGTCATGATCTCACGGTTCGTGCACTCAAGCCCCGTGTTGGGCTCTGCACGGGCACCGTGGAGCCTGCTTAGGATCCTCTCTCTCCCTCTCTGTCTGCCCTCCCCCCCAAAATAAACAAATAAACTTTAAAAAATAAATTAATTAAAAAAATAAAGTTTATAGAGAGGTCTTCACTGCATTCAGTCACATATATCGGTCTGAATGCAACACCATTATCTCAAGACTCTGTCCTGGGAGCAGCTGCTGGGAGCAGAAAAGGCAAGTGAAACCCATATTCCAAGGATGGGAGAGGGGAGGGGACTGGGGTCCGGCTCATGGGTCAACCAGTGGTCATGTCTTCTGGATGACATCTCCCAACAATAACCTGCATAAAATGGACAAACTCCTGGAAACACAAAACCTATCAGCATTAAATTGCGAAGAAATAGAGGAGATTGAAGAAAAAAGGAGATTGAATCAGTAATTAAAAATCTCCCCACAAAGAAAATTCTGGACCCGATGGCATCACCAGTCAATTCTCCCAAACACCGAAAGAAGACCCAATACCAATTCTTCTCAAAATTTTCCCAGAAACCGAAGCGAAGGATCTCCTACCGCATTCTATGAAGCCAGCATTAATTACCCTATACCAAAGCCGGACAAAGACACTACAGGAAAAATAATAAGCCAATATCTCTTACAAACATCAATGCAAAAATCTTCATTAAAAATACTAGCCAACCAAATTTGGCAGCCTATTAAAAGAATCATAAGCCATGACCAAATGGGATTTATTCCTGGAACCACACAGATGTTTCAACATAGCAAAATCAGTCTGTGTAATATCTCACATGAACAAACTGAGAAACAAAAAACCCACATGATCATCTCAATTGATCACTGGACTGAATTATACCACCAGCTTTCCTGGGTCTCTAGCTTGCAGAGAGTCGACTGGGGACTTTCTGGGCCTCCACGGCGGCATGAACCAATTCCTATAATAAATCTCTTCTTCATCGCATCTCTATCTGTATATCCTACCACCTCTTTTCCCCTGGAGAACGCTGACTAATGCAGCAAATGATTAGCATTTCCCTTAAGAATTATTAACATGTTCCTGGTTCTTCTCATGTGGAGTAAGTTTGGATTTTGTCCTGGAATTCTGAGTGTTATGTTAGGAAACTCTAGGTCCTATTAAAATCTTGTGATAAAAGTTGATTTTTCTTTTCTTTTTTTTTTTTTTAAGAAGGAAATCATCGTGGCTAGGTTCAGACCCCAAGTTGGGATCCTCCTCCATTGAGCTATGATTCCAAAGAAAATTCCATTTGTTTCTTTTTTTTTAATTTTTTTGTAACGTTTATTTATTTTTGAGACAGAGACAGAGCATGAATGGGGGGAGGGGCAGAGAGAGAGGGAGACACAGAATCGGAAGCAGGCTCTGGGCTCCGAGCCGTCAGCACAGAGCCTGACGCAGGGCTCGAACTCGTGAACCACAAGATCATGACCTGAGCCGAAGTCGGACACTTAACCGACTGAGCCACCCAGGTACCCCAGAAAATTCCATTTGAAAAAAACCTTTGCCATGCTGGCTTGGTCCACGGTACGTGTGCATTGCCCAGGGGCCAGTTTGGGACCTCGGTAGTGGTCTACACTAGGGGTTGGCCTACTACACCCCACAAATCAAATCCAGTTTGTGGTTTGTTTTTGGAATAGCTTATGAGATAAAACTGGTTTTTATATTTGTAGGAGAGAGAGAGAGAGAGAGAGGAAGGAAGGAAGGAAAGAAGGAAGGAAGGACTATGTAGCAGAGAACATATGTTACTCACAAAGCCTAAAATACTGACTCTCTGGCCCTTTATGGAGAAAGTTGTCTCATCTCAGTTCTCAAAGCCTTTGCTAGGCTGTTTCATGTTAGTTCCACGCATGCACAACTCAGGCCTTGGGACTTTGTGCACACATTTAAAGAATCCTTTTTCCCCGCTCTGTCCTCTCCATGACTTCCCCTACACTCTCCAAACCTCCAAGACCCCCTTTTCCTGGTTCTCTCCCTAGAAAGTCAGGGTTTGGGGAGGAGGTAAGATGGCTAAGTAGGGGGACTGGGATTTCCCTCGTCCCTCAAGCACGGCTCTATTGGGGTCAGAACGCTAGGGACATCCAGGAAATCAAATCTGCAGAGTGACAGATTGCCACTGGTGGAGGGAGACAGCCGGGCGGGACAGAGGCGTGTAGATGCGAACTGGGGGAGATAGAACAACGTAGGCATGGAGGAGAGGGAACCCCTTCTGTGGAGAGACTGAAGGGAGAGAAAGAGAGGCTGTGGAACTGCGGCACTGTGCTAGGACAAGGGGAAAACCTCTCCGGACCCGGGACTGGGGAACGAGAAATGCGGAGACTGCCGGTCCCTCTTTGCAAACAGCTTCAGGGGCTGAAAATTGCAGTTTTCAAAAGTGCGAGGCTTTCTCCGGACCGGAGCCTGGCCGTGCACAGCTCGGGGGTAGGGAGGCCGACCCCAGGGCGCGGTAGCAGTCTCGGGGGAGTGCTGGGAGAGAACAGCCCCCTTTCTTGAGTACTGGGGTTTATTGCCCACCCCCCTCCCCCAAGGACAAAAGACCTGCCAGCACCAGCCAGAGGCCCTTTGTCGGCTGGGTGGAGTGGCGCTCCTCCAGGCAGAATCTGTGAGGTGCGGGGCTCTTAAGACATCGGGTTCTGGGGCGCCTGGGTGGCGCAGTCGGTTAAGCGTCCGATTCAGCCAGGTCACGATCTCGCGGTCCGTGAGTTCGAGCCCCGCGTCGGGCTCTGGGCTGATGGGCTCAGAGCCTGGAGCCTGTTTCCGATTCTGTGTCTCCCTCTCTCTCTGCCCCTCCCCCGTTCATGCTCTGTCTCTCTCTGTCCCAAAAATAAATAAACGTTGAAAAAAAAATTAAAAAAAAAAAAAGACATCGGGTTCTGGGGGCACCTGGGTGGCTCAGTCAGTTGAGCGTTGGACTTCGGCTCAGGTCATGATCTTCCAGTTCGTGAGTTCAAGCCCCACATTGGGCTTGCTGCTCTCAGCGCATAGCCCGCTTTGGATCTCCTGTCCCCCTCTCTGTCCCTCCCCTGTTTGTGCTCTCCCTCTCTCTGTCAAAATAAACATTAAAAAAAAAAAAAAAAAGACACCAGGTTTTGAATCCCAGTCGAGCGCCTCAGAAGGCGTGGAACACCGGAGCAGGACAAGCCAGCTGCCCCCGCTACTCTGTGAGGGCCACCTGAACAGCCTGGTTATTTTTGAGACAGAGAGAGACAGAGCATGAACAGGGGAGGGGCAGAGAGAGAGGGAGACACAGAATCTGAAACAGGTTCCAGGTTCTGAGCTGTCAGCACAGAGCCCGACGCGGGGCTTGAACTCCCGGACCGTGAGATCATGACCTGAGCCGAAGTTGGACGCTTAACCGACCGAGCCACCCAGGCACCCCGAATGTTAGTCTCTCTTTTTCTCTTTTCTTTTCTTCTCTTTTCTTTTTCTTTCTACCCTCTTCTTTTTTTCCTTTGGAATCAGGCTCATAGTTTCTGATTTGATTTTTGGCCAATTATCTAAAATAAATTATCTAAATTATTGGCCAATTATCTAAAATAAAAAATAAAATAAATATATATATATATATTTCTCTGTTTTGTTTGTTTAATCGGGCATTTTTACTCTATTCTTTCTACACCTTTTGTATATCTCCTTCTTCTTTGTTTTCCTTTCTCTCTCTCTGGATTAAGCTTTACAGTTTCTTTGATTCTCTGCTTGGTCTTTTTTTCCTCCCCTTTCATTTTTCTCTTTGTCTGGGATCAGGTGCTCCCATTTCCTTTTCTCCAGGGTTACTTCAGTGAACAAATCAAAGCTCACGTGGTAGAAGGCCCAAACAATCCACCACTATGAGCAGGGAGAAGCTCTGCCGAGGGCTGAGCCGTGGGACAGAGCAGCCAAACACGCAACAACAGAGTGCACACGACACGCTCCAAAAACACTTGCTGAAGTGCCAGGCCCTGGACAGTGTGTGACCCCATTTTAATATCGCAGTACTCGCAGGCGCAGGAACAGACCAAGCTATCAGAGCACGTAAAAGACAGAAACCTAGCTAAAAGGATGAGACAGGAGAACTCTCCTCAAAAGAAAATCCGGGAAGAAATGACAGCCAGAGAATTGCTCAAAGCAGATGTAAACAATATATCTGAACCAGAATTTGGAAGAACAGTCATAAGACTAATAGCCAGGCTTGAAAACAACATAGAAAGACAACAGAGAATCTATTGCTGCAGAGGCCAAAGACCTAAGAACTAGTCTCGATGAATGAAGAAATGCTACAAGTGAGATGTAAAATAAACTAGGTACAGTGGCACCGAGAATGGAGGAAGCGGAGGAGAGAAGAGGTGAAAGAAAAGATAAAATTGTGGGAAATGATAAAGCTGAAAAAAAGAGGGAAAGGAAATTGCTAGACTGTGAGGGGAGAACTAGAGACCTAAGTGATTCGACGAAATGGAATAATACCCATATTAGAGGAGTTCCAGAAGAAGAAGAAGAGAGAGAAAGGGGCAGAAGGTTTCCTTGAACAAATTATAGTTGAGAACTTCCCGAACCCGAGGAAGGAAACAGGCATCCAAGTCCGAGAGGCATAGGCACAGAGAACTCCCTCCAAAATCGACAAAAACGGGTCAACGCCGTGACGTATCACAGTGAAACTGGCAAAGTACAAAGATAGAGAGAATTCTGAAAGCAGCGAGGGACAAACAGGCCTTAGCTAACAAGGATAGACACATAAGGGTAGTAGCTGACCTGTCCGCTGACACTTGGCAGGCCAGAAGGGAGTGGCAGGAAATATTCAATGTGCTGAATAGGAAAAATCTGCAGCCAAGAATCCTTTATCCAGCAAGGCTGTCATTCAGAATAGAAGGAGAGATAAAGTCTCTTCCAGACAAACAAAACCTAAAGGAGTTTATGACCACTAAGCCAGCCCTGCAGGAGATCCTAAGAGGGACTCTGTGAGTGGAAAGCAGCAAAGACCACAAGGACCAGAGACAACCACAAACATGAAACCTACAGATAACACAGTGACACTAAATCTTTCAATAATCGCTCTGAATGTAAATGGGTGAACCACCCCAATCAAAAGACATGGGGAGTCAGAATGGATGAAAAAAACGAGATCCGTCTACACGCTGCCTACAAGAGGCTCATTTTAGAACTAAGGAGACCTGCAGATTGAAAGTGATGCTACCAGACATCAAAAGAAAGCTGGAGTAGCCATACTCCAGACAGACAAACTAGGTTTAAAACAAAGACTGTAACAAGAGATGAAGAAGGGCATTATGTCATAATTAAGGGGTCTCTCCACCAAGAAGACCAAACAATTGAAAATGTTTATGTCCCCAACATGGTACCCCCAAATATATAAATCAATTAATCACAAACGTAAATAAATGTATAGATAATAATACCTTGATTGAAGGGGATTTTAATACTCCACTTACAACAACGGACAGATCATCTAAGCAGAAAATCAACAAGGAAACAATGGCTTTGAATGACACACTGGACCAGATGGACTCATATTCAGAATATTTCGCCCTAAAGCAGCAGAATACATATTCTTCTCGAGTGCACATGGAACATTCTCAAAAACAGATCACATACTGGGTCACAAAACAGCGCTCAACAAGTATAAAAGGATTGAGATCATACCAGGATATTTTCAGATCACAATGCTATGAATATTGAAATCAATCACAAGAAAAAAATTGGGAAGCTCCCAAATGCATGGAGGTTAAAGAATATCCTACTGAAGAGCGAATGGGTCAACCAGGAAATCAAAGAAGACATTTAAAAATATAGGGAAGCAAATGAAAATGACAACACAACAGTCCAAACCCTTTGGGACTGCAGCAAAGCAGTTCTAAGAGGGAAATACATTGCAAATCAGGCCTATCTCAAGAAGCAAGAAAGGTCCCAAATACACAACTTAACCTCACACCTAAAGGAACTAGAAAGGCAACAGCAAAGAAAGCCCAAAGCTAGTGGAAGAGAAATGATAAAGATTAGAGCAGAAATAAACAATATAGAATAAAAAAAACAACAACAACCCAGTAGAACAGATCAATGAATTTAAGAGCTGGTTTTTCAAAAACATTAACAAAATTGATAACCCCCTAGCCAGACTTCTCAGAATGAAAAGAGAAAGGACCCAAATAGATAAAATAATGAATGAAAGAGGAGAGATCACAACCAACACCACAGAAATACAATTATTAGAGAATGCATGAAAAATTATATGCCAACTAACTGGACAACCTGGAAGAAACGGACAAATTCCTAGGCACTCACACACTACCAAAACCCAAAAGGGAAGACATAAGAAATTTGAACAGACCCATGAGCAGCAAAGAAATGGAATCAGTTATCAAAAATCTCCCAGCAAATAAGAGTTCTGGGCCAGATGGAATTCTATTAGGCATTTAAAGCAGAGTTAATACCTGTTCTTCTCAAGCTGTTCCAAAAAATATAAATGGAAGGAAAGCTTCCAGACTCATTCTATTACGCCAGCATTGCCTTGATTCCCAAACCAGACAGAGACCCCACTAAAAAGGAGAATTACAGGCCAACATCCCTGATGAACATGGATACAAAAATTCTCAGTAAGATACTAGCAGATAGAATTCAACAGTATATTAAAAGAATTATTCACCATGATCAAGTGGGATTCATTCCTGGGCTGCAGGGCTGGTTCAATGTTCGCAAATCAATCCACGTGACACGTCACATTAACAGATGAAAGGATAAGAACCATTTGATCCTGTCAATAGATGCAGAAAAAGGATTTGACAGAATACAACATCCTTTCTTAATGAAAAACCCTCAAGAAAGTCGGGATAGAAGGAACATATCTTAACATCATAAAAGCCATATATCAAAGGCCCACGCAGCTAATATCATCCTCAGTGGGGAAAAACTGAGAGCTTTCCCCCTGAGATCAGGAACATGATCAGGCAACAGGGATGTCCACTCCCACCACTGCTGTTTGCCATAGTGTTGGAAGTCCCATGTCTGACCGATGTCAGCAATCAGACACCAAAATGAAATAAAAGGCATCCCAACTGGCAAAGGAGAAGTCAAACTTTCACTGTTTGCAGATGACATGGAAAACCTGAAAGACTCCAGCAAAAAAACTGCTAGGGCTGATACATGAATTCAGCAACAACACAAGACATAAAAAGTCGATGTACAGAAATCAGTTGCATTTCTATACGCCTATAATGAAGCAACAGGAAGAGACATCAAGGAATCAGTCCCATTTACCATTGCACCACAAACCATAAAATACCTAGGAATAAACCTAACCAAAGAGGTAAAAGGTCTATATGCTGAAAACTATGGAAAGCTTATGGGAGAAATTGAAGAAGACACAAAGAAATGGAAACACATCCTGTGCTCATGGATTCGAAAAATAAATATTGTTAATATGTCGATACTACCCAAAGCAATCTACACATTCAAGGCAATGCCAATCAAAATAGCACCAGCATTCTTCACAGGGCTAGAACAAACAATCCTAAAATTTGTACAGAACCACAAAAGACCGCGAATAGCCAAAAGAATGTTGAAAAAGAAAACCAAAGCAGGACGCATCACAATCCTGGACTCTAGCCTGTATTACAAAGCTGTAATCATCAAGACAGTATGGTATTGGCACAAAAACAGACACATAGACCAATGGAATAGAATACAGAACCCAGAAATGGACCTGCAAACGTATCGCCAGCTAAATCTTCAACAAAGCAGGAAAGAGTAACCAATGGAATAAAGACAGTCTCTTTAGCAAATGGTACTGGGAGAGCTGGACAGCAACATGCAGAAGAATGAACCCGGACCACTTTCTTACACCATACACAAAAATAAATTCAAAATGGATGAAAGACCTAAATGTGAGACAGGAGACCATCAAAAAATCCTACAGGCAGCAACCTCTTTGACCTCAGCTGCAGCAACTTCCTACTTGACATGTCTCCAAAGGCAAGGGAAATAAAAGCAAAAATGAACCCTTGGGACATTATCAAGATAAAAAATCTTCTGGGGCGCCTGGGTGGCGCAGTCGGTTAAGCGTCCGACTTCAGCCAGGTCACGATCTCGCGGTCCGGGAGTTCGAGCCCCACGTCGGGCTCTGGGCTGATGGCTCAGAGCCTGGAGCCTGTTTCCGATTCTGTGTCTCCCTCTCTCTCTGCCCCTCCCCCATTCATGCTCTGTCTCTCTCTGTCCCAAAAATAAATAAACGTTGAAAAAAAAATTAAAAAAAAAAATCTTCTGCACAGCAAAGGAAACAATCAGCAAAACCAAAAAGCAACCGATGGAATGGGAGAAGACATTCGCAAATGACATATTGGATAAAGGATAAGTATAAAAAATCTATAAAGAACTTAACAAACTCAACACCCTAGAAACAAATAATCCAGTGAAGAAATGGGCAGAAGACATGAATAGACTCTTTTCCCAAAGAAGACACCCAGATGGCCAACAGACACATGAAAAGATGCTCAACATCACTCATCATCAGGGAAATACAAATCAAAACCACACTCAGATACCACCTCACGCCGCTCAGAGTGGCTAAAAGGAACAAATCAGGAGACTATAGATGCTGGAGAGGATGTGGAGAAACGGGAACCCTCTTGCACTGTTGGTGGGAATGCAAACTGGTGCAGCTGCTCTGGAAAACAGTGTGGAGGTTCCTCAAAAAATTAAAAATAGAATGACCCTACGGCCCAGCAATAGCACTACTAGGTATTCATCCAAAGGATATAGGAGTGCTGATTCAACGGGGCACATGCACCCCAATATTTATAGCAGCACTACCGACAATAGCCAAATCATGGAAAGAGCCCAAAAGCCCATCAACTGATGAATGGATAAGGAAGAGGGAGTGTATATATATATATATATATATATGTACACACACACACACACACACACACACACACACAATGGAATACTACTCAGTGATGAAAAAGAATGAAATCTTGACATTTGCAGCAATGTGGATGGAACTGGAGGGTATTAGGCCAAGCGAAATAAGTCAGTCAGAGAAAGATATCAGATGATTTCACTCGTATGTGCAATTTGAGAAACTTAACAGATGACCATAGGGGAAGGGAAGGAAAAATAAGACCAAAACAGAGAGGGAGGCAAACCATAAGAGACTCTTAAATACAGAGAACAAACTGAGGGTTGATGGGGGTGGAGGGTTGGGGGGGGGCGGAAATGGGTGATGGGCATTGAGGAGGGCACTTGTTGGGATGAGCACTGGGTGTTGGATGTAAGTGATGAATCATGGGAACCTACTCCTGAAGCCAAGATTTCACTGTTAGCTAATTTGAGAATAAATTTTAAAAATAAATAAATAAAGGAAAAAAAAAAAGAAAGAAGGCCGGTGTTTTAGTCTCTCTGTGTTATCAGGCACTCCTTACAAAATGGGTCATCTCTGGGAGAAGTGTTTTAGGCTCCCTCAGGAACAGGTTCCTATCACGGGGCCATACTGGCAACAGAAAAAAAAGAGAAGAACATGGGGATCCCTCACCCTCTTTGAATGACAAGAGCCAGAGAGCAATGTTTTCCCTCAGAGTTTTAAGTGCTTGTGGGATTGGCTGGTGACACCCCATGAGTGTAGACTCATGACCGGGGCTTGCCTCAGGACAGGGACAGTCAAAAGGGAAAAAAAAGGGGGGGGGCCCTCCTGCCACGTTCTCTGTCCTACCCCATTCTTGCTTCTCTGGTCAGAAAGACAGGGTTTTTCTTAGAGCTTATTCTGTTTCCGCCCTCTTCACCGTTCCAGAATTTGAGCTATACTCGAGCTTAATGTGGGACTGTGGAGAAAACAGAAAAAAGCCAACAACGAACGTTGGAGATTAAAATAACTTTGATTTCCCTGCCCAATCCACTTTCTCTGATTTAGCCTTCACAGTCCTCAGATATGTGTTCTGTCCAGGCATTTTAGTTGTAATCAGTGGGAGAGGTAGGGTGGAGTGGGCTTACACTAGCTTCACTGAATCCAGAAGACCTACAGTCGGGTTCTGTACACCTGTCTTGCTAAGCACTTATTAATTCTAACAAGTTGTTTGCCAATGCTTAAAACTTCTAAATGCAAAATAATTTCATCCGTGAATAATGGCAGTTTACTTCCTCTGATCTTTATATCATTTTCTTGCCTTGCTCTTGGGGTTGGCAAACTTTTTCTGTAAAGGCCAGATAGTACTCATTTTAGACTTTGCATGTGGTTTCTGTTGCAACTACTCAGCCCTTCAATTGTAGTTGAAAGCAGCTATAGACAATATATAAACGAATGGGCATGGCTGGATTCCAATAAAATTTTCCGTACACAAACAGGTGGGGCGAAGCGCTTCCAGAATGACCGAGTAAGGACTTCCAAAAACATACTTCTTTGTAAAAGCAATGAGCATGTTGGCAAAAATGATCGGAATCAATTTTTTAATGATTTTTGGAAATTAACCAAAGGCTTGCCACAATGTGGGGAGTGTTTATTTTTTTAAAAATATGGCTGAGTCATAGTGAGCACAGCAAGTTTTGTGAATTCTTTTTTAAATAAGGTCAGCTCATTCTTATTTTTAAAAAATGTTTAATGTTTGTTTCTTTTTGAGAGAGAGAGAGAGAGAGAGAGACAGAACGCAAGCAGGGCAGGGGCAGACAGAGGGAGATAGAATCTGAAGCAGGCTCCAGGCTCTGAGCTGTCAGCTCAGAGCCCCACGCGGGGCTTGAACTCATGAACCATGAGATCATGACCTGAGCTGAAGTTGGAGGCTTAACCGACTGAGCCACCCAGGCGCCCCAAGCTTTGAGAAGTTGTAACTTGTCCTGTTTCCATGTCCTTCTCCCCAGCTCCACTGTAAGCTTGAAAAATGACAGCTTCACAACAGTGGTGGCCAGGACAATTAACAGCCCTACACCACTAGAAGATAATGAACAGGTTTGGAGCCTCCAAAAAAGCCCATACTCAGGGAGTTGTCACCATTTGACCTGTCTGGCAACTCCCTGAAAAACTCCATTCTTGGGATTGTCTTTATTTGACCTGCCTTAGAGATTGGTCTGCGTGAACAGGAATAGCTCCAGAGCATTTGTCAAAAACAATCAGCTGCAACTGTTTCACACTGTAGCCACCTGAAGTGGCGATATCGTTGGGGTTAAAGAGAAGTCAAATAAAACCTAGAGAATGAGATGCGCATAGGGGGCTTTGAAAGGCTCCAATATGTCTCTGGGACTCTAGAAGGCCATGTACATGTGCATGGCTGTGCACACACCTGAGAAAGATCTGTGAAAACTTGAATGTCTCACCTCTGGCTGACCTTGAGGCTCTGCACAGGCAGGAAGTGAAGGTTAGGACACAGTTGTCAATTTCTCACCAGAGCATTGAAACCTTGCCCCAACACCACACAGGGCCCCTCAACAAGGGCTGAGAGACTTACTGGCTTAAGGGATTTAAGGGACTCTTTAGCCAATCAGTAGCTGACCACTAAGCTAGCTGAGTAGAAATTTCAGGGGCTAAACACAGCAGAGCACAGAGACTTTACAGAATTAGTCCGGGAAAATTACTAACAAAACCAACAGCAGCAGCAAGAACAAATCACAGTAACAACAAACCCTTGGGGAGTGGAGAACCAATTCCAACTTTGTGACATTATATTATTTTAATACGCAACTTTCAACAAAAGTTTATGACCCACGCAAAGA
This sequence comes from Herpailurus yagouaroundi, assembly GCF_014898765.1. Lineage (NCBI taxonomy): Eukaryota > Metazoa > Chordata > Mammalia > Carnivora > Felidae > Herpailurus > Herpailurus yagouaroundi. The sequence continues at coordinate 8,200,402 of NW_024412447.1, read as the reverse complement.
AACAAGAAAGTGTGGCCTAATGACACAAACCTGTCCCCAACGGAGCCCAAACACTGGACTTCCTAGGCAAAGACTTCAAATGCACCACTAAAGGGGCACCTGGGTGGCTCCGTTGGTTGAGCGTCCGACTTCAGGTCTGGTCACGATCTCACGGTTCGTGGTTTTGAGCCCCACGTCAGGTTCTCTGCAGACAGCTCAGAGCCTGGAATCTGCTTCAGATCTGTGTGTCCTTCTCTGCCCTCCCCTGCTCACACTCTTTCTCTCTCTCAAAAATAAATAAATATTAAAAAAAATTTTAAATACACTATTGGGGCGTCTGGGTGGCTCAGTCGGTTGAGCATCCGACTTCAGCTCAGGTCAAGATCTTGCGATCTCGCGGTCCGTGAGTTCGAGCCCCGCGTCGGGCTCTGGGCTGATGGCTCAGAGCCTGGAGCCTGCTTCCGATTCTGTGTCTCCCTCTCTCTCTGCCCCTCCCCCGTTCATGCTCTGTCTCTCTCTCTGTCTCAAAAATAAATAAACGTTAAAAAAATTTTTTTTTAATTTTAAATACACTATTATAAATATGTGCAAAAAACCTGAAGGGAACTATGTCTAAAGAATTAAAGGAACACTAGTAACCAAACAGACATCGATAGAACACACAACAATATCCTGGGCACATTGCTGGTGAGGCTTGACCCATCAGACCGGCAGGGACAGTCATGGTAGCCACAGGAAGCTGTATTCTGTGCAAGGCGGTCTCTGAGCAGTTTCCTCACCAGAAGCTTCCTGATTCGAGCTGTGTTTGTGGCTGTCTTGCTGCCTGGTTATTTTCTCAGTCCAGCCCCCACTCCCACGTACCTGCTGATTCTGAGCGATTCCAGATTCTCCCAATGATTTCCTTCCTTCTCTGCCTTACCTAGCCAGATGGAGTGGGTTCCGAACGCCAGCGGTTAAGAATTCCAACTGATACACTCTTTTCTTTCTTTTTTTTTCAAACAAGATTTTATTTTAAAGTAACCTCTACACCCAACGTGGGGCTCAGACTCCTGACCCCAAGGTCAAGAATTGCACACTCTACTGATTGAGCCAGCGAGGTGCTGCATGATATGCTACGTTCCACTGAGTCTTATATCTTAGACATATTTTCATGCCATTAAATATGTTTCAAAATATTAGTTTAATAGCTGCCCAATATTTCATATTTATGTACTGTAATTTATTTAGCCATGCCCTAGAGTTTAAGTGAATTACAAATTTATGTTAATCACTTACAATAAATATTGTATGTTCACATTTTAGCTTCAATCTTGACCCTTTTAAAATGTGTTAGAAGTGGGGGTACCAAGTTAACGGTAAGAACATTTTTAAAACTTGGCGGCATAAAGCCGGTTTTTCCCTAGAAATTTTACACCAATGTCTATTCTCACATTTGTACCCTCATGATTTAAAATGCTCCATTTCACTCTACTCAAGAAGATTGGGTGTTAAGATTTAAAACAATTTTTGATAACCTGATAGGGGAAAATCTCATCAGTGTTTTTAATGGTCATTTCTTTGATTACTCGTGAAGCTTAATATTTTAAAATATGTCTTCTGTTACATGTTTTTATTTTCTGTTGTACATTTCATGTTGACTGTTTTTCTATGGGAATGTTCATTTTATTGATTTGTAATTGCTTTTTATATATTAGACGCGTTAACCCTTTGTCACATCTGTTGCAACTGTTATCCTTATTTATAGTTCCCCAACAATTTTAATTAAACGGCTTTTTAAAAACATTAAGATACTTAAGTTTTCACGCGTTAAATTTTATCTTATTCTTTGTTATTTTTTCCCCCACTGCTTTTATGTTTAGAAGGTCTTTCCTCACCCAGAGATCAAATATTGGTCTGTAATTTCTTCTAGTTTTTAATGATTTCCTCTTTTGCATTTAATTCTTTGGATCCTCTGGAATTCATCTTGGAGTATGGTGTGAAGGAAGGAGCTAATTTTATTTCTTTCTGAATAGCTAAGCAAATGTCCCGGCATCATTTATTGAATAATCTGTTCTTTCCCCACAGATTTGCAATGCCACCTCAGTAAGCTGAGATGCGGTGATCACCATGGCAACGGGGCTGCGTTAAAAGCATTTGTTCTCACAAAGTGGAGGGCTGGTGCCCAGCAGGGCTCAGTCTGGCCTCCCTGCACGTCTTCCCTAATTAAGATGCACCTTTTGGTTTTGACTCTTTCAAAAAATTCTCCCTTTATGAATGCCCGTATAGAAGGAAAATTAAGGCCAAGGCCCTCCGTGCCCCATCTGTTAAGAGCAGGGCCTGCCAGGATGGTTGTGGCATAGGAGGAGATAGGCAGTGAGGTGAGAAAGTGGACAGTGATTTGGTCCCGTTATGTCCTGAGAGCCTGGAGGGACATCATCAAGGTCCTCGAATAGCTGGAGGGTGGGGATGGGATGGTCATGTTCGAGAACGCGGCTCTAGTGTAACACAAAGCAGGGGCCATACCGTTGGCAGAGCGGGAGTTTCTTCCACTGACTCTGTGCTCTGTGGGGCTTCCAGCTTTAGGTCCCCAGGGTCCATCTTTATCAGACATCCGTGTCCCGCCTGGGGGGATGAGACCACAGCTTGGGCTCCTTTGTCAAGAAGGAGGAGGAGTCCTATCTTTGGGGAGGCCCCCGGGAGCCTGTGCACTGGGAGGGGGGTGAGGGAGGGGCAAAAGAGGGGCCTGACAACCACCCCTTGAGCTCTGGATGACCGCAAAGCCACCAGGTGCACGGGGAGACAAGTCGCCACAGCAGACTACGGTAGGAAGACGCGGAAGTCACGAGCATGGACAGAACAAGGGGTCTCAGGGAGAGGAGAGCCGGGCACACGACAGAGCGTGGGAGTCAGCAACCTCTTCCTGCCGGAGATCCCAGCTCAGATCCGATAGGCTCCCCGGTGCCTGCCCCGACCCTGGCCCCCGTGCTTCGTGTCCCCTGAGATCCCTGCAGCCTTGCAATCAGCCCCTCATATTGAGGCACTTGGGCTGGGTTTCTGTTGCTTACAGAGCCGCCTGTGTTCCGGTCAGCACGACGCACCCCGGCCTCCTACTCGGCCCGTCTGCTGGCCCTGGGTCTCCAGCCTTAAGCACCCACCACCCCCTCCTTCTCCCTGGTGACCCAGTTACAAGGTCTGCGAGAGCCCCGGTACAGGTGTCTTTCCTGCTTTTCCTCCTGGCCCACCTCAACCAGAGACAGAGCAGGCTGGGCCGGGGGGTGGGGGGTGGGGGGTGGGGGTGGGGGGTTGACCAGTGAAGAGCCAGCTCTGCCCACCCATCCCCCAACTCCTCACAACCGTCCCCTCCTCCCCGCTGCCACCATTCAGGCCTCACACCCTCTGGTTGCAGGGCTCCTTCCATACAAGTGTCCAGCTGTGTCTCTCCCCTGCTAGAAGCGTCCGTGGCCGCCACTGCCATCCAGGACCAATCTTCACCTTTCCTAATCTGACCTTGTCCCTCTCTCCTCCCCCATCTGCCCCCAGCCCCTTTCTGGAAACTTCCCTGTGCTTCTAACACTTCCTTTCTCCTTCTCGCACTGATGGGCCTTTGCACCTGCTGGGCTTGCCCCACCCCCTCCGCCACCTGGTTAACTCTTACCCAATCTTTCAGGTGCCTCAGCTATGTCCCTCATTGAGAGGATGCTCCTCCCTCCGGGTGGGCTGGGTGCTCCTCCCTGGGGTCCCTTGCTGCCCTCACCAGTGTCCTTGCTTTCCACTCTCTGAGAGGCGAGGACTGGCCTACCCCATCCTGTGGCCTGGGCCTGAGCCTGGGAGGGCAGGATGGGGCAGGCTTGGGGGCGTCCTCCATACTCACCCAGAGCTGCTGCTGAGCGGTCGGGAGGGGGGGGGGGCAACGATCCAGGGCTTTTCCTGGTTACCTGGCCCTTGAGGAAGCCAAGTCTATCCCCCAGGGGCGGGTCAAGATGGGCTGTCCACACCCAGACTAGGGGCTGCCGCATCCCCAGCACCCCACGAGGGGCCAGGCCCCGGCAGAGACCGGCAATGTTCCCAGTCACAAGTTAGTAAATGCGGGTGTAATGGATGGGCTGCAGCTGACCCCTCGGATGGAGAAATCTTGGAGGTGCAGCCAAGCCAGCTCCTGCCTGGTGTCACTGGGGTCTTGCTGTGTCAGGAATCTCGTGAAGAGAGGGGACGGCGCTGTGGGGAGAGGGGGAGAGGCTCTGTCCCCCACCTCCCACAGAATCCTCAAGGATCAAGCCTCAGGGTTTGGTGGAGCCTTCTGGAATGTGCCAATCCCACAGAGAGGTTTTCCCAGCTGCCAGGTCATCAGAGTGGTTAAAAGAGTGTAGGCTCCTGTTCAGCCATAAAGAAAAATGAAGCAACGATACACGAAGTAACACGGGCGAACCTTGAAATTAGGTTCAAAGGAGCCAGACGCAGGAGGTCACGTAGTGGATGATTCCAGTATGTGAAATGTCCAATAGGCAAAATCATGGACAGATAGTAGGTTAGTGGTGGCCAAGGGGTGGGGGGAAATGGGGTGATTGGGGTGTTAGTCCAGGGCATAGGGTTTCTTTTGGGGGTGGTGAAAAGGTCTTAAAATTGATTGCACAACTCTGAATATACCCAAAACCACTGAGTTATACATTTGCAATGGGTGAGTTGAATGCTATGTGAATTATGATTCAATAATAATAATAATAATTAATAATAAAGCTCAATTCCAAGAAAGGGAGTGTAGGCTTCAAGGTCAGATGGCCTGGGTTCAAATCCCGGCCCCACCACTTACTACCTGGGCAATGTTGGGCAAGTCACTTGACCTCCGGCCTGAGTTTGCTCACCGGCAAAATTAAGGTGATAAAGCACCTGTTTTGTCAGGTTGGCAGGGGTCAATACGTGTGACGGCTGGGGCAGTGCCTGACACACGGCAGGCACCTTCTCTCACCAGTTCAGCCCTGTGTCCCATGTGGTGGAAGCTGGAATATCCGAGAGGTTAAAGTGACTTGCCCAAGGTCACGGTCGTAGGCTGAGTGATGGCCCCCCACCTCTATGTCTCAGATGTAATCCCTGGATACAAACTTATTTTGAAATAAAGGTCTTTGAGGATATGATTAAGTTAAGGACGTCGAGATGAAGAGATTCCTGGACTCCCCAGATGGGCCCGAAAAATAATGACAAGTCCTTGTAAGAGGCACAGAGGACAAGACAGACATAGCGGGGGAAGCCAGGTGAAAACGGGGGGCAGCCACAAGCCAGAGGGACGCCCGGAGCCACTAGAAGCTGGAAAAGGGAAGGGGTTTTTCCCTCAGAGCCTGTCGAGGGAGCACAGCCCCGCCATCACCTTGACTTTGGACTCGAGCCTCCAGAACTGTGAGAAAGACGTTTCTGGCAATTTGTTACGGCAGCCTCAGGAGGCTGTCCAGCGACCCAGCCCACAGTATCAGAGCAAGGACTCTTGACCCCACTTACCACTTGGGACCCCTTCATTGCATTTATCTATCAATATAAAACAGCTTCAACCCCAGATACCATGAGGGTTCTGGAGGCAGGTTCTGGGATCCTGTTTCACAGATGAGGACGCTGAGGCCTCAGTGTCACCCGCCCGTTCTACACACCCATCAACAGGAGGGAGTTGCCTCCTCACTGGGACACAGGAGCCCGGCTGTCTCCTCCGGGGCATACCAGCTCATTCGATTTAGCAGCCCCCGCCTGGAAAAGTATTTAATTTGCCTTTTACAATGCACCAATTGCAAGTTAATTAACTGGCAATTGAAAGTTATAGGTGACATTAGAATTTATTAATAACATTGGAAATAAATCTCCCTGGAATTCAAGTAATTGAAAATCTCGTGAATTTTTTTTTTTTTTTTATCGTCCATAAAACAGGTCTGGAAGAGAGGTGTTCCAGAAACCTCAGGGGTGGTTGGGATTGCAGGTGTGGGAGAATTGGGTGGGAGGGGACTTCTGTTCTGACCTAAGCCCATCTTGGATGCCCACCCGACCCCTGCTCACGACCTCGGTCACTGCCTCCTAGGTTCTGGGAAGGAGTCATTCTCCTCTTGGGAATGTCCTGTGACTCACTGCGGTGATCAGAGCTGGGTGCTGGGGACATAGATGTGACCCTGCCTGCAAGAAAATCAGAGCCTGGGGTGCTCGGGTGGCTCGGTCGGTTGAGCATCTGACTTTGGCTCAGGTCATGATCTCACGATTCGTGAGTTCGAGCCCCACGTCGGGCTCTGTGCCAGCAGCTCTCAGAGCCTGGAGCCCGTTCGGATTCTGTGTCTCCCTCTCTCTCTTCCCCTCCCCCACTCGTGCTCTGTCTCTGTCTCTCAAAAATGAATAAACATTAAAAGAAGTGTTTTCTAATCAAATAAAAAAAAGATCAGAGCCTAACGGTGCAGACAGAGCAGGGAGGGCAGTGCATTCTGGGAAGGGAGACGCTCAGACATGGTCCCTGAGCGTGGGGGTCAAGTGTCTGATTAACAACGTGTGTACTCAGGGCCGCAAAGCCCCAGGGGGTCAAATGAGTGTCTGATTAACTTCCATCCACACTCTGATTCCCTCCTGGTCCCAGGAAACAGGTTGTACTGTGTTCTCTAGAGGGATCAGCCCAGGGGGTAGGGCAGGAGATGTGGGGTCCTATTGGAATGCCCCAGAAGGAACCCCAGCCTGGACGACCCGCTTCTGAGGTTTTTTTTTTTTTTTAATGTTTATTTATTTTTGAGAGAGTGCAAGCAGAGGAGGGTCAGAGAGAGAGGGACAGAGGATCCAAAGTGGGCTCGGTGCTGACAGCAGCGAGCCCAGCGTGGGGCTCGGACTCACGAACTGTGAGATCACGACCTGAGCTGAAGTCAGATCCTCGACCGACCGAGCCACCCAGGCGCCCCTCTGATTTTCGACCAAGGCCATCCGGCCCCTCCAGCGGGAGCTCCCCTCTCCTACAGCAGCGGCAGGTCAGCTGCGAACTCCTGCCCGTGACCCTCACGTGTCAGAGGCAGAGGGCACCCCCTCGCCCCCCTCTGTGCCATCAACCTCTATTCCTTGGGGCAAGAGCGACATTACAAGTACTTTACAACCGCATAGCACGGGCACCTGACGGGCAGATCCCGGTCTTGGTACTGGGACTGGGTCCTGGATTCCGGGAGGTCTCCGCGAGGGGCCGGGACGGTGGGGGGCAAGTGGGCGGTCCTGGCGTGTTTAACAGCAGGTCTGGCGGATCAGCCCAGCCTGAGTCCCCTCCACACAGTGGCCGCCGTGCTGGGGCCCTTGGGTAGCCTCTGACCTTCAATTTCCGCTCTGGCCAGTGGCCAACTTGGGTGGAGCAAGCCGGGGTCCTTGGCTGTGGGCCCTACACACCTGCCTTGTTCAGGAGCCACCCCCGCCCCGAGAGGGGAGGCCCGAGTCAGGGTTCTGCCTCCGTCTACACTCTTTCAGTGCCTTGCTCCCACTCAGCTGGGCGGACACGTGAGGAAGAGAGGGTCCCACGAGCCAGACAGGGCAGTCACAGGCCAGGGCCCTGGGACTAGGGCTGCTCAGGACCCAAGGGGAGGGGGCCTGGCAGAGAAGGGAAGTGTTAGTAAGGTGTTCCTGTACCCTGGGTTTCCCCACATGCACCTGTATACTGAGTACGTGCACACACTCACGCATACGCTCACAAAGCAGGGGCTGGAACCTGTTTGAGCAGAAAGGTGGGGCACAGGATCTAGACCGTGGGGCACAGGAGAGAAGTGTGTGTGCACGGTCGAGAGCCGAGCAGACTTTGGGAGCCCCCGGGGGTGGGACTGAGATGAGGGGGAGGGGGGCTGTGCAAATTCTCCCTGATCGACTCCTCGGGTGGCCCATGCAGGCAGGCGCAGGGGTGGGAGCTTCCTCCCCTCGCTCCCCTCCTGCACTGGGCTCATGAGCTCCTCCCCCAGGGGCTGGGGACAGCGGGGACGGAGAGGGGCCGTCATGGGTCCTGGAGGCCCAGTAATGGCTCTGGGTGGCTGGCTTTGCCATTCTGAGTCACCACTGGGACCCATTAACCTGTCACGCAGGTTTGAGTTTCCCTCCGTGAGCACAGAGACACTTATGACATGAGACAGAAGCAAGGACCAGAGAGGCTGCAGGAGTCAGAGGAGGTGATGCGTCTGAAGATTTTGCCCAAAGCCAAGAGAACTGCGCTTCCCCGGGGCTGTAAGTACCAGACCACACCCCCTCCGACTGCTCTCCCCTGTGGCTGGGGAGCCAGCACCCACAGGCCAACGAGAGACGCTAGTTCCTGGGGAAGCCCACAGCCAGGAGGATGGGTCACCAAGGACAGGGCCAGGCTGCAGAGCCACGGCTCAGGGCCAGGAACGGGGCAGCCCCTGCAGGTTCACGGCGGGCAGCGCAGGCGGACTTGCCTTTCAGGAAGATGATTCTACGGGCCAGATGGAGGGAAGAGGCCAGACTGACCGTGAGAACCCGCCGTGGCAGCCAGTCCCCCCCACGGGTCCACTTCCTACCCCTCGAACATTCGACGTTCTCCAAGATCTGGCACCTTGCAGCCGCTCCAGTCCGCTGTGGGCATTCCTTCTGTCCACCACCGAATCTGTGCCGCTCGTCAGCCTTTGCTCGCACCTGACAGCCTCCTGGTTCTCGTGCCCTTGGCTCTTCCTTCCAGAACCACAGCAGCCAAGAGCACGGCTTCCCCGAGTCTCAGATCTGTGTGGAAACCCAGCCTCACCACCAGCTGGCTGTGTGACCTTGGGCGAGCCACTCAACTTCTCTGGGGCTGCACGGACCCTCCACAAAGCAGGGAAGGCGGCCGCGAAGCGCAGGGAGGGGATATAAGCCACATGTTAAGCGCGGTGCCTGGCTGCATCCTTACGAAGGACCAGCTCATGAGCACCTCGCCGGGGAGACCCTGTCTCACAGCCCTGGCCCTCGGGGACTGGGACCTCCTCTGGGGTCCGCACTCGCCGCCTTCGCCCCGTCTGACACACAGCCTTGGCCTGTCCGCCCTGCCGGTGGGGACCCCCCACCGGAAGCTGGTTCCCTCCCACACTCCCTTCCACTCCCTGCGGCCTGGAAGTACCAGGCCTCCAAACTTGCTCTATGTTGGGGGCTCACTCCAGACTCTGCTAGTCCCCCCAAGGACTGCCCCAGACAGTTGCACCACCCAGGGCCAGGGTACCCATGAAGGCATCCCATGAATCTAATTATTTGAAACTTATATGTTAAGTCTCCTCCTTTACAAAGACTGGGAAGGGAAGGCCACTCGGGGCTCTGACTAGAACGTGAGGGCCCAGGGAGATCCAGTCCCCAGCCCTCTGAACCCCCACCTGTGCACGTGTGGAGATCCACCCTGCGGGCCCGTGCTCAGTCCACACCCTCAAATGTGGCAGCCCCCTGGTCTAAGAATGCCGGGGTCAGCGGGGAAGTGGTCTGTCCTTGAGACACTCAGAGGGAGAGGCCCACAGAGACCCTGAGCTGAGGGCCGTGGGGCTGCACATGTTGGTGTCCTGGGCCAAGTGGATAGTCTCCCTCCGAGCCCCATCTCCACCCCTGGTCTGGGAGAGGGAGCTGCCCTCTGGTCTGTCTCACCAGGGGGTAGATGGCATTCAGTCCCGTGGTCACCCCAGGGGGCACACTGGTCCCCAGATGAGGCTTCACCCAGCAAAGGGGGTTGCTCAGGGCAAGGTGGGGGGCTTCAGTGAGCTGGGAGGGTGGCCTGGAGGAAGAAAAGGGGCTCAGCCCTGCAGGGGAAGCGCTCACGCCTCTGCCCGGCCAGGCTTCCTGCACCCGCGCATATGCTCTGTGCACAAGATGTGGGTGCACAAGCGGTCAGCGACGAGCCGCCCTCCTTCGCCCCTCCCGGCCTCTGCGGGTGCCGTGCGCCTGCCTGCCAGGTCCCTTTCCTGTGTAGCCCCCTCTCGTTGGCCCCCGAAGACCCCCCGTTGTGCCGCTGCGGCCCACAGCCGCGTGTGTGTGGCACGGGCCAGGAGTCGCCTGTCCCCACATCCAGCCACAGGGTCACGACATACGCATCTTCCGGGGACGGCCTGCGCCACCGTGGCCCGGCTCACCAGGCCTTGCCCAGCTGCCACCACAGGACACCAGACCCCCAGTGGGGAGAGCACCTTTATTGTCACAGCGTTCCAGACTGCCCGCTGCCTCTGACTGCCACACCTAGGCCCCCAGGCCAGTTCTGCCTCACAAGGGGCCATCGGGACCTTGAGGGCAAGAAGAGGTTACCGGGGCCTGCGGGACCAGGCCACAACCTCCCGGGAGCACCAAGGACGCTGGGGACAGATGGCTCCTGCCCTGAGGGGACACAGGCCCTGGGGTGGCACCACGATCTTTGGGTCTCGGCCCAGCAAGAGAGGAGAAGCAGGGCTGGTCCAGGTCACAGGGGACCCAGGGCCCGAGAGGCCTTAAGGGTTGCGGTCTGAGCTGCTCTGGGGTCCCGGGCCCCGGCCACCTACTGAGTTCCCTTCCCTGGGCCCACAGCCCTCAGCGGGCAGTGTCTCTCCTGATGGGGCCTGGGACTCAGCTGTCCTTCCTCTAGATTGTCAAAGGGTCGTTAGACTTGCTGTGCGATCTGGAAATGGCCAACCCTACAGGTTCCCAGAGAGGGCAGGGCTGCAAGTGACGGCCTCCTCAGGTGCACGTTCCCGGGAAATACTGCCTCCTCTCGGCTCGGGGGCAGGAGGGCCTGCTGGGCTGGACTGGGTGGCTCAGAGAGACTGGGAGGCAGCGGTGGGCGACTGCCAGTTTGGTTTGAAGGCCCCTGCACCCCCAGTGCCCCTCTCTCACTGTCCCCAAGTCCGTGTGAGCGTCACGGGCTTATTCAGGGTCCCCCTGGCCTCTGAGAGCAGCCGCCGCCAGACCCTGGAGCAGACCCCAAGCCCAGGGACAGGGAGGCTGAGGAAGGAGGCCCGGGACCCTGCCTGCCTTCCCTGCGGGCCGGGCCAGCCTCCCCACAGCCCCACGCCTGCCCTGAGTTTCTCTGTGAAGACAGGAAGCTGGCGGGGTCCCGAGTTAAGGAACCGAGAGGCCTGGGTTCAAATCCTGCCCTGGCTGTCCCTGGTCCCGTGGCCTTGGCACGTTATTTACACTGGCCGAGCCTCTGTCCTCCCGTGGAAAGTGGGGTAGCAAGCCTGCCTCCTAAGGGTTAAATGAGACAATGTAGGGAAAGCCCCTCGGACAGGCCCAGACTCAGTGAGTGATGAGTATTATGATTATTCTCGTGCCCCGCCCAGCCCACCCAGAGCCCGTCTCCTGCAGAAAGTGAGGGCGGGGGAGGGCAGGGACCAGGAAAGGGCCCCGCCAAGGGTGCCGGGGCCCTCTGGACCCTGCCTCTGCAGTTGCCATCTGTCCCCAAGGCCCCCAGGCCCCGGGAGCCAGCGTCCCTCAGGATCCTCGGTGCCTGGAGCCCAGTCCCACCACGTGGTGTCTTCAGAAGCCGGTGGCCACGCAGGGCTCGGACCTGGGTCTCCGGCGGGGCTTGTCCTGGAGAGCTGGCCTCTTACTTCCCGCCGCTGGCCTGGCCAGCGCTCCTCTGCCCAGGGTCGGGGCCGAGCAGGGCGGCGAGGGGACCGTCGGCGGGCGGGGAGCCCCCACGCTTCATCTTGAGGCTGGCTCTCAGGGCAGCATCTTGGCCGGAGCCCCCCTCGGGGGAGGCGAGGGGATCTGGAAGGACGGCAGGTGCACGGGCTCACACAGGGTCTTGGGAGCACTCGAAGGCACTTTGCTGCTGGCACCAGGGAAGCCACGTGCCCGGCGAGGACAGGGCAACGCAGCAGCAGCAGGGTGTCCCCTCACGTGCGCCCCCCTCCCCATTCAGTCGCCCGCTCACTCGGTAACAAGTGCTGAGCAGGGCTGGGCTCCAGGCCCCTCCCTGTCACCACCCTCCTGTCGCAAGGGCCTCCCAGCGTGCCAGGCAGAGACGTGGAAACCCCACGCCGTGAGGGAGTAGCAGGCCCTGTGGAGCACCGTGAGGCAAGAGGAGGGTGCCTTCACAGAGGAAGGGACCCTAGAGCAGGTCCCCCATGGGAGCTGGCAGTCAGCCGGCAGGGGACCGGCCTGAGCAAAAACAGAGGTTGGGGCGGGGGTTCTGGGGACAACTAGGTGGTGGCTCCGTGCCACTGGGCACCAGGCCATGCTGGGGAGGGGCTTGGGCTTGACGTGCCTGGACACCGATCATGGGCCACAGGGAGCCACGGAGGGTCCTTGAGCAAGGGGAGGCGCGGGGTCTGACTGGGGTTGGGGGAAGACCATCTGGCAGCCAGGCGGAGGTGTCATCGGAGACCGGAGACGGTCGCAGTTGCCACAAGGGCGGCAGGGAGCGGGGAGGCGGGAGCGGAGGGGACTCCCAACTCTGGGGCCAGCTGTGGGGCCGGCCAGCCCCAGGCCCTGGTCACAACTCACCGTGGATCCCGATCATGTGCTCCAGGATGAGGACCCTCTCTGCCAGGATCTTCAGGGCCTCCCGCAGCTGCTGCACCCCCTCACTCTGGCGGGGAGGAAGCACGGGGTCAGGGCTGGCCACAGGGATGCGGGGCCGGGGCCACGCGGCTTCCGCGTACGTGTCCTCCCCGTCCTCCCTGCTCCCGCCTCCTTGCCGCCATCCTAGTACGACAGCCATCACAGGGTGGATGTTTTGCGCACAAGGAATCCGAGGCACAAAGAGAGTAACAGGCGTCCTGTGGCCACACAGCCTGGGGCTTAACACCGGACCTGGCCCCCCTTAACACCGGACCTGGCCCCTGGGGCTTAACACGGACAAGGCTCCCGTGGCCGCCCGGCCGCCTCCCCGGCGTGCCCTTCCTCCCAGAAAATACCCTGCCGGGGACAGAGCACCCAGCACAGGTGGGGGTGTTTTGCCGGTCCCCTTGCTGGCACCGTCCACCCGAGAGCTCTCCAGGGGTGACCCCCCGGCAAGAAAAGGCGAAGGCTTCTGGAGCGTTGGCAGGAGCGCGTGAGGCCCGGCCTACACGTGGGCAGAGGGCCTTGTGCGCCGAGACGCGCGAATGAACTGATTTATGGAGAAGACAGGTGTCAAAGCCGCTTTGAAACGGAAAGTGATGGTGAGGAGGTCGGGCCCCGCCCTGAAGTCGGCCCCCAGAACGGGCGCCTTTTGGTGGCCTAACGTGACAGCTGTCATGACATGCACAGCAGCCTCGCTTAGAACGAAACAAAAGGGACCAAAAAGTATCCTACAGGAGAGAGGCCTTCCCTCCAGGGGACCAAAGGCCAGGGGAAGCCACAGAGTGGGCAGTGTCTGGGACCGGGGGCCCCCGGTGAGGAGCAGAGGGTCCAGGGCTCCTGCGAAGCCCCGTGTCCCTGGGCCACGGGATGCGGGCCTACGAAATGCAAAGGGGTGGAGGCCTAAGTGTCGTCTCCGTCCCCGACACAAGTGACCCGTGAATCGGTGCCCGTGCCTCGGTGCCCACCTCTTCCTCCCACCGCCTCCTGTGCCCTCCGCAGCTGCTCTGCCTGCAGCCTCTACCCGCTTCTCCAGTCCTGCAAGGGCCTCCCAAAGGTCCCCAGCCTCCCCCCACCTCCCTGCTGAGCTCTGACACTCGCGGGGCGTTTGGACTCTCCCCGCGCGAGGTCTCCCCTGCTGGCCCCACTGCCCTCACCCCCTTTATCCGTCACGCCGGTCTCCGGCATCCCTCCCGCTCCCAGAAGGTAGTGGGTCCCCCTGGCCGTGCCTGGGCTCCATCTCTGTCCCCTCCCGCCATCTCACCCTGGGCCCTGCCACGTGCCATCCTCAGTCCCCCAGGGCCATGACCCTGTGGGCACCTCGGTGCACCAGGCGCGGCATGTGGGGACTTCCGTCCCTGGACAGGGACTCCACAGCCTGCAGCCTCCTTTAACGGGGGGCTCTCTTCTGCAGGGTCCCCCCCCCGCCCCCCCGTCCTCCGGCTGAGGGCCAGTCACCCCATCCGTGCGACCCCCACTGCAGAATCGCAATCATCACTTCCCTCATCTGTCTCCTCCGCGGGGCCGGGACCCCGTTCACCCCGTGGCCCAGCACCCTGTGGGCTCACGGGTGCCAGTGCAGATCTGCTGGGCACCGGCCGTCCCGCTGCGACACGGCCGAGGGGGCAGGCGGGGAATGCGGCCGACAGGACGGTTACCTCTGCAGCCGCCTTCTCCTCTTCTTGTCCCTTCCCGCCGGGCTCGCCCTGGGAGAAAGTCAAGTTGTCCAAAGCCAGTGAGGGGCACCGGGGCGCCTCCCTCCCCTCCCCGGCTTCTTGGGCAGACCACGGGGAGTCAGTGGCAGAGCCTGGGGACAGGGTGCCGGGGCGGAGCCTGACAGCCTCGCCCATGGGAACTCCTGCCCTGGCGGGGGCAGAGCAGGAGCGCCGAGGCCCCACGCGTCTCTGCACAACCCGGCACAGCTTGGCTTTAGCGGCTTCACTGTGCTTCTGGGCCACCGAGGAGCCAGGTCTGAAACCCCGTGAGCCCACCTCTCAGCTCTTCCGGGGATCGAGTCCCCGCCTCTCTGTGCTTCCGCCTCTGAATCCAGGCCAGTGACACCAGCCGCACATGAACCCCCACGTGTTATCCTACGTGACCTGGAACACGTTACTTTGCTTCTCTGTGCCTCAGCATTCTCGTCTCTGAAATGGGGTAATAATACTGCCTACCTCCCAGGAGTATTAGGAGGATTCAATAAACCAAAGCGGTAATGAGCTCTGACTGGCGCCTGGCACCAGAAGCCCCGTGACGGGGCTCAGCAGCGTCTACCAGACAGAAGCCAGGAGGAGGCATGGCTTCGAGGCTAACGCTCCTGGGTTTCAATCTTGGCTCCATCATTGCCTCGCTGTGTGACTTTGGGCAAATTACTTAACCTCTCTGAGTCTTAGCTGCCAGTTCTCAAAAATGGGGCAAATAAAGTCCCGCCTCGCTGGGCTGCAATGCAGCTTAAACTCACTATGTCTGAAGAGCGCCTCCCCTGCGGCCAGCACATCGTAGGTGCTCAGCACAGATCCGTCCCTCCTCCCTGGCCGCACGCCCCTAACTTTAGATTTGGGGGCAAAGGAGGTGCCCGCCTCCTTGGCCCTGCAGGCAGGAGTTGAGACTCAGAAATTCTTGTTTCCAAGGAGGAAAATTAGAGGCCAGCTGTCTGAGCCTCCACTCTTCGCAGGTTCAGAGGAGGGAGGGGACTCTGCAGGTCACACAGCATTGTTAACTCAGGGGTCTGGGAGCCTCGGGAGAGATCTGAGGACCCTCATCCCAGTGAGGGGCTCCCCACCTCCTAAGGGCACCCCTTCCCAACTCGGGCAGTGGGGACCACACGTAGGCTGCCCCTTCTCTGGGCGGGGTACGATCGGGCCATGTCTGGGGTCGCTGAGGGGCCGAGCTCAGGCGAGGCTCCTGGGACAGACCTCTGCCCACCCGGCACCCGGGGGCCACCCTGGGGCCCACCGCCCTGGGCACGACCCATCGGCTCAGCCCCTCACTTACCGCCGGTCCCATCACGCCCCGCTCTCCGGCCAGGCCCTGCAGAAAGTCAGACAAAGCAGATTAGGCCTTGCCTGCCCGCCCCCGCCCCCCAACACCTCTGTCCTCTCCTTATCCTCCCCGCACCAGGCTCAGGATCTGGAAGGACGGAAGGAGGATGGCACGGAGGGGACAGGAAGGCCCCACCTGGGCCACCCTCCCCGGGCTCCTCCCTGAGGCTTGGTCTTCTCTGCTGAGAAGTGGGCCACGCATGTATAGTTATCCACACGGAGCTGGCATGGATGGCCAAGCCCCCAGTCCCCCGCATGCAGAGAGAGGGGTCCCCAGAGGTGAGTGCCAGCAACACCAATCACGAGGGTCCCGCCGGGGGCCTCCCGTCCGTGCCGATGTCCGGCCCGAAGGCTCCCCGGAGCCCAGACCCACGGGGTACCCATCCACCTCCCCCAGGCAGAACCCTGGCTCCCCCCAAACCCACCCCGCCCTGCGGACACCTCCTTGCAAGGTGGCTCCCCGGTCCTCCCAGCTGCTCCCCGACACGCCTGGGAGGTGACCTTCCTTTCCCTCTCCTGCCAAATCTGTTCCACCAGCCAGACCTGTCACATCACTTTCTGAACACGTCCATTCCGCTTGCCGCTTCAGGGGCCACCACTTAACACACGTCACCTTCTCGTCTCCCCCGAGGGCTTCCGGGGTCTCCTCCCGGGTCACCCTGCTCCACTGTGTCCCCGTCCTCCATTCCCCCACCACAGTCACAGCTGCAGGGGCCTCTTAAAGGTGTAAATCAGGTCACAGGCTCTCCCTCCCTGAGACTCAGAGCCCCTTCCCCTGTGACCCAAACCCACACTCCCTGACCCACCTCACCTCACACCTCACTCTCCTCAGTCAGCACTGGGCTCTTCCCTGCCCCAGGGCCTTTGCACTTGCTCTTCTGGCTAATTGGAGGGCCCTTTCTTGGCATCTTTGTACGGCTGCTAGTTCTGGTTCCTTAGGTCTCAGCTGAAGTGTCACCTCTGCAGGTCTGTCATGCCTCGCTTGCCTGGGCCCTTTCACTCTGTCACATCGCCTCATTTCCTCCTTTCCTGACACTTATGTCCTTACTTGTCCTTGTCTGCCTCCCCTGTTGTACCATCAGCTACCGCAGGGCTCCCGATGTCCCTGCTCTCGTGCCCAGCACAGTATCTGACGCAGCAGAGACCCCAAGAGATATTTGGTTAACGAAGAACATTCATTAAGGGTCTCCTGAGAGCCTGGGGCTTTTCCTCCATTGTCCCCTTTATGTCTCACAATGAGCCCACCCAAGAGGGATTCCTCATTTCACAGGATGGGGGAGGTGGGGGCCAGTGACTTGCTCAGGGTCACCCGGCTGGAAACTGGGAGAGCGGGGCTTCAAACCCAGGTCTCTCTGTCCTGCTCAGAGGAGAAAAGTAGGGGCCACCTCATCCTCTGCTGTGGTCCCTTCCCACTCCTCTCTGACCCATGTCTAGGGGACATCCCCTCACCCCAGCCTCAGAGGCCTCGACTCTTTGGCAAGGGATGGAGACAGACAGTGGCCAGGTCACCAGGCTGGTCCTGCCGTCCACGGGGAAGACCCTGTCTGGTCCTTCCATGGTGAGCAGAGGGGGCTGGTGGTTATTGGGACACTGTCCGTATCTGGGCTAACCTTGGAACCTAGCTCCACCCCTGCAGTGTGGGGGCCTGGGTGGGCCCTGGCAGAAGGTCACGGAAGGGGCTCTTCAGGGCCTGTCCAATGGGCCCCTGGGGAACCAGGGACAGGCTGGGCACTGTCTGGTGCCCTTGGGCATCCCAGTCCTGGCCACGGGACCCCCAGCCTTACGGAAGGACCACAGCAAAGAGGGAAGGGGTCAAGACACTGCACCCTCCACGTCGATGCCAGGTGACACACTCTCTTGGGCGGGGCAGGGGGGGGCGGTAGGAGGAACAGCTTTGACTAGGTCCCTCTAAATCTCCTTGGAATCTTGGGAGCCCGGGTCCCCACAAGGACAAGGTCTGCACAGTCCCCCAAGTGGTGCTACCGTAAGGGCCTGAAGACCCTGAAAACAGACCGCCTCGCAGGATTAAGGCTATCCCAAAGCACCCAGCACATTCTCGGTGAGGGCAGGAGGCAGCCGGGGAAAGCCTGAGAGGGGCCCCACCCCTGCCGTTCCCCTGCTGTGTGACTCTGGGCAAGCGACTGAACCTCTCTGAGCCTCCACTTCTCCACCCCCTCTGGGACGGAACGATGGCGAATCTGAACGCAGGTGGCACAGGTAGCTGGGAAGGGGCCCCTGACTTCCCCTGTCGCCGCAGGCTGGGGCAGCAGGAGGCGTGTGACCGCACAGAATTCTACCCCTGCCGCCTCCCACGCTTCCCTGGGCATCTCGGTCCCTCACCACACTCCTGCCCCCGTCACTGTCGGGCTCTGTGGCCCACCCCCACCCCTCCTCTCTGAGGGTGCCCCCGTCCCCCTCTCCCTGCAGACATTGTGCCCACCTGCCCCTCCCCGATGCTGTGTCTCCCGGTGTAAAAACACACAGTGGGGACAACAGGGAGCAGATTAGCAGTCATGGGACACTGGTTCTTTGACGTCTAGAATGTAAGCTCTACGGGGCTGCCCTGTGGCCCCTCAGCGGCTGTATCCTCAGCCTGGGGGGCTGGCGCCCCGAGTGTTTCAGGAATGTTCTTCTAGCATCTAAAGGGGTGGACTCCCAAGGTCCCAGCGCTCACAGGGCCAAGGCCCAGACTCCCGCCCCTGGCAGTAGAGGGGCCACCTCCAGCCACCTGCTAAGCACAGCCTGAGCTCCTGGAGCAGGAGTCAGCAGGGCCCTGGGTCTGGACAGGCTCTGGGCAGGGAGGGGGGTGGGGCGCTGGAAGCTCCACCTCTTCCTGCCTCCGGGCTGCCCCTCCCTGGTGTGATTGCTTCCCAGGCCCTAGGCCTCTGAGGCGCACAACACACCCCGTCCCAGCATTCTGTTTCTCCTTGCTCCCTCCAACAACCCACAAGGGAAGCCCTGTACCCCCGTCTTAGCAGCCAAGGCAGCCGGAGCTCAGAGAGGCCGCCTCTCCACCCGAGGTCACACAGCTGGAGACGCAGAGCAAGCCTCGCCAGGCTTCGGGGCGCCCTCTCACACACAGGGGGCTCTCGGGGAGGAGGGCGACAAGCTGGGGTGGACGTTCTGTGATCCCATACGTCCTCAGGAGGCACCTGGTCTCTCTGGGTCTCAGTCAGAGAGACGGGAAGGACGCCAGCATCTCCCCGGCATGGGGGAGCAGACAGCAAAGGACGGCAGTGGCTGAGATGACCAGGGTCACACCCACCTTCCCCTGGATCCTGCTGGGCCCTGCTGCGGAGGGACCTGGCTCCTCCTTCCTGGGGAGCACCCCCCCACCCTGCCCCAGCCCCTGCCAGAAATGAGGGAAGAAGTCCTTACCTGGGATCCAGGTACACCTGGCGGTCCTGGGGGACCGTGTGGGCCAGGAGGACCTGTGGGCAGAGTCACACACGGTCACCTGGGGCCAGCCCCCTGCCCACCCTTAGCGCGGAAAGCCCACCTCCACCGCCCTCTCCCTGCAGCCCCTACGTTGCAACCGGCTCTTCCCTCAGGGCCTCATCCGCGGGTCACCCCCCGGCCCTTCGCCAGCCAGCCAGTCTCCTGGCCAAAGTCTCCCAGGCCTGCCCCTCCTCCGGGCTTCGGACCCTACCCCTCCGAGGCCATCCTTCTTGCCTGAGTTACTGCAACGGCATCCCGACCATCCACTCTCCATGTGGCCACCCAGAGCCAACTTCCAGGTGGGTCCCTCTCGGGGCTCCTGGGGTCCTCAGCCCGGCCCCCTCCCCCCTTCCCGCCCAAATCCTCTCCTGAAAAGCTCCTCTGCTTCTGCGCCTTTGCAGATGCTGTTCCTTCCTTCTGGAGCCTCTCCATCCCCTCCACAGCCTGGCAAATTCTTTCCTCTTGTCTCAGGATGAGCATCACCTCCTCCAGGAAGCCTTCCGGCACTACCCACGCCCACCCCTCCTCCAGACCAGTCCCTGAAAGGGAACCAGCCGCCACCCACGGCCACGGTCGATACGCATGTCTGTGCCACGCGCAGGGAGTCCTCGGTCAGTACATGAAAGTGTAAACGACTGGTGGGGAATGAGGCACCCACACAGCTGGACAAGCAGGGCTGGCCCCTGCCCCACACGCCCCTTCCCTCCCCACCAGTGAGGGTCCCTGGAAGGAGGGGATCCAGCCCTTAGAGCCCCAGGGCTGTCCCCTGCCCCCCCCTCCCCCGGCCCCTGGTCTCTGCCACCAGGCCCCAGGCTTCCTGCCTCTCCGGGCACCTGCCCTGCCAGCTCCTGGACCACCCCTGAGCTCACCCCCTGCCTCCCCCTGGGCCTGGGTCTCCATGAACCCCGGTGCAACCCCCACTCAGGCCCACATGGGGGCAGCCCTGAGCTGCTTCACTTGGGCACCTGGCAGAAACATTTGGGGCCCCAAGGGGTGAGCAAGGGGACTCACCTCAGGCCGCACGGTGAGTTGTGGACACACCCATATCCCCAGCACCCTGCCAAGGCCACGGGCCCCTGACCGGCCCTACGAGAGCCCCTGGCCCAGGCCAGGCCCAGAGGCAGGGGCGGCGGGGGGGGGGGGGGGGGGCGGCAATCCCGGCCAGGCTGTGCAGCTGCCCTCTGCGCTTACCTGGAGGGCCAGGGGGGCCCCGGGGCCCTGGGACGCCGGCCAGCACGGTGTCCACGGCAGCAGAGGCCAGCTGTGAGTGTCCATCTGTGGGCAGAGCAGAGGGGCCCGTGACACGGTGGGGCAGGACCGGCAAGGCTGGGGTGCCGGGCCTGAACTCCCCCGGGGCCAGGAGGACAGGCGCCCCCACCCCACCGGGCCTCACAGCAGCCCTGGTGAGCAGACGCTCGGACTCCCACGGAGGCCAGGTCAAAGGGCAGGGAAAGCCTGGGGGGCTTCATATAATGCACAAACTCCTTCCCGAGCATTCCAGGCCCTTCAGAGTCTGACCCTACCCTACTCACCTCCCCAGGCTCCAGGCCAGCCCTCTCCTCCCCACTCCATTCCACAGGCCCGTTCTGACGCACCTGACTGGCTCACTCCTGCGGGGCCTCCTCCAAGAAGCCCTCCGGGCTCAGCCCTCCGAGCTGCAAGAGCCTGGGCTGCCTCTACGGGGCCCATCACTCAGCCTGGGGCAGCGGGGAGGTCTGTTCACGGCCCAGTTCGGACAAACAGGTCAAGCCCCATGTGCCTTTGCCCTGCCCCACCTCTGCCCTTCCCTCCACACCCGGAAGCCTGGACCACCCTCCCACTGGTTCAAGGCGATGGGCGGGGCCCGCTGGGGCATCCCCAGTCTTCCCCAAATTCATACTCAGGGGCCCCAGGGCCGCGGGTAAAGAAGGTCCCATCTGAGAAGGGCTCTGATCACTGGAGGTGTCAGGAAGGCAGTGCCCGAGGCGTCTGGCCCAGACCAGGGCAGGCGGGAGCCTTGGCATGGCTCCGTGTGGCTCAGGGGTGGGCGCTGAGCCTTGAGCCCCCCAGAGCACCGCACGGGTGGCACCGGCCCCCTCCCTGAGTCTTCAGTGAGTTCCCACTTGCTCCAGAAGGTTCTGTTCTCGCCTGGCTGGGCCCCTGCACCCACTGAGTGCAGCCCGGGACCCCCATTCTGCAAGGCTGAGTCGCTTCCTCCCACCAGAGCAACTCCAACGGGGACTAATACCCACCCCCTACTCTACAGGTGGGGAAAGTGAGGCTCCGACGGGGACAGTGGGATTCAGGCCTAGGTTTTAACGCTCAGGTTAGGGGCACCTGGGTGGTTCATTAGGTTAAGCGTCCAACTTCGGCTCAGGTCTTGATCTCGCGGTTCATAGGTTCGAGCCCCAGGTCAGGCTCTGTGCTGACAGCTCATAGCCGAGAGCCTGCTTCAGATTCTGTCTCCCTCTCTCTCTCCCCTTTCACCGCTCGTTCTCTCTCTCTCTCTCTCACTCCCCCCCTCTCAAAAATGAATAAACATTTTTAAAAATCTAAAAAAATAACAATAAAGCTCAGGTTAAGGGCTGCGCTGCCTGAGGGGGGACAGGAGCACCAGCCGGAGGGGGCTTGGGTTTCTCTGACCAAGACAAGAGGTCCCCATCCCCCATCGCGCCCAGGATGTCACTTAACACTGTCACTAGCTTCTTAAAACCCTCCCCAGGTTTCCCAGGGCATTTAACCGAAAGATACCCCTGTGACGCCCTCACCCCACTCTCCGGGCCTCCCTGACCCCACCCTTCCCATAGGTAGGCGGAGGTTTCCGGGTTCAGAAACAGCAGACTGTGCCCCCCGGGGGCAGGAGACTGTTTTGTTCACTGCTGCATCCCCAGTGAGTGTGCAGGACACATAGTAGGTGCTCAACCAATACTTGTCACGTGGCCTGCATACGGTGAGGCGATTTTCCAGGAGACGCAGCAGCGGTGACCTCGGGGGCGCTGCTCTCACCAAATGGGGAAACTGAGGCCAGGGCAGACAACAGAGACTCGGTGGGCGTCAGGACCCCAGGGGCAGCAGCTGAGCACCAGAGCAGGGACAGGCCAGGCTGGGGCCAAGAGCTGGGTTGGGGGACCCGCATCGGCCCCCCCAGAGGCCCTTCTGCCCCACCCGGCAGAGCCTGGCTCCAGAGCCGGGGCCCTGCTCACTGAGGGTCTGCGTCCCCGGGGCCCGCCCCTCAGTGGCACTCACCGTCCTTGTCTGTCGGCGACTGCAGGGAGTAGAGGACACCCTGGGGGCCGTTCGGAGGGAAGCCTGGGCTGCCTGCTGGGCCGGGGGGGCCAGGGGGGCCCGGGCGCCCCATCTCTCCAGGAAGCCCGCGGGGTCCTGGCGGCCCCAAGAGGCCTGCAGCGGGAGAAGAGGAGTCACGCGAGGGCTGGGCCTGGCAGCTGACACTGCAGACGGGACCCAGGCCGGTGGTGGCCTCCAGACCAGCGTCCCCGGAAGGGCTGTCCTGGGATGTGAGTGAACCGGCTTTCCCTTCAGGCCTAGTGCACAGGGAACACCAGGGGAGGGAGGGAGGCGAGGGAGGCAGGGTCGCCCCCTCCTGGGACCTCAGCTCTGGGGTCGGGGCACTGAGGGTGGCAGCCAGCCTGGGCTAGCACAGGACCTGTGCCTTCCCTGCAGGACCCAGGAGGAGCTGGGAGGCTCTCTGGAGGTGTTGTTTAAATGACTGAGCACAGTCCCCAGGCCCCAGCTGCCCCACCCACACACCTGCACCCCCAGCGCCTGGAGCCTTCCGTCCTTCCTGCAGCCCAGGGTCAGACCAAACCTAAAGTCTTTGGGATAGGGTGGCAGTGGGGGTGCTGGTGGAAGTGAGCCTGGAGCCCCCCAAGACGGCACTCATTAACCCCAGCAGGATCGGGGGTCGTGGGAGGCCTCACCTGCTCAGATAGGGGAGAAACCCCAGACCCTTTCCAGCAGACAAAGTCAGACCTGGGGTGCGGGGTGTCCTTACCGGGAGGCCCTGCTGGGCCCTTCTCTCCTGCCTGGCCCCGGTCACCTTTGGAGCCTGGGGGACCTGCAGGCCCTGGCGGTCCCGTCTGCCCCGGGGGCCCTGAGGAGAGAATGAGGTAAGCCCTGAGGACACTGTGGGCCGAGCTGCCATGGGGGGAGGGGGGGGCGGGGGACTTCAGGCCTGACCATCTGGGCCATCTGGTCAGCCCTGCCCCCGGAGCAGACACCTTCTCCATCATTACAGTTTACAGACCATTTTTGTACCTATTCATTCCTGTGATCTCAAGAGCTACTTTTGTTCCCACTTGACAGGTGGGGAAACTGAGGCTCAGGAAGGTGTGGTCCCTTGCTCAAGGGCCCAGAGCCAGGCTGCCCCTCTCTCAAGGGTCCTGCTGTCTCCCTGCTCAGGGTCGGGAAGTGGGCTCCTGGCAAAGAGCTCCCCAACGAGGCCTCCACGGGGGCCCCAGGAAGCCCTAAAGCACACAAGCGCCCCCCTCACCTGCTCTCAAGAATTCCTGGGCTCCCCCAGGTGTCACCATTTGTAGGGGTTGTGCCCCACCTGGCGGCCATTTCTCAGAACTGCACTTTGCCTGGTGAAGAGAAAGTGTGGCCCAGGAGACCCAGAGCACCTGCCAAGCTCCCCCCAGGGGGTGTGGGGCCTGGGTGCCCTGAGGGCTGGGAAATCCCCCTCCTCCCCAGTTCCAGAAGAAGGACTGCAAGAAGGTGGGCATGGGTGGCTGCCTGGGTGTGAAACCTAAGGGATGACAGAGAGGTGAGCCAGGGGACCCGTCAGCCCTCCTCCCACAGCCTCCCCGGCACCGGCCACCGGCCACTCCCACTGCTGGGGGCTGTGCCCTTCCTGCTCTGCTCCCTGTCCCAACTAGACAGGCACACGCAGAAAACAGGGCAGAGGAGGTGGGGAGGGGGCAGGGTGTGAGCTCAGAGCTGAGTGTGGACAGCGGTGCTAAGAAGCTGGGGCCTCAGCTGGGAGAGAGGGGATGGAGGAAGAGCGTCACCTGCAAAGGGCTATAGCCGGGCCAACAATGATCGACACAAAATGGCCCCGGATCACGGGGGTGACCCCAAGGGTCGTTTCCCTGAGCCTCGGTTTTCTCCTCTGTAACCTCAAGCATCACCAACTTACCGGAATGATGAGAAGTGATATCTGTGCAGCCTAGGGTGATATAACAATATTTAATAACTGGCACGGCACAGATAGTGACCAGTCGGAAGGGACACCGGCCTTAAACCCCCGAGTTCAGCCACATCGACAGATGCCAGCCACCCACGTGCCCGGGGTAAAGCCCCAGCACAGTGCGTGGCACGGGACAGGCATTCAGCAGTGCTCACCGCCCGCTATTACGCTTACTGTCCCTATTCTACAACCCCCAGGGCCGAGCCCAGTGGATACAAGCTGCAGAGAGAAAAAACAGTTACTCCTGACTTTTAAAACACGGCAGGGGGGGGCGCCTGGGTGGCTCAGTCGGTTCAGTGTCAGACCTCGGCTCAGGCCATGATCTCGGTCTGTGGGTTCGAGCCCCGTGTCGGGCTCTGTGCTGACGGCCCGGAGCCTGCTTGGGTTTCTGCGTCTCCCTCGCTCTCTGCCCCTCCCCCATTTGTGCTGTCTCTCAAACATAAATGTTAAAAATAATTTTTAAACACAGGAGGGAAGGAGCAAACAACACGGTGGCAGATGTCCCCCGACACCCCGGCCAGCGAGTTCCGGGAGCCCCTCCCCGCCCCAGAAGGTGGGGGGAGGCGGTAAACTCCAGAAGGCCGGGGCTGGGCTGCGGGGCTGAGCACAGGTGCAAAGAGGCAGCGGGCAGGTCATGAGGACATGTACCAAACTGAACGACGGCGACAAGGAAGGATGGGGATATCAGCAGTTCGCATGGGGTCTGCGGAGGCAGCCGTGACCGTGACCGGGCTGCAGCCAACTGTTTCCAGGAGGGACTGAAACCCCTACGGCCAGATCTTCCATTCTTCTAAGAGAAGCCGGAAATCCTGTTTTTCGTGTGAACCCCTCCCCCCCAACCCCCACCGGCTTTTGAAAAGTTCACTCGCTGTGTCGAAAGAGCAAGGGAGCGTGCTGGATCCAAAGGGCCTACTGTGTGACCTCGTGGTAGAGGCCCTGGGAGGCCGTGCTCAGGCCGCTTTGGCCGCAGGCCTCACTCACCGGCGGGGCCCGTGGGCCTTCTCCTTCGGGGCCCTGGGTGGGCGAGGGGGATGGCGTCAGGGAGGAAGTCCTCGTTCCAGGGTGGTGCGGTGCTCTGGGGGGCCGGCAGGTCATTGCCCGGGCCTGCGGGCTGCTCTGCCGCCTGCAGCAGGAGAACCTGGGGACAAGGGCAGAGGTCAGGACCCCCGTCAGGCCCGAGACACGCGTGTACGAGATATGTGTCCCCGGAGACTTCATGCCCCTCGTGGGACTGCTGCTCCCCTTCTGGAATATTCTCCCACCCCTGCCCTCCTCCTCTTCCCATTTCCAGAGCCTGGACCCGGGGCTCAAGCAGGTTGCCACTGGGACACCTTCAGACTCCCTGTGCCTTGCTTC
The DNA here is from genome assembly GCF_014898765.1 of Herpailurus yagouaroundi. Classification (NCBI taxonomy): domain Eukaryota; kingdom Metazoa; phylum Chordata; class Mammalia; order Carnivora; family Felidae; genus Herpailurus; species Herpailurus yagouaroundi. Next base: position 8,174,959 of record NW_024412447.1, on the reverse strand, counting down.
TGGAGTGGCTGTCACCGTGGTGAGAGACCAGTGGTCACCCCCCCCCCCTTCCCTGGCTCCTCCCAGGGCACTGGTCCCTCACACGGCCTGGCTTAGGGCACAGACAACGGATGGAGGTCTGTTGTGGAGGGAGGGAGGGAAGGAAGGAGGGAGGAAACTAGAGAAGAAAAGAAAAAGAGAATGAGAAAGAAAAGGATATAGGGGCGCCTGGGCGGCTCAGCTGGTTAAGCATCCGACTTCGGCTCAGGTCATGATCTCATGGTCCGTGAGTTCGAGCCCCGCGTTGGGCTCTGTGCTGACAGCTCAGAGCCTGGAGCCCGCTTCGGATTCTGTGTCTCCCTCTCTCTCTGCCCCTCCCCTGCTCATGCTCTGTCTCTCTCTCTCTCTCTCAAAAATAAATAAACATAACAAGAAAAAAAAAAAGAATATAAATGGTCCTGGCTTGGGGCACGATTTTTAGTAGGGGCTCTAGAACAAAAGGCAGCGTGGAAAGCTGCCCGGTTCTCTCCCCTTGAGGGAGGTGGGGGTCAAACACTGCGAAGACCAGGGCCTGGGCAGCGACACTGTCTCCCTAATTCAAGTGAACTGGGAGCCAGGCCTCAGAGGCCCCAGCGAGTCCCTGCTGTCTCCAAAAGGCTCAGCAGGGGGCGCTGTGCACCAGGGATCTGAGCGAGCAGCAGGGCGGGTGCTGAGACCCAGAGTAGGCCCACCCCCAGAGAAGGGGTCCCAGGCCTGTCCCACAGAGTCGGCTTCCTGCTCCACCCACCGCGGGCCCCTCTGCTCCCGGATCTGCCTGCAGGAGAGGAAGCCTGGTGTCTCTTGTTGCCTCCAGCCTTGGGAGCCAAACCCCGCATCCTGACGGATTCCCCGACTGCTGCTCCCCACATCGGGCAGGGCCAGGGCGGGGGCACCTGGCCTCCCCAACCCGCCACCCCGCCCCACCCCGCCCCGCCCCACCCCACCCCACCTCCCGCCCCGTGCCCCTTGGCCTGCCCAGCCCTGGGTCTATGGTCCCAGGCTCTCCACCTGCCCCCATCCCCTCCTGGGGTCCTGGGGCCTCCCTACATGGTAGGAGACGAGGACTTTGGGCAAAGCGAACTCTGGGGAGCCCCCCCTCCAAACCAGACCACCAGCGGCCCCACGCTTCCCACGCAGGGAGGCGCCTTTCTCGACCTGCCCTGCTCCTCCTGGGCCTCACCAGCTTTGCTCCAGCTGCCCGGCTCCACCCCAGGGTCCCTCCTGCCCCGAGCCCCCCCACCTCCATGCCCTCAGAGGGCCACCAGTGGCGGGCCACCCCCGCCAGCCCTTCCCTTCACCCCTGCACGATCGCTTTGTATCAACAGCCACGGGCGGGAGCAGGGCCAGCAGGCCAGCTGGGGGGAAGCCTGGTCCCCAGAGCCCTGCATGGGTTAAGTGCCTCCCGATGGGGGTGGGGCTCAGGCCCTGCTGCCTTACGTGCTGGTTTGAATCCGGCTCTCCCACTAGGCGGCCGCTGTGTGAGCTTGTGCAAGTGTTGTGACCTCGGCGGCCCTCAGTGTTCCCGTCAGCAAAGCGGACACTGACCATGTCAAGCACACTGGGCCCCAGCTCCTCCTGCTGCTGCTGGTGGGTCCCGGGGACAAAGAGCGGCCTTCACGGCGCCCAGGCCTGGGCTGGGCTGAGGTTCTGGTGTGTGTGTGCGGTGGGGGGTGGGGGGGGTGACAAAGGGGCCCCCGAGCACTCCCTCCCACCAGTCCCGCAGTGTCCCTGGGCCTGGGTGACAGTCTCTGAGGATCTAGGGAACAGAGTGGCACCCCGCACCAGGTTTCAGAGTCTCCACCTGTGTTGGGCCAGTGGGCAACCCCCAGGGCTACGTCTCCGGGCCCCTCCCCCTCTGGCCCTTCCAAGGCCCCAAGAGGCAGGAAGGGTCACCACGGCCCATCACAGGAGAGGTGGAAATAAAGGCTCAGAGACTGCAAGTGACTCGCCCAAGGTCACCCGGCAAGTAGGCTGGGCCCAGGGTCCCACACAGTGCCCTGTCCACCTGTCCACAGCTTGGCCACAGCCTGGGCCTTGGCGGAACCTCGTGGAAGCACCCACGAGGGGAGCAGCTGGCTATTATCACACAGTGGCCGGGGATGGGGTGAAAGTCCATCCCCCCCCCCCCCCCCCACCGCCCTGGGAGGGAAGTGGGATGGTTTCTGCCCAGCCACTGAGTGTCGCTGGAAGCTGACCAGCCACGGCCGAGGCTGGGGGCTCTGGGGCAGCGGAGGAGTTGGGGGTCGGTGACACGTGATGGGGAGCCCAGGGGCAGGAGCACGGGTGAAGGCAGGAGTGGGTCCCCTGGTTCCGGCCTGGCTCCCGGGACCGTGGGATCGCCACCAGTCAGACAGGGACCCGGGAGAAGGTGGGTTTGGGGGGTGCAGGTGACCACACAGGGGGCCGGGCTGAACTGCAGTGTCTCTGGGGGACCTCAAGGTGGACATACTTCCAGGGAGTCCTCAGGAGCAACAGGGGGCTGGGGCAGCCAGGGTTCCTGGGAGGGCACCCTCCCTGGGCTCCTGGGATCAGGCCTACGTGTTCCCCTTCGCCCTCAGGGCTCTGGACCCACCCCCGGGGGACCTGCCACCTGCAGCCTCGCCCCCTCCCAAAAGGCCCCCCTCACTTCCTCGTTGGGCATCTCCCACGCCTGGCCGTGGCCGGCCTCCCGGAGAAACCGATCCCACCCGGGCGGACGACCTCACCAGGGCAGGCAGCAGTGGGCATGGAGACCTGACCCGAGAAAACCAGAGTGCAGCCAGACTTGGAGGGCAGTGGCTCCGATGACATCACTGTGGCCTGGCTGATCGGCCGGGAGGCTGCCCTCCTGCACCGGGGACTGGCTAACTCCGAGGCTTCTGACCCTCACACAGGGGAATCCTCTCGGGCTCCCTCCCACACCATGCGGCCCGTGGAGTCTAAACTGAGGGGGAGGAGAAGAAGGAAGTCAGGAGACTTCTTCCTCCTGGCCTTCCACCCCACCAGGAAAAGAGGGTGGCAGGAGTCCCAGATCAGCTCCTAGGTCTGGACCTTCTGGGACCTCAGGCACCTGCAGGGAGTGAAGAGGGAGCAGACCTGATGGCTGCCGGACATGAGAGCCCCCTATTGTGTACCTGTGGGTGTGCCCCAGAGGAGGAATCATGATCGGCCAGGTACTTATTTCCCCAACTCTCTTGCAACTAGGAGGCAGGCATACAGCCTGGTGCTGGCCGACGAGACAGAAGAGGCTGTTAGGGTGATTTGCCTTATCCTCTACATCCTGTCTCTGAACATGGTATGAGGATGCGATGCCTTGAGCTGCTGCAGCCACTTTGTAACCATGAGGCACTAACCATGAGGACAAAAGCCAATCCGCTAAGGAGGTGGAGGGGAAGGCTGTGAAGAGCTTGAGTTCTTAAGCCACCAAACCAATCCCAAGACCACCTACTGCTGGACTTCTTGTTGAACAAACAATAAATGTCTTTAAAGAATAACGTGCCACTGGCTGGGTTTCTGTTACTTACAGCTGAGCACATCCCTCTGACACACCAAAGCAGGCTACCTGTCTGAAGGGGCAGCAGCCACAGTTTCCAGGCCTCTGGGTTGCCGCTCTCTCATGCCAGCCGTCTGCCTTCTGGCTCCCCATCTGGGCTTCGCCTGCCTGGCTCTCACCGGCCCGACCACAGCCACCGATCCTGCCCCATGTCGTCTCTGAGCCCAGCAGGCTCACCTGGCCTCAGCAGGGCTGTCCCGGCAGTGCGGCCAGCTTCCATCCCCCTCCCTCTCCAGGCCGCCACCTCTCAGGGCCCTCAGACCTGAGCCCACTCAGGGGCTCTGTTTCCCCAGGGGACACTCAGGCATGTAGCAGGCAGGTAAACAGCTAGAAGGTGACCCAGATAACGCACAGACACTGAGACCCGAATCGCCCATCCCTGAGCTGGGAATCCAGAAGGCAGCCGCCTCTTCGCACTCCCCAGATGCCCACCACGTCCCCCTCTCGTCTCCAAAGCTCACCCCTGTACACCCTCCCCCAGAACAACCCGGGGAGGGTGGGGGGGGTGGGGGGGCCAGCGACTCCGATTTCCGTTTCACAGGACAGCGGACGGAGGCCCGGAGCTGGGCAGGGACCCGGTGAGGCAGAGCCATTCCTGGGCAGGCGCCCGACCCCCCCCCAACACCAGGGTCTGCAGAGGGGTCACGACCCTCACCTCGGAGCCCCCTCACGGCCTGCTGCTGTGGCCGAGCGAGGTGTCAGGGTGGGAGGGCCAGGGCCAGCTAGGCGGAGGACGGCTAGCCCTGTGCCATTGTGCCCCCAGGGCTGTGACTTGTAACACCCCGAGGTGCCGGGCTGGGGCCAGGACAGGCTGTCGGCCAATACTCTGCCAAACCACTCAGAGGCTTCGGGTGCTGGAAAATGTCTGTCAGGCCCGCTGGCTTGGGGACCCCTCCTCTTTTTAAAATCTCGGGGACCAGACGTTCCCTCCGGGGTTTTCCCCAGCACCCCCACCCTCCCGGGGCTTCCCCAGCCCCGGCCTGGCCCACGTGACAACATCTGTTCCCTGATGGCCTCCAACCCACCCCCACGGAGCCGCTGACCCCAAGGAGGGTACAAGGTCCCCTAGTCCCCCCATGTCCAGGGAGCTGCCGGGAGCCCGGGGAGAGTCACCCAGCTGCCGGTGACAGTCCCACTCATGTCCGACTCCGGGTGACGGTCATCCGCAGCCCCGTCTCGCCGGGCAGGGGCCCCCACGGCCAGGCTTTCAGGGCAAGAGGCAGGGCCAGAGGGTGATGCGAGGGCTGTGTGTGTGTCTGTGTGTGTCCACGTGTGTTTGTGCGTCTGCTGGGAAGACCTGCCAGGCAGGCTCTTCCGGGAGGGGCCCGACCTTTGGGCCCGCTCTGTGGCCCTGCCACACTCGGCCCGCCCCAGTGCTCTGTCCCCACCCTGGCCGCCCTCACACCCGCCTCCTACACCGGGACCCTCCTTCCTGGGCCGGGCCGCCCCGGCAGCCCCAGGCCCCAGGAGGCTCCTCAGATATGTGAAGGTACAGCAGCCTCGTCCCCCAGCAGCCACCCTGGGACAAAAAGGAGAATGGGGCTCGTCCCCAGTCGGGACTCGGCCCGCGGTCCCCAGCTATGGCTTCTTCCTGCAGGCGCGGGAGACCCGAGACTCGCCGCTGGGGCTTTCTCGGGCCACAGAACAATGCCAGCAGGCCGGTGAGGCAGGGGACATGAGGTGACGGTGGAGATAGCCCGGCAGAAGCGTCTCCCACGGAGGGATGGTAGACACCGCCAGCTGCCTCGTCCCCTGGCCGACTCTGTCCCAGGCACTGTCTCTCAGAGGGGCCAGATGGACAGGGTCCCCCGGTGTCCACCCGGGGAACCCGCCTGTTGCCACACTTGTGCCTCACACGTCCTCCCTTCCCCAGAGCTGCCTGGGGCTACTCCCAAATAAATTACCTTTTCCTCTTCTTTTCTTTCTTTTTTTCTTTTTAAAAGTGTATTTATTTACTTTGAGAGAGAGACAGAGAGCACAAGCAGGGGAGAGGCAGAGAGAAAGAGGCAGAGAGAGAATCCCAAGCAGGCTCCACACTGAGCGCAGAGCCCGACGTGGGGCTCGATCCCACGAACCGGGAGACCGTGACCTGAGCCGAAATCGAGAGTCAGACACTTAACTGAATGAGCCACCCAGGCGCCCCTAAATTAACTCATTCTTTATTCAGTCCTTCTGCCTCCGGGGTGACCCGCTCCACCCCGACGTAGGCGGGGCGAGAGCTGGCTGGTGCCAGGCAGCTCCTCCTCCATCGGCTTGTCTGTGCCCAGACGTGTGCCAGACGGGGAGAGGAGGAGCCAGAACGGGGGGCAGCAGCCTCTGGGGGGGGCAGGGCTCCCTCCTTTTTCCACTGAGGGGTCGGCTTCTGGATATCCAGCCCCGCCAGCCACTGAGGCCCACACCCCGACCAGCCTGCTGTCCGGGACCAGATCTCTTGCTTTCCCTGCTCCCCTCCCCCACACCAGGAGGCAGCCCAGAGTGGACCACCCAGAACCGCGGAGGCCCCAGCAGCACCCGACCCCTGGGACCAGGCTGCTCAGGGCCGGGCTTTCCCCAGTCACACCCTGCAGGAACCCGATCCACAACCCTCGCACGCACACCCGCCAGCTCCCCAGGCCGTCTGACCTTGGCCTCCAGCGTGGTTAGCCTCTCACTCATGTCGCTGAGCCGGGTACAGTTCATGCATTCTGAAAGAGAAGGGTGAGAATGGAGTGTAGACCCTGGGCTGAGAGCAGCCAGCCACCACGATAGCCTCTGGGCAGGTGGGGAGCTCGCCGATCGGTTTGCCTGGTAAACTCTTACCCGTCCTTCAGGGCCTTATCCTCAGCGCCCCCTCCTCCATGCAGCCTGTCTGATCTGGCTGTAAGAATAGAATGTGCAAAAGGGCGTCATGGGGGACAGCGACGCCAATCTGGGGTGGGGGCGGTGGTGGTCAGGGAGGACCTCCTGGAAGCAGCAGCATCTAAGGCGAGGCCTAAGGGTTGCACAATGACTGGCCAGGTGAGGGAAGAGGGCTGAGGTCTGCAGACAGGCAAGAAAAGAGAAGGGTCTGGCAGCAACCTGGCCGACCCTCTCCCCCCCACCCCACCTCTTCCCCCCCAGTCTGGAGCGGTAGGCTGGGCCCGAGCGGAGGAGGCCTGGCAGAAGGAGGTCTGGGCAGCGTCCTGAGGCCGGGGGCAGCTGTGGGAGGGGGTCAGAGTCAAGGTCAGATTTGCATTTTTGAAAAACTCATTCTGGCAACAGAGCGTACAATGGGTGGGCGTGGGAGGGGCTGGAAGCCGGAAGGCCAATTAGGAGACCACTAACGGCTAACCCCCCAGGCACACATCTCCCTGGGCTATAATTACCTATTTATGTCTGTCTGCCCCAGGAACCGAGCTCTTTAAAGAGGAAATAGATGGTTCAAAGCTGTTCTCAAGAGCTTTTATGGCCCCAGAAATCAAGGGATGCCTAAATCTCTCACTCGGTTCAAAGCCTGACCTTCCTGGAACCTCATTCAGGATGGACACGCCGACGCACAAGAGGTTTGAGGGTAACTCATTAGGTCCCACTTGGTGTGCTGGGGCTGTCGGGCTGTGAGGCCTGAAGCTCACCGGCAACGTCTGTACCTGCCCCCCCACTGGTCTCCCCTGTCCTTGGAGAGGCCCCCAACGTCATCTCTGGAAGCAGATCACCTCACTAATGTTCCTCGTTCAGTGGTGATTGCTCGGCGAGGCATGTGGGGGACGGCCAGGGGTCTCAGGACCATGGTACGGGCTGTGTCCTCCCCAGGGGTGCCCGGCCTCAGGGCAAGGGGGGTTGACACTGGCGGTGTGCTCACCAGCCCTGGCTCGGTTTACAAGATGAATTATGTGGGCTCGGAGAGGCCCTGCTCACCCTCCTTCCCCTCCCCGGCTCCCCTGGGCTGGGCTCAGCCAGTGGTTTATAAGCATTTTTTAGGAACAGAACTCTTTTTTTTCCCCCTCGATAAAACCGTGTCGGTAACCCTGATACCTAAAACAGATTAGAGACTGAGGTATAAACAGTGAAACTTTCAAACAACTAGAAGAATGTACAGTGACGTGGCTGGGAGGGGGTAGGACTTCACGAAGGACCAGTGAGGGACGGAGAGGTTTTCTGCTGAAACATGGGAGTTTTCTGCTGGACCACCCCCCCCCCATGCTTCCCCCTAGTTTCTCCCAGGAAAGGGTGGTGAAGAAACAAAAGGGTACAGGGGGGCCTGGGTGGCTCAGTCGCTTAAGCGACCGACTCTTGATTTCGGCTCAGGTCATGATCTCATGGTGCCTGAGATCGAGCCCGGAGTCAGGCTCTGCGCTCACAGCATGGAGCCTGCTTGGGATTCTCTCTCTCCCTCTCTCCCTGCCCCTCCCCTGCTCATACTCTCTCTCTCTCTCTCTCTCTCTCTCTCTCTCGCTGTCTCTCTCTCAAAATAAATAAGTACATTTTAAAAAAGAAAGAAAGCAAGGAAAAGGTATAAACCACAAAGCTAAGAGAAGGGCAGGGGAGAATGCTCGGCGGATGATGCCAGTAAATGAAATGCAGCCAGGAGCCCAGGCCCACGTGGGAAGAGGGCGTCAGAGCCTCCAGGAGGCTGGGAGGCTGTCCTGGCTGGGGTCGGCACCAGGCAGGGGAGGTGAGAGGTCCTCTCTGGGCGCAGGGACGGGTCTCAGAGGAAAAGCCACAGACGCCCCGGGTGAAATGGCAGGGTCCCCAGAAGCCCCCAGTCCGCAGGGCCAAACTGCACACACAGAGAGTGTGTGAAAGCCCTGGGGGTTTTCAACGCCTCCCTCCTGAAAACAGGCAGGGTTCCTGGGCCTTAAAAGAAGGCTTTAATGGAAAAACAGAGACCAAAACAAAGAGGGTCCCATCCATCCAGCCGCTGAGCTAATTCCACCTATCTACCCATCCCCCACCCACCTGCCTTACCCCCCACCCGCCCCCGCACCTCCCTAACCATCGCCTCCTCCCCCTGGGGCCCCTGTTAATACTGATGAGGTGGGTGGCTGGGGGGTAAGAAGGAGGAGGCCTGCCCTCAGGCCAAAGGCCCGAGAACCCTCCCCAGCAGTCGTGTCTTCCTTGGCAGCAGGCACTGACTCTGGAGAGTGTGAAGAGGTGACTTTTCTGCCTGAGCCCCGGACCTCCTCCATGGCCAGGAGGGCCCCACCCTACCCTGGGGGCCGGTGGGAAGGGCAGGAGGTCTGACGGAAGCTGGGGAGCCCCAGCCTGGCCCAGTGAACATTCCTGAGGCCTTTAAGGGTTTAGGGGCCGTGAACACAACATTTCCAGGGTCTGAGGCAACACAGGGGATTCTCTGCAGGGGGTGAGGGCTGTGGAGGGAGGGGCGAGCCTCAGGCTCTCACAGGAACCTATTTCTGGAAAGTGTGCTGGGCCCGGGCCCAGTTTGCTCTGGCACTGGGCACCCTGCTTGGCAGGTGAGGTGCGGCTTGGCCGTCAGCGGGCACAGGGGGTCCGGTTCCCCAGCCGCAGAGAGGCCCAGGAGGCCCAGCCAGCGGGGCAGGGGTGAGGCTGCCAGCTCGGCCTCCCGGTGCCACCTGCCTGGGCAGGCGCTGAGGCCTGGTGGGTTTTATGGTTCCCCTGGCATTCTGTCATCGACAAGCAATTACATTATGTTTGTTTCAACTTTTCTAACTATTCACGGGAGCCGTGGGAACGTGGAGATGGCACTGAGGGTGCTGAGCGCCTCGGTGAGGGGACCAGGCCCTGTCCACTGGCCCTGGGCCTCGGTTGCCCCACACTCAGATGAAAACTTTGACTTCCTGAGATTCCGAGAGGTCCCACGATCCCAGCCCCCTTCCTAGCACACACAGGCCCATGAGCGCCCGGGGCCACCGCATATTTCCCGGTGTCTAGGATGCAGGAAAGTGTGTCAGGAACTCTGATGCCAATATGTGGGCATCAGAAGTGTAGATGTGCCAAACAAACCAGTCTCTGTGTGTGTGTGTGTGTGTGTGTGTGAGAGAGAGAGAGAGAGAGAATGAGAGGGACTCACTCCTTGGTGTGGTCAGTGGAAAGACTGTGGAAACTCACTGTGAGGCTGGAGAAGCCCTTATGTGACCTCTCCGCACCTCAGTTTTCTCATCTGTAAAAGGGGTTTGTATTGGATCAGCTCTAAGGACTTCGGGATCCTGGACTCTTTGCTGCTGCCATCCGTGTCCTTGCCCTTGGGCTGTCACTGCCGGGCTCTGCCCACCCACTGCCAATCTACCTGACACTTGCCTTCAGTCAGCACGGCTGGTGATGGCTCTGTATCCAGAATTCAGGACCCAGTTCCTGAGACAAGCTGACTCCCCAGGCCAAGAGGACCCTCGCTGACCGCAGAAAAGTCTAGAGGCCGAGTGAGACCACTGTGAGGCTTGGGCCATAAGACCTTGACAGGGGGAGTCAGGGCACACGGGTGGTCCTGTCCCCAGACACCCAGCTCCCTCTGTGAGATGGATCCACAAGCAGCGGGCATGTGCAGGGTGGATGTCACCAGAAGGCCAACCCAAGCAGGCCCAGCTGGAAGAGATCCCTAAAATCCCCCTGGAGACCTTGGACTCCAGCCAAAACTCCTAAGGCCAGTTAGGAGAAGAAAGCTCCCAGGAGGTCAATAGGGTCAGATGCTGTGGGGACAGAGGGTGGAGCTGGCCAGGTGTGTTCACAGGGAACCACAGGAACACAGAGGTCCTAAGTGGCCTCAGTTTCCCCAATGTCACAAGAGCTGGGCTGGGCCCAGCACAGAAAGGACTGGCACCTTTCTATCTTACTACATATCCGGTCAGCCCTGATCTACCCAAGAGTTCAGCCTTGGGTCACACATTCTTTTAGTGCCTCCCTCCTCCCCATTGGAGCCTTGAAGGGTGTGAAGGACCTTCCTCTACTGGTGAGACTTTGGTCACCTCACTCTCTGCTGGAAACTGCTATGGGGGGGGGGTGGGGGGAGAAATCTTGTCTTGACTAGGTCCTGGTTTCTTCTGTCTTTTAATTCACTACCACGCCCCCAGCCAGGCCATGCACCCATCAGGCCACGCCCTCTCTGGCTAGGCCACACCCCTCCAGCTAGGCCCCTCCAACCAGAGAGAAGAGGTGGATGTGCAGTGACTTTGGGCCCTGTGCAAACTCCTGCAGTAAAGCCCATGAGAAGATGGATTTGTCCACCTGTGGGGTTCAGCTCCTGGTGTGTGACTATTAAATATGCACAGAGAGCCTCTAATGCAAAAGACAAAGACCAAAACAATAAACAAGAAAAAAGAAAACTCAGAAAACAGAGACAATGAGTGGACAGAAAAAAACTTCAAAAAACAGCAAAATTCCAATATCCTTAGAGAGATATGAGGAGATACCACATCCCCGAAACAACAGGAAGTTATTTACAAAGAACCTTCAAAACACAAAAATGCATCTGTAGAAATGGAAAAAAAAAAATAGCTGATGTAAAATACTCAGTGAAAGGATTAGGAGATAAGGAGATTTTCTAGAAAGTTGCAAAATGAGGGCTATGAAAGATGGGAGAGAAGGGATAAGAAAATTAGAGGATCAATCCAGAAGGTCTAATAACTAACTGGAGGTTCTAGAGAAAGAAAATGGAGAAAAGAATAAAAGAAATGATCCCAAAAGACACCTAAAACTGACTGATATAAACTTTCAAATTGAAAGAACATGTGAAATGCCAGATTAAAAAAAAAAAAAAGAAACCGAAAACCCAACTCTTACCAAAAAGCACATTGTCACAAAAGCTCAGAATCCCAGAAAGAAAATTTTAAAAGCTTCCAAGATAAAATGAGGCCTCCAGGAAATGTCCAGAATCAATATGGCATTGGACTTCTGGACAGTAACAGCAGAAGCTGGGAGATAGGGGTATTCTTTTGAGAGAGTACAGTTTCTGGCTAAGATTCTATACCCAGCTCAACTATCCCTCGGGTTTCGAGAGTAAAATGAAGCATGTGTAGACATGCATGGCCTCAAAACATTGACACTCTATGTACCTCTTCTCAGAAAGGTGCTGAAGGATGTACTGTACCAAAACAGAGTAAGCTAGAGAAAAGAAGTCACAAAACGGGGACACCAAAGGCAAGGAGTTCAACAACAAAGGGACATGAGATGGGAAATAAAGGCATGTCACCTGGTGACAGCAAATAGCACAACCTGACCACATTAGACCAGGAGACAGAGGGCTTATAGAAAGGGAAGAGCCCCTGATGTATGTGAGTGTGAGGGAGAATTAAACTTCTTTTGGAAAATTTGGGGTGAATTAGTGACATGCCAAGGGATACATGTATGGCATGGCTTAGAAAACTAGGCAAACAAACAAAAAAAATGAATCACTAACTCCAGGAAAAGAAGTCTAAAGGAAGGAGATGCAGCTTGGTATATTACCTGAGATCAGCTGTGAATATTACTTCCTTTGTTATACAATGCTAGTCATTCATTCTGATGATCAGTCATTCTACTGATCTAACCCAAAGTGTGGTACAATTACTTGGGAGGAGGAGGAAAAGACACAGAGGATGGGTCAGAGATGAAAAAAAAGCACCAGAATCTCCCACAGGACAGAATCAACAGAGAACCTCTAAGTTTAAAAACCAACAGAAGTAACAACATATAAATGTCAGGTAGCCTATGGAGGTAAGGCCTCCTACCCCCAAAAAGCTGGACTATAGGGGGAAAAAATGGGAGGTGAGGAGGGGTACAGGGGACTGCTCTTTTTTTTAACGTTTTATTTATTTTGAGAGAGAGAGAGAGAGAGCACAAGCAGGGGAGGGGCAGAGAGAGAGGGAGACAGGATCCAAAGCAGGCTCCAGGCTCTGAGCTGTCAGCACAGAGCCTGACGCGGGGCTCGAACTCACGAACTGTGAGATCATGACCTGGGCTGAAGTCAGACACTTAACCATCTGAGCTACCCAGGTGCCCCGGGACTGCTCTTTTTTAACTGTAAGCCTTGAAGGACACCTGCCTTTTTAGAACAATATACATACTTAATACACATGCTATAATTCAAATGTTAACTGGGTAAGAACATGACACATGGTCAGGATGCTATGTAAAAAATGACAACCTTGGATCTGTTTTCTGCTTATAATCACATAAAAGATGGACAGCCAAGAAACGGAGCCTGGAAAAATAAAAACAGTTGTAGTGGCAGGATTATGGGTGAGTTTTGCCCATGTTTTTGGAAATTTTCCCATTGATGTTCTAAGGTTTGGGCTCAGTTTCCTGATCTAACAGCGAGATCAATCATCCCGACCTCATCAGGGCTCCTGTGTAGGGTAAGAGAACTGAGCCGGGAGAGCGGTGCCCGCCCTGCCCCGGGCCCTCTGTCCTAGGTCCGGAGATGCACAGCCAGCTTCCAACAGTGGCTCCCAGGGGCCAGTGACCTCTGGGTCTGCTCTGCACGAGGCCAGCTCTCGTCCCACATGTTAGCAAGCACATAGTAGGCTTTTAATAAACACCCGTGGAATAAATGACACAGATAGCCCTTGGGGGCCATTTGTTTGTAGCTCTTAGTGTTCTGAACGGAGCGGGAGCAGATGCTGAGAATCATTTACAGGCAGAGAGACCAAGGCCTAGATCGTGGCTTCATGGCACAGGAGACACTCTTGGCCCCCAGGGCTCCTCCCTCGGTTCCCTGGGGAAGGTTCCCGCGTTAGGAGAAGCCATTTGCACGTGTCTTGACTGTGAAGAAGTTAGAGACCTGGCTCCACCGCTAAGCCAACGCCTTTGCAAAGTCATTGGACCTCGGCACCTGTTTCCTCCTCAGTAAAATGGGCAAGATCATCTCTCCCTGACCCACTGACCCACCCCTGAGAATCGCCATGAGCCTCAGAAGAGATGGCCTTGAACACACGCTACAGAGTCTGGTAGGGGAATGGCCCGGAAGCTCATGTATCTGGGCACGACTAGATCCCCCCCACACCATGGCCCCTTAGGATTAGCGGCTTGAAACTTACTGGCCGAGGGCGGATGGAGGCCTGGGGTGGTGCATTTTATGTGTCAACCTGGCAAGAGTCTTGTGCCGTTCTTGGCCAAACACTAGTGTAGATGTTGCCGTGAGGTATTTGGCAGATGCGTTTAACATCTATGATCAGGTGACTTTAAGTAAAAGAGGTTACCTTGGATAACATGGGTGGGCCTCATCCAATCAGTTGAAGGCCTTAAAAGCAAAAAGTGAGGTTTCCCAGAGAAGAAGGAATTTTGCCTCAAGACTGCAGCAGCAAACCCTTGTCTGAGTTTTCACAGCGTGCTGGCCTGTCTTAAAAATTTCACACTTGCCAACCCCTATAATTGCATAAGCCAACCCCTTAATATAGATGATAGATTATAGATCTAAAGAGATACATATATAGTTATATAGATACACACACACACACACACACACACACACACGTCCTACTGATTGTTTCTCTGGAGAACGCAACTGATTCAAGGTGCAACCTGCAGACAAGTCCTAAACAGACTCATCAACCAGGAAAGAATCTTCTGGACTTTTAAGAGTGTTCCATGATTCAGCTCCAGCTGCCTTACAGACATTGTTGTCAGACTCAGCGAATAGAAACACAATAATGTATCTGGCAACCTTACTTTGTATTTTGTCTTTCTACAGACACACCGAGGTCTCTGTGATAAGGACCCAGGGACAAGTGGCCTCTCCTCCAAAGCTCTCTGGACACATAAGCAACCACTGTCCACCTGTGTGCCTCTCCTATGTGAGGCAGGGCCAACCCCAGCCAGGGGACATCAAGAGGGCTTCCTAAGGAGGTGGCCCTGAGCCCTGACTACTACTGGTGAGACGAGCAGGACTTGCTCTGGGTCTGGCCCTGGACTAAGCCTTTTAAACCCATTTTCTTTCTGTGGGAGCCTCTCACCAACCCTGAGGCAGACACTAGACTGCTATCCCCATTTTGCAGATGGGAAAAGTGAGACAAATTTGTGCTGGGCTGGGTGTTGGAGAGCTCTCAGCCCCCAACTCCTCACCTTTCCAAGGTCCCGCCTGGCCTTCCGCCAGCCAAAACCGACCTCCCACAGATCCCTGGCTTCGGCTCCTGTAACAGGTAGGAATCTCATTTGCCACGAGGGTAGGAGACGGGGGTCAGGAGTGGAGGGAACAAGCCAGCTGCAGGCTGGAGCTCCTGAGTCTACCAAGGGTTCCCAGGGTGCTCTGAGGTCAGCCCCGGGGGGAACAGAGAGGCCCCGGTAGGACCTGAGCCTAGGAAATCACCTTTCCAAGTTAACTTCTGGAGAGCCGCTTATCCAGGTAATCACAGACACATTGGATTTCTCGAAGCCACACACCCCAAAAGGAAGGGCGGAGAGGGCGAGGCCAGGCGGAAGGGGAGACCCGCCCTGTGCTTCCTCTATTCCTTCCCAACACATGCCAGAATAATGAGCCCCATCAGGGGCCAGGAAGCCTGCTGGTCGGCCAGGGCTGTGGCTGCATGCCAGACCCAGCCCTGGGGCTCACGGACAGGACAGAATGATTAAATTCCGTCCTTTTGTATATGAGGGATCACACAGAAGGCAACATTTTTCAGGAACTTCTGCCAAGACTTTTATTGAAGAGTAACTGAGTTCCTTTTTGGAGACGGGCAGCCTCACACGGGTGTCTTCATGGTAGAAACACAAATCCCCAAAGGGCCAACTGCACCGAAGCTTCTCAAAGCACAATGGTAGCCAGTCACCTCCTCCCCGTGGGCACCCACGTTAGCAGCCCCTGGACCGCAGAACTTTCTGGCAATGTTCAGAATCACCCCGTGGGCAAAAGGGACAATGCTGGTAAGTGAAACTGATTCACCAGTGTTTACCAGGCACCTACTGGCTGAGAGAAAGAAATGCCCGGGCATAGTGCCCTCCATTTGCGAGTGAAAAGGATGAGATTCAGAGAGGTTCAGCAATGTGCTCAAGGTCACACAGCTTGTCAGTTAAAAACCAGGGCTTCCCTTCTCTTGAGGCCATGGTGGGCTGGGCTATGTGCCCCGGCTGGGGCAGCAACTCTCAATGGATGTGCAGACAGTGCCTGGACCATGGCTAAGCATGGACAAAGTCTGTGGCTTCTGTACCTCACCATGGCCCTAGAGACTTTGCTGACCAGGCTGGGCAAATCTGTCTTCCATTCTCTCTACCTCCACATCCAGCCCAGAATTCAAGGACAGTGGGTCTTGACCTTGAACCATGTGGACCATGGCTGACCACACCCTAGAGCATCTTCCCCCCAACAAAATCTGAGGAGGAATGATTAGAATTATTAAGTTATTTTTGCAAGGTCACTGGAATAAAAAGACAGTTTACAAAAATCAACCCTATTTCTATCTACTGGCAATAAACACACAGAAAGTGAAACTTTAAAATGATAATGTTCACCAAAATATCATGCAGTTATCAAATTATCTAGAAATAAATCTACTGAAAACTCCAGAACATCACTGAGAAATTAAAGAAGAACTAAAGAAATGGAAAGATATACTATGTTCATGGATCGGAAGACCTAATATTGTGAAGATGTTCATTCTCCCCAGTTGATCTCTAGAGTCAATGCAATCCCATTCAAAATATCAGAAGGCTGTGTGTGTGTGTATGTTAGGAAACTGGCAGGTGAATTCTGACATGCATATGAAAACACAAAGGTCCAAGAAAAGCCAGGGCAATCTGGAAGAAATAGAACAAAAGGGGAAGAACTTAAACTTCTTTAAATTGATACCTTTATTTATTTTTTTAAGTTTATTTATTTTGAAAGAGAGACAGAGTATATGTGAGGGGGGGGTGGGCAGAAAGAGAGGGAGAAAGAGAGAATCTCAACTACAGTACCACAGAGAAAGGCTAGAGTTTTCAATAAAGAGTGCTGGGTCAAGTGGAAAAGAAAAATAAAAGAATCAGACCCCTAGCCCACACCACACGTGAAAGCCGATTACAGATGTAGCGTAGGTCTAAATGCAAAAGGTAAAACACAACTCTTAAAGGCTACTACCTTTGTGACCCCGGAACAGACACAGAATTCTTCAACCAGACACAAAAACCACCAGCATTAAAGAAGACCTTGACGAAGTGCACTGCCTTAAAATTAAGAACTTATTGGGGCACCTGGGTGGCTCAGTAGGTTCTCTCTCAAAAATAAGTGAACATTAAAAAAAAAAAAAACCTTAAAAATCTATTTGCATCAGAAGGGAATGAACAGGCCTATCACCGAGTGGAAGAGGATTCTAGGAAAACACATATACGCAAAGTAAGGTATCCAAATGGCCAAAAATCATATGCACAGGGGCTCAACTCATTAGCCACACGAGGAAATGCAGATTCGACCACACTGGAGCACTCCCACACACCCACCAGAATGGCTAAAATCAAGAAAGACTAATGATGCCAAGTAATACAGAGCATGGGAGCCACTGGAATGCTTAGTGCCACTGGAGTGTCCATGGTATCCCCACTTGGAAAAAAAAAACACCTGGCAATTTCTAACAAGGCTGAGTAGAAGCGATTCCATCCCTAGATACGTATCCAACAAAATGAATAAATACTTTCACCAAACGACACGTGTAAGAACGTTCCCCGTGGCGTCGCTCATATAACCCCAAGTTATAAATAGCCCCAATTCCATCAGTGGACATCTGGGTCAATTGAATGTTCACCAAACGGGACGCTAACGGTACTAAGTGAGCACAAACCACATGCGGCCGTGTGGGCGGACCTCACCAAGATCATGCTGGGTGAAAACCGACGACCCCTAAGAGCACGTTGTGTGATCCCTTTTATCTAGAGTTCCAACACGGGCGGAGAGCTCTGAGCGTGGCATTCAGGTCAGCGGTTACCTTGGGGAGGACAGTGATGGGAAGAGGCAGTGAGGGCCTCTAAGGTGATGAAAATGTCCTCTTTCTGGATGTGGGTGCTGGGGCACAGGAGCAGTCAGTTTTCGAAAAACCTGCCAAGCTGTTCTGCTCATCCTAAACCACCCATCTGGCACGTCACCCTCCGACGCTTCTCCCTGCCCTGAGGACAAACCCCACCTGTGTGGGCTCTTGCCACTGGGTAGGGGGTGCAGGGAGGGGCAAAGGCGGGGACCAAGCCACGTGTCCCCCACCCAAATGCAGACACGTGAGAACATGCATGTGGGTACAGTATGGGTGTGTACACGGTCAGGTCCAAGGGCAGGGCAGTCTACAGGGAGCGTCTCTGTGCATGCACATTCGCGTGCACACTGTCTGTGTGTCTGTCTGTCTGTCTGGTCCTGTGCTGACGCATGGGTGGAAGCCTGGAAGCATTCTCCATTTACACAGAGCCCTGTGGTTTACAAAGCTCTCTTACACCTTCGGCCTCACCTGGTACCTGTGGGGCCTGTGAGGAACCACAATCCACGGTCCCGACCTGTACAAAGCGCAGCTCAGAGAGGGGAGGAGGAGCCAAAAACCCCAGTGTCCCCAGGGGAAAGCCAGGGACCTCCCCCTAGCAAAAGAAACCCAGTGAGCACAAGAGGCTGCAGGAGGAGGGGTGCGGGCCCCCGTCAGCAGCCCGCCAGCTACGGAGGCCAGGGGTCTGTCCCTGGCCTCTGATGGACCGGAAGTGGGGTCTGCTCTGTGTGTCCTCAGGCAGGACACAGCCCTCTCTGGGCCTCTGCTTCCCCTGGGTCATTCCCTGTGGCAGAAAGTGTAACTGGAGCCAGAAGGCACAGGGGCTGGGTGTCACCTTTCCCCTCCTCTCGGGCCAAGGAGCCAGGCTTGCTTCCTGCCAGCAGATGGACCCTGTCATGGGGGCTCGTCTCAGGCTGCTGTGGTGAAATGTGATCCCGTGAAGCCTCCCGTGCTCTGGAGAGGTCGCCTGACCGCAGGGTGGGATTCAGGCATCCCGGACTCCGGGCGAGGAGCAGGGGTCCTGGGCCATCTCGCTTCATCCGCTCCCTGTCAGGGGCCCTCAGCTTCCCTCCACGATAAGCCTAGACAATAGTCCCTGCCCTGTGTGGCCGGTCCAGACCTTTGTCCCTGGCCTGTGGAGAGTGGTCTCCAGAGGTGTGAGAGGTGACAAAGCTGCCCGAAGCCCTAAAGGCAGGGGCGGGAACTGGATCACAGGGGCTCCAAAGCCTGTGTACTTTTTCTTTAAAGACGTCCCGCTTCCAGGGCACCTGGGGGTCTCAGTCGGTTAAGAGTCCGACTTCAGCTCAAGTCATGATCTCGCTGTTCCCGAGTTCGAGCCCCTCGCTGGGCTCTGTGCTGACAGCTCAGAGCCTGGAGCCTGCTTTGGAGTCTGTGTCTCCCTCTCTCTCTGCTCCTCCCCTGCTCTCTCTCTTGCTCGCTCTCTCTCTCGACAACAAGCATTAAAAAAGATAAAAATTAAATAAAAATAAACATGTCCACCTTCTGATCCCTTTGATCACCTTGGAAACCTCACACGCAAAGGAGTCACAACCGTAACATCAGTGACAGTGCCCAAGCAAGGGGCACAGGCTTTGGTGCCTGGACCCTGAGGCTCCCGGAGGCTGCTACAGCCCTGCCATGGCTGTGTCACCTGCCAGACAGGTTCCCGGAGGAGAGGATAAGCACCTGTCCGGACAGGTGAGTGGTAGTAGTTGGTGGCAGATTTGCTGGATTCATCAGCACTATTCCATACGGGCTGAGGAGTGACTCCCTTCAGCCTCACATGGCTGGGGGACGTCCGTCCCCAGAAATCGATGGCGTGGGTGGGTGTGGAGGGGCCAGAATCCTGCAGGATAAGGTACTTGATGGCCCTCAGGTGGGGTCCCCGAAGCCGGGGTGGGGGGGGAGCCAGTCTCTGCAGCCTTTGGGGGGAGCAAGAAGGTGGGGTGGGGTCATCCCCGGGGTACGTTCTATCTTTCAGAATCAGTGATTCAACTGTCTCTCTTGGGTGGATTCTGAGGCTCGTGTTGTTAATCCGAGGTTACCGTTTGAAGCGTCTTACTCCTTTTTCCTCGTCCAGAAACAGATCGTAAATATCTCCAGGGTCTCATGCAGCTGGCGGGCGGCGTTGCCCGGGCCTGAAAGATGATACCAAGCACAGGCGAGGGAGACGAGCTCTGTGATTGCGGGCCCATTTGGGCACGTGGGGTTGGTACTGCCATGGCTGTGTGTCACCGGGAAAGTCCCTTTTAACAGGGCTCCAAGCCGAAGGTCAAGGTTCAAGGGCCACAAAGCAAAACTGGCCACAAAGCTGGCTGAGGGGGGAGTGGAGTGGGAGGGGGCCTCCAGACCACGGGAGATGTCACCTGACTCTGCCCAGGGGCTTCCGAACCCCAGGGGGGGTTAAGGAGCACCCTCAACCTGGAGCCCGGGTGGGTCTTCCCCCTCCTTCCGCAGTGGCCAAGGCTCAGGAGGACACAGACAAAGGGTCCGTAAGACAGCAAGGAGGCATGAGTCTCTTTGGTCATCAGGGCTTCTGGAGGGAGACCAGAGCAGAGTTTTAAGAACTGATGGCAGAGTCCTTGGTCTGTCCCCAGGTGGTGGGACTGGAGGGGGCAGTGAACAGGGGAGGAGCCCCCAGCAAAAAGGGAGGACACACGGGGGTGGGGGCAACACCTGAACAGGCCCCTCCCCTCTCGGGGTCCCTCCTCCTCCAAAGGCAAGGGGAAGGCCCGAGGTGGCTCAGCTTTAATTCAGGGTTCGGTTGGCCTCCAGGAAAGGCCTGGGCCTCCTCATGGGGCCACCTGCCTCACGACGGTTGTTCAGGGGAGCCGGGAGGTGAGCACGGGGCGTTTCCTGTGGCCAAACCCCAGGCTGGAGGGACCACAGGCCTGACGTCGTGTTGGAGAAGGGCTCTGAGCAGTTTTCAACTGCTTTTTAACAGGGAGAAGTCTCTTTCCTACACACCCAACTTCTTCTGGGACGCTGAGAGATAACAAATCAAAGAGAAGCCACTCTGCCTGCAGGGGTTGGGGGTACAGAATCAGCTACCTCCTGCCCCTGGGCTCAGGGTGGGCAAGAGCTGGACAGGTCTTGGAGTTCCTGCTCCCAGTTCTCAGATGCTCGGGGAGCTGCAGGGGATGAGGCCCGTCCCCCGTTGAGCTGGGGTGTGGCACCCACACAGAAGCCAGCAGCATCTGAGGCAGACATACTTCTGGGCTTGGCCTGCCACCTCCCTGCATGCCTATCCCTCAGGGGCCACCACCCACTGGTCAGCTGGCCAGGAGTAGGTCTGGCTGGACCCCTGGCTCAGCTGGCCTCCGGTCGAGACCCAGGGAGGATGGAGAAGGAGTCAGTAGATGACCAGACTCCTGGCTCTCAGGGTCAAACCGATCACCTGTCCTAGCCAGAGGGGGTTGCCATGGCAACCTGGATAAGGCCCCTCCCCTTCGCTGAGGATGGTTCAATTGCCTCTCTCTTCCAGCCTGGAGGATCACTCAGATACCATCTGGTTCTTTCTTAGAGACACTTTCCTTCCTCACCACCGGCCCAGTAGTTTAAAACACACTTGAAGAACACGCAGGCATTTGTACGGGATTTACAGGGGTTGCCTAAGAGCTTAAGGCTTCCTCATCTCTCTGGACCCTGCCACCCAAGAAGCTGTGTGACCTTGGGGAAGTTACTGAACCCTCTGAACTCCAGTTACCTTGCCCAGCAGAGGAGGATAATCAAAGCCACCTCCAAGAGCCCTGAACCGGTTAGAGAGAAAACAGAATTAGCACAGAGTGCAGGTCTGAGAAAGGGCAGTGTTACTTGTGTTCCTGTTACAAAGCAAATCTCCCATACAACTGCAAAGACCAAAGGATGTTAGACCTATCTTACCCAGCCCTTTCTTTAAGCGGATTAGAATACAGGTCTGGGGTGGTTAAGCGGCTCATGACCACGGTCACACAGTCAAGGTAGTGGCCAACCCCTGAGCTAAAACCCAGTTCTGAGTATGCATCACTCTCTCGGGATGGGTATTTCATTAATCCTCAGTCATTTACGCCATAGTAAGAATGAGTCGGTACATTACCACTGGAAGCACAACACTTTACGAAGCACGCTCCCATTCCCCTCTCCTGCCAGGAGAGCCTAAAAAGAAAATAATATTGTCCCCACAATTAAGAAGGGGCAAGAGATTGTCCAACGCAGAAAGACGGAAGGTGGCCTGGGACTCAGAAATGCAATCTTCCTCACTCAGCAGCTCCATGTGGGTACAGGTTCAAGGAAGGAGACAAGAAGCCCTCAGCTCAGGCACAGACTGCAGCTACTGGATCGGGGCTCCTGTTGGCCACGTTTTCCAGCACCCAGACGCCAGTCTGCAGCAGCCGGGGAAGCTTCTGCTCCATCAACAGGGCTGGCGTCCACACTGGTCCTACCCCAGGCTTCTAGGAGCCCAGCTGGACACACCAAGTGGTAGATGGGAGAAGCCTCAGACCAGAAACAAAGCCATTACAGGGGAGGCAGGAGACAGTCGGAGGCAGGCCTCAGAGTCTGAAATGCCTGTTCATGTTCTCGGCCCATTTCTCTATCGGATTATTCTTTTCCATACGGATCCACAGAAGCTCTTTCCATAGTCCCGATACCAATCTGTCGTCAGTTTTACACGGTTTATACCTCCTCCCTGTCTGTGGCCTGTGGTTTTGCTCTGGTGATGCTGCCTTCTGTCACACAGAAGGTCATTCCTCTATTTGCCTTTTATTCCTTTAATTCAAGGTATTGGGGTGAAGCCTGGTGGCTGCCTCCAGGCAATAATTTATTGTCCAGTTGGCTAACACGCAGCGTATACAGTGTGCGCTTGGTTTGGGGGGTAGATTCCCGTGATTCATCGCTTCCATACAACACCCAGTGCTCATCCCAACAGGTGCCCTCCTCAATGCCCATCCCCCACTCTCCCCTCTCCCCCACCCCCCATCCACCCTCAGTTTGTTCTCTGTATTTAAGAGTCTCTTATGCTTTGCCTCCCTCCCTCTCTGTTTGTATCTATTTTTTCCCCAGTCCCTTCCCCCATGGTCTTCGGTTATGTTTCTCAAGTTCCACGTATGAGCCCATTCACGAGTTTAAAGGGACACTTCCAATGACTCAGGCTAGTGCGATGTTGGCCGTGTACCTCGCAGCTGGGATCTGTGTGACCGGAGCTCCCTTTCCTGCCCGGCTTGCCAGGACTTCTCAGCACTGACGGGTGTCAAACTGGAGCTTCTCAACTGTTGACGAGCTGAATTGCAGGAGTAGGTTTTCTAAACTCTGCTTGGTCGTGATCGATTACTTCCGCCCCACCATCCCGCACTGCTGGATTTGAATAGTTAATCTTTTCATGTTGGATGTTTTACTTGAGCCATTTTTAGCTCCAACTTGGAACCAGCTTTGTGGCCACAGAGGTAGGGTAAGTTTCAGTCCTGAGCCTGTGGGAGGCAGAGGCCCAAGACTGATTTCTCGGGCTCATTTCTCCCCACCCAGAGTCTAGACGGACAAGCTTCCTTGCAGCCTCCGGGAGCAAGGGGTGAGCTTTTCTTGTCTCCCCTTTTACTAAGTCTCAGATCTAAAGCGTCTACAACACGGGAACCCCCAGCCTCACCCCCGTACTGGCTCAGATGTAAACCTTGGTCCCAGGTTCCCGAAACCCACATCCCCACCCCACCACACCTGCCACGGTGACCCAGCATTAATCGCGGAACTGTCTGCTTCCTTAGGTGACCTGAGCTCCCGGAGCTTGGGGAGGGGGCAGTGCCTGGACGGGTCCTGCGGGATCCAACTCTTGGTCCCTCCCTCACCCCTTGCTCTCTTCCTGCTAGATCGCCGGCTGATCCAGGTACTGGGTAGGATACCCAGTACTTAACGTGCTGGTACTTTCGTAGTGATCTAGCCTTGAGAGGTCATCTGTGCCTAGATTATGAAGAGATTCCCGGCGTGTGATGTCTCATCGTGGGTTCACACCCAAGCGCTCCTGATCCTTGGCCATGGCCAAATCCCTTGGGTCCAAAGTTCTTTACATAGCATATGTATAAACGATATTTACATATATATATATTCACAAAATATGGTGTGTGAGTCTCCCTAAGGCTCTTGCCAGCTCTGACGTCCAAGCTCTGCACGATGAATCTGATGCTGGGATCACAAACTCACATGTGCGCGCACGCACGCGCGCACACACACACACTCACACACTCACACACACACCCCCCCCCACCATCATGGTAGTCGCTTAGCCTTCTCTATAGCACATCCTAGGCTGATACCTGACTCAAAAAGCCAAGAGGCAGAATGCTCCCCCTCGGGCCCCAGGGCCCGATGGCCTGTGAGAGTCTGGACCAGGTGGGCAGGAACAAACAGCCACCAGCTCTGGGAGCCAGGCTTGAGACTGGATGTGAAGGGGGGAAGACAGGCTTTCGGCATCAGCTCCTGATGGAAATTGCCCAGGTGTAAATGACCCTGGAAGATTCTGGGACACAGGATCCTTTCTAAGGAAAGGAAAGCTCTTACCACCGCCGAATTATTTGGACCAGTAGATAGTAAATGACCTCACAGACATTCGACAAACACGGCTGAGCTCCCTGGCCAGCAAGCGCTGTCCCAGGAACTGGAGATTCAGGGAGTGAGTGAGAACACACAGCTCTTCATAGCTCCACGCCCCAGGCGAGACAGCCCGCAAGACCATTACAACAGCAAGCCAAAGGAGCCAAGGGCTGGGGCAAGTGATTCAAGGAGGGCTTCCCGAGGGTGGTGGAACCAGTATATAAACAAGGCAGAATTACTGGCATGGAAAAGTGGCACTTGGGCAATTTTCAAACCTTCCCAAGTTTTAAACATTCCCAAGATGATGCTGGGAGCCCGGGCTCCAGCTCAGGTCTGTTTGGGCTCTGCCAGTGGCCCAGCGACCCATCCCCGGCCACAATATCCCTTTCCCGGCAACTGGTGCTGGTCTGTACTCCCGGGAGGCCTGTGAGAGCTGTGCCCGCGGGTCGTCCCTCGGCGAACACTGAAGCCAAGCCCCAGCTTATCTGGATATAGCCAGTGGCCCAGAGAGGGTAGGGATCTGCCTAAGAATACACAGCCAGTCAGGGACAAAGCTACCCCAGAGACCGGGGTGACATGAGTCCTAGAAAGTTCTCCACCGTACAGCCGTGTCAGCCTGGCTAGGGTTCCTCGGGGCATTGCCAGCTCCCTGACAGCAAGTCTCCCATCCACGGGACAACAGGCCCCCCCATCCCTTGTGGTGTGAAATCCAAACTCCTAGACTCGTCCTTCGAGGCCCTCGGAGTATAGCCGCTGCATCCCCAGTCTGCCTCCCCGACCCCCACCCTTCCCACGTCCTCCCTCGGCACCGCACTCAGCGGCCTGTGGTTCCTGAAGCAGCTGTCGTTCTTCCCTGACCCCTGCCCCTTCACACACCATCCCTGTGATGTGGGCCCTCTCGTCTCCATTGACGGATGGGGAAACGGAGGCCCCCAAGGCCCCCTCCCGGCCAGGGTGAGTGGTAGCACTGCCGTGCGGGCCCAGGAGGACTCAGCTGGCTCCTGCCGCTGCCCGGGGTTGCAGGCCCCACAGGACCGACCTTGCAGAAGAGGGGTCAGCCCATTGGTCAGTTCCACCGTTTTATGATTTCTCTCCGCTGGGACGGTAATACTAATTACAACTGACACAGGGGGCTAGGCGCACTGCGTATATTAATTCATTTTATCCCCACAACAATGCTATGAAGTTGAGACCCATTTTCCAGGTAGGGAAACGGAGAACAAATAAGATGGGGCTTGTCACAGAGCCAGTAAGATGGCTACGACCCAAAGTGCCTGATCAACTCAGACCCGAATCCAGATGGAGCAGGTTCAGGACACGATCATCCCCAGAAAGCCAGGTCAGTAACTGGGAACTGGCCCTGGGAGTTCGGTTTGCGGTCCTCACACTGAGCCCCCAGGAATCCCGGCCCTGAAACGGGGTCCAGCCCTACTGCCCGCCCCCCTGGAGGCACCCTATTGACCTAAGCGGGCTTCAGTTTTCCAAGTTGCAGGCTGCCGAATGCTTCCGGGGCCCAGAGAGGTCCCCGCTCACGGGGAGCCACCGGTTGTTCCCCGGGCTCAGAAGGGACCCTCGTGAAACGAAGGGGACGCTCCGTGCTTCTGAATCGCCTCATGTGGCCAGCTCAGGAGAGCCCCTGTGCTGCGGAGACGGGATGGCCACACACATGCTCCCGGTTCCATCCTGCCCGCATCTGGGTCCCGCCTGGAGTGTCCGGGGAAGGGTCCGGGCCCGCCCCTCGGCAAGCCCTCTGCCCCCGGGGCCAGGCCAGCAGCCTTACTGTCAAGTTCACCAGCCTCAGTGAGGCGTCTCTGCTCTCAGTATGGGTGGAGAACTGCACATTTGGGGGCCAGCAGCCAGGCTCCCGGGAACCCAGTAGGGTCCAGCTTGTTCACCAACCCCCCCCCCCCCCCCCCACAGGGGACAGTGACAGCATACGGAGCGTTATTCCCTCTGGCCCAGGACGGTCAGGACGGTGCTCCCCGAATCCTCATTTCATAGGCAGGGACACGGCACATGGAGACGGTCAGCCGACCCTGCAGTGAGGCAGGACCAGTGCGCTCCCCCTCCAGTTCCGGGGCTCTTTCTGCTCCAGGCTGGCCTCCTACAGGAGCAAAAGAAGCCCCCAGAAGCCTCCAGAGGGCGGGTTCAGAAGCCCATGGCATGTGTGCCCACGTGCGAGCGTGCGTTCTCACGCGTGCGCGTGTCGATGCGGCGCAGTCCCGCGGGCCCGTGCGTGTGCGTGTTTTTGTGTGCGTTTTGCTCACGTGGGTCTTGTGTGCAGGAGCGTGGGTTGTGTCACGTGGGCCTGTGCGTGAGGGGAAGGGAAGAGGCTGCTGTGTGTGCCCCCCCCCCGCCCCCCACCTCCATCAGGGTCGAGCAATGAACACGGAAGGGCCAGGGGCCCAGGCCGGCAGTTCGGGGTCCCAGCGGAACACGAGGGTGCTTAGCACCACTTGTTTATAAGGGAACTGCAGCCCCCAGCCCGGGACACGACACGGGGGCCGTGGGCTTGATCAAAGGCTGCAGAACCCGGGCCAAGTGCAGACTCAGGGAGCGACCAAAGCATCTTCGCTTTCTATGTGAAAAGGCAGGCAAAGCTGTTTACCTCGACTGAAGATAAGGAAACAGACTCCCGTGCCTCCCAGGGAGAGGCTTCCGTCCCTAACGTCCACCCTGGAAGGGCTGCGTCCCTGAGCTCTTGGAGGCCCGGCATCCAGAGCCCAGCTGGGGCTCAGGCGGCTCCGAGAGAGGCAGGCCCTCCGTGGCTGGGGCCCTGGGGGCCCGTCAAGGGAGGGGGCGTCAGTCTGACCCGTCCTGGGCAGTGCACAAGGCCTGCTGGCAGGCCAGCATCAGCTCGGCCTCCGTTGCCATGAACGTGGGGCATCTGAGGCCGGCGGGAAAGAGGAGAGGAGGGGAGGCCCTCCTGAGAGCCTGCTAAGGGGCCTGCTATTTATTCTCAGAAGGGCAGAAGCTGGTGAACAACTTCACAAAGGGAATGAGAAGCAAAAGTGGCTTCACCGCAAAGCTTACGATTCTAGAAACTTCCTTCCCAAGGGCTCCTTCGAGGCCGCGACAGAAACCTGGGCCATGCATTCACGTGCTCAGGGGTTTCCATAAACATAAAGTTTTCTAGGTATTCTTTTTTCTTTAAAAGTCCTTCAAGTTGTATAAGCCTCAGAGCCTGGGAACCTGGAAATGCCCCCAGATAATGAGGTCAGACTTGGTTGCCCATTTCTCTTGGCTACACAGTAGGCTCTTGGCGTGCACTGGGTGTCCTGAGAAGCTTTCTGATGAAGAGAGAACTGCCCCTTCCCTTTGGGAAAACCTTTCCCAGCCCTGCGTTTAGGGTACCAAATGCCGAGGGCATTTCCTATAGAGAAGTAAGGTTCCTGCTGTGGCTGATGACCGTGACATCTCTCACCTGAGCCCGTGGGTCGGGGGTGGCGGCAGGAGGCCGGTGACAGAGCTGGGGCCTCGGGAGACCCATGGCATCTAATATTCAGTCTGACATCATCTGGCTGCGGTTCCCAGAGACTAAAATTAGGCAGAGGAAATTTAGGATGTTGCTTACAGATTTCCAAAAACAACAGGGGCGAGGGCCAGAAAACAGATCATAAAAGAATTTTTGTGACTCTTGTCCCAGCTCGGGGAAGCAGACATGAGCCCCACTTATGGGAAGAGGCAGAGGAATCTTTATTCCTTCCCTGTAAAGAGGGACCCACGTTCCCTGCTCCCACTGGGGGGTTCCCGGTTTAGCCCCATTTCCTGCCGGCCAGGCTTTGTCCAAGGTCAGCTGGAAGCTCGGTGACTTCCACTTTGAGCCCGTCTCCTGGGCACGCCGCTCTGCTCCCCAACAGCATTTGGTTTCTTCCCCACTTATGAGGTGTGAGGGGGAGCCAAACGGGTCTACCGCTCTGTCAGAATGAAATGTATTTGTCGGCAAGGACCTGCTGAGAAAGCTCTGGGCCACTCAGGTAGGCAGGCAATGAGAATTTGAAAAGCCACCCTTACGTCATGGGAAATGGGGCCGGGCAAGGATTGAGGGTGATCCCTCCTCGCTCTATCTCGTCCAAAAGACCTTGGATACAGGCTCCTTCAGGAGAGCTCAGGACAATCCCGGAGAGGTTTTCACAGTCTCTGAACGCTTGGAAGCTGCGAGCACGAGTGTCCCTGCCTGGGCATGTTCTAGGAAAAACTGTCTAAAGCTTTGTCCGATTCTCAAGAGTAGGAAATGCAAGACTCCCTAGATGTTAAAACCATTGCCTGAGGTCCAGTTCGGTCCCTCCTTTTACAGACGAGGATGTGGGGGAGGATGGTCTGGAGATGCTAACACTCATGCCAGGCCAACAGGTCGGGAGCAGGTGGGAGGACGAAGGGGAGGAAACAGCGGGGCAGAAAAGGCAAGTGAAACCAGGAGTGAACGAAGGTATAAAAAGCGGAATTGGGGGCGGGGCGCCTGGGTGGCTCAGTCAGTCAAGCGTCTGACTCTTGATTTTGGCTCAGGTCATAATCTCACAGTTTGTGAGTTCGAGCCCCGCATCAGGCTCTGCGCTGACAGCATGGAGCCTGCTTGGATTCTCTCTCTCCCTCTCTCTCTCTGCCCCTCCCCTGCTCACGCTCTCTCTCTCTAAAATAAATAAATAATAAATAAATAAATAAATAAATAAACAAAAATGGGGCCCCTGGGTGGCTCAGTGGGTTAAGTGCCCAACTTCGGCTCAGGTCATGATCTCACAGTTCATGGGTTCAAGCCCTGCATCGGGTTCTGTGCTGACAGCTCAGAGCCTGGAGCCTGCTTCGGATCCTGTGTCTTCTCTCTCTGCCCCTCCCCCTCTTGCCCTCTGTCTTTCTTGGTCTCCCAAAAATAAATAAATGTTAAAAAAAAAAAAGGTTAAAAAAATTTATTTCTGAGACAGAGAGAGACAGAGCATGAGTGGGGGAGGGGCAGAGAGAGGGAGACACAGAATCAGAAGCAGGCTCCAGGCTCGGAGCCGTCAGCACAGAGCCTGATGCAGGACTTGAACTCACAAACAGTGGGATCACGACCTGAGCCGAAGTCGGTTGCTCAACTGACTGAGCCACCCAGGCACCCCCCCCCAAACAATTTAATAAAACAATATAAATAAATAAACTTTTTTTTTTAATTTAAAAAAGAGGGGCACCTGGGTGGCTCAGTCGGTCGGGCGTCTGACTCTCGATTTCGGCTCAAGTCACCATCTCATGGTTTGTGAGTCCGAGCCCCACATCGGGCTCTCCACTGACAGTGCGGAGCCTGTTTGGGATTCTCTCTCTCCTCTCTCTCTGCCCCTACCTGGCTCATGTATACTCTCTCTCTCTCAAAATAAATAAATAAAATAAACTTAAAAAAATTTTTAAAAAGAAAAAACGGAACCGGACAAACCACCACCACAATCGTCAACCATCAGATACACACGGGGCTTGAGGTTTTCTAGAAGATGAAGCAAAGAGTCACATCTCTAGGATAGAAACCACCAACTGCTGGAGAACACTGAACTTGCAAGTTTTGGCAAAAGTCTGAGGAGTTCCTTCAGGGTCTCCCCAAAAGGAGGGTGAGCAGGGAGGTAGTGACACCCGCCCCCAACCCTTCCCAACAGAGATCTACATCAGCACTTGAGGAACCTCTCCCAGGGCCTCCCAGGAAGCCTGTGTCCTTACCTGTCCTGTGGGCCGCTCTACTGCCCTCACATGGCTATGGTAAGAATTACAGGAGCAAGGAAGCAGGAATCCCCACCATACCCACACCCAGCCTGACCTGGAGTTAGCAAGCGCCCTACACAGATGTGAATTTTCTTCCTTGAGAAGAAAGGAAAAGCACAGGTTAGCACCAGGCACTGTTGAGAGGAAGGGAGGTGTGGGGTGGGCATCTGTTAGGGCTTGAACCCCCCATCTGTTAGTCCTCTTCAGGACTGTGGTAATCCCAGTATCACGCTGCGCCTCCCACCCCCAACAGAAGTGTAATCCTGGCAACACAGCGGAGACTTGGGCCTGACTTGGGGATTTCACTTCCAACTTACTGGGCAAGTTCTTTTAGAGTTGCAGAATAAAGCAGCAACAAGGTATATGGGAAAGACTAGCATCCCTCCCCCAGATGGGCAGTGGGGAGAATGAGCTGTGAGAGGCTGGCAGACCCTCCAGGTTTTCAGTAGCTAAACCAAAGAAAAAGGGAAACGCTCCCCCTGCAGAAGCCAGAGAAGGATCAGCAGGAAGTGGCAGCAAGGAAGGGACGGTCCCCACCCTGTACTGGCAAAGCCAACTCAAAACATGGGGCCCCTTGGAGACTGCCATACAGCCTCAGTGGGGAGGAAAGCCAAGGTTTTCATTTCACAAACAGAGAAATGGAGGCCTAGAGAGAATAAGGTTCTCCCCACAGCACACACTAGAAAGTGGCAGAGCCGGGGAAAACACCCAACTTTAAAAAACAAAACAAACAAACAAACAAAAAGCATATGTTTCAGCCAACTGATTTTCAAGAAGGGTGCCTGGATCATTCAGTGGGGAAAGAACAGCTCTTGCACAAATGGTGCTGAGAACACTGGATATCCACATGCAAAGAATGAAGTTAGACCCCCTACCTCACACCATATACAAAAGTTAACTCAAAATGGATTAGGGGACTCTGTGTGGTTCAGTTGGTTATGCGTTGATTTCGGCTCAGCTCATGACCTTGTGGTTGGTGGGATCAAGCCCCATGTTGGGCTCTGTGCTGACAGCAAGGGGCCTGCTTGGGATTCTCTCTCTCAACCTCTCTCTCTGCCCCTTCCCGGCTCGTGCTCACTCTCTCTCAAAAAAAAAAAAAAAAATTCAAAAAAAATTTTTTAATTTAAAAAAAATGGACCAACAAACTAAATTCAAATGCTAAAAATCATAAAACTCTTAGAAGAAACCACAGGATAAGTCTTCATGACCTTGGATTTGGCAATGGATTCTTAGATATGACACCAATGGCACAAGTAACAAAAGAAAAAATTGATAAAATTATCGAACTCCGTAAAAATTAAAAACATTTGTCCATCAAAAAGAACACTGTCAACAATGTGAAAAGACAACCTACAGAATGAGAAAAATATTTGCAATTCATATTATCCAGAATGTATCTTACAACTCAACATAAAAAGACAAACAACCTAATTTTAAAAAGACCAAAGGACCTGAATATAATTCTCCTAAGAAGACACACGGGGCGCCTGGGTGGCTCAGTCGGTTAAGAGTCCAACTTCACCTCAGGTCATGATCTCACCGTTTGTGAGTTCGAGCCCTGTGTCGGGCTCTGTGCTGACAGCTCAGAACCTGGAGCCTGCTTGGGATTTTGTGTCTCCCGCTCTCTCTCCGCCCCGCCCCCATTTGCACTCTGTCTCCCTCTCTTTCTCTTTAAAAAATAAATAGTCATTTTAAAAAAAGAACAAAGAACAAGGGCAAGTAACAGAAAACAGTGACAAATATAATAGATATTTCGAGAATATGAAAACTAATTTTAATGGAAAAAAATGCTGAAGAACCAAATTTATGTTGTTGACAAGAAACCCACTTAAAGACGTAGACAGGTTAGGGGCGCCTGGGTGTCGCAGTCGGTTAAGCGTCCGACTTCAGCCAGGTCGCGCGCGATCTCGCGGTCCGTGAGTTCGAGCCCCGCGTCGGGCTCTGGGCTGATGGCTCAGAGCCTGGAGCCTGCTTCCGGTTCTGTGTCTCCCTCTCTCTCTGTCCCTCCCCCGTTCATGCTCTGTCTCTCTCTGTCCCAAAAAGAAATAAACGTTGAAAAAAAAAAATTAAAAAAAAAAAAAAAAAAAGACATAGACAGGTTAAATGTAAGAGTGGAGGAAGATACAATATGCTGACGCTAATGAAAAGGTAACTGAAGAAATACAGAAAATAACCAGTATTGGCAAAGGTGTGGAGAAACTGGAATCTCTACACATTGCTGATGAAAAAAATGGTTCTGTTGCTAAGGACAACGGTTTGGTGGTTATTCGGAAGGTTAAGCATAGAATCAGCACGTGACCTACCAACTCTACTCTTGGATATACACCCGTAAGAAGTGAAGACGGTACTCAAACAGCAAGGTACACACAGGCTCACTGTTCACAGCAGTACTTTGCACAAGAGCCAAGAGGTGGAAACAGCCCAAATGCCCACCACCGGATGAGCGGATCAGCACACGGGGAATATTATCCAGCCGTGATAAAGAAGTACGGATACACAATACGATGTCGATGAACCTCCAAAACATTATGCTAAGTGAAAGACGCCAGATGCAGAGTCCTATGTTGTGATTCTCTCCATGTGACCTATCAGAATAGCCAAAGCTCCAGAGACAGAATTGTAGAGGGATGGTTGCCAGAGGCTGAGGGTGGGGTGGGGGAGAACGGGAGGATCTGCATAATGGGTTATGGGGTTCTACGTTAGAGCGATGGAAATATTTTGGAATCACAGAGAGGTAGTAGTGGCACAACACAGTGGGTGAGTGCGCTGAATGCCACCTTAAAATGGTTAATTTCATGTTATGTGAGTTTGACCTCAACACATTATTTTTGAAAAGAAATAAACAAACCAGAAAATCTATGACAAACCACAGGATATGTTTCCCTAGTCCGGGTGCCCCGATGCCCCCGCCCCATGCCTCTCAGGCCCCTCAGCCAAGAAGTTCTCTCCAACTGAGGTCGCGGAGCTTTCCCCAGGCTAAGCCCCAAAAGGACGTGCCCACCCTGATCTCCCGGGTTTTGTTCTGCTGCGTAAGCCCCGCCCCAGGAATGAGGGACAAAGTCATGCCCCAGTAGGAAAGCGCCTTGGTCTGCAATGGCGCCACTTCCGGTTTGATCTGCAAATCCCTCAGTCCCAGGCTTCCGACTCCTTTCAAAAGGGTAACTGCCACCCTCACTAGAGAAGTCCTGCCCCGCAGGCACTGCTTCTCTTTGGGCTGATTTATACAGCCTGTCTCCCCAGTTGTCTGCGCTCAAGCCAGAGGCAGATGTGCTGTTAGCACGATGAAGCTGAGGCTCAGAGAGGTTAGTGACTCCCCCAGGGCCACACAGCGGGCTATAGAGCTTCTGATCCTCGGATGCCCGAAGCCCATTTCACTTCTTTCTTCCCAGGGTACAATCCCACAGCTCCTACGGGAAGGGCCAGGACACCAAGCAAAGAGTCAGAGGGCAAAACCCTTCCCGCTGCGCCTGGCTTCCCCTTTCCCTTCCTGTGGCTCTGGGGCTTCTGGCCCTGCCTTCCCCCCCCTCCTCACCCCCCCATCACATCTCCCGGCCTAAGACTTCAAGGCAGGAAGGAGCCCGCAGCCCTCAGACCGGCATGCTTCCCCACCTCTTGCTGAGATCAGTCAGACCAAGCTGGAATCCCGGGTCCGGCTTACTGGCCTAGGGACCCTGAGCAAGTTTCTTAACCCCAAGTCCTCCGTGTCCTCTTCTGTCAAATGGGACTGTGAATAAAGTTGACGTTCTTGTGAGGGTTCCACAAGTGAGTCACAGGAGGAGCTCACCGTCGCGGTCAATTCTTGTTAGTTGTTAATATCCCCTTTCTCCCCATTAGCTCCGTTTATAAAAGGGCTGACCCTACTAAATAAATGACATTCACTAAGTAATATTTAATTTATTTTACCATTTTGAACTGAGATCCCATATAACGGAGGCTTGGCTTAAAATCAGTATTGAATAGCAAAATGCTCAAAAATGAGTCGAGGTGATTTTCAGGACAAGCTTTGGGAAGTTTGGGGGCCTGAAGATTCAGACCCAAATCCAACCTCATTCCTGCTGGCAGGGAGCCCAGGAACATCTAAGGGACTAGGAAAGCTTTTGTCAGAGCCGTGTCTGAGGGTCACCCAGGGACTGGGGAGCCTGGAGGTATGATGAGACACTGAGCAATCAAAGAGGCACAACGGGGTGGGAGAGAGACATTTCCCAGCCGAAGGAACGCACGCCAAAAGACAGAAATGAAAGAAAACAATAAGAGAAAAAAATACCAATATAGTATTTCTGTGTGTCGAGCCCTATGTTAAACATTTGACGAGTATTAACTCAGGAAGGTCCTCACGACAACCCCCTGAAGAGCATCACACTATTATGCCCGTTAATATTACAGATGAGGAAGCTGATTGGATGCATTTCCCCGAGTCCGCTTTCTTAACCATGGAGCCCCAAACAGCTCAATGTCATTGGAGGGTAAGATCTGAATGGGCAAAAGGGGCAGGAGGCATGAGGGTCCCCAGGATCTCGAAGGCCGCGAGATGTTTGGATGCAGGACGCTGTGCGTGCACAACCCTAGGGGGCACCATCACTCCACACAGATCCACAGACTTATTACACCTGTCTTCCAGCAGATGGCAGTCAAGAGCCACCACCTCCTAATCTGCACAAAGACAACGCTCGGCAGTGGCCGCGCTGTCTGGCTTATATCCAGAAGGGTCTGAAGCAGG
Source organism: Herpailurus yagouaroundi (assembly GCF_014898765.1). NCBI lineage: Eukaryota > Metazoa > Chordata > Mammalia > Carnivora > Felidae > Herpailurus > Herpailurus yagouaroundi. Next base: position 8,140,584 of record NW_024412447.1, on the reverse strand, counting down.
GAAGGGGATGTTTAGTTGCCTTTTTGGACCGGAGGCGGCTGGGGTGGTCCAGCTGATGGGGGGGCGAGGTCTGAACTAAGAAACAGACGGCCAGAGAGGAGGCGATGGATTCGAGCAAGGACGGTTGGAAGGTTCTAGGGCATGGCAATGGGTTGCCTTGGACTTGCAGGGGGTGAGGGCACCGTGTGGATCTAAGACAGACGGCCAGAGGGTGGCTGGCTGCGCAGGGATGAATCCCAGAACACGACCCATCAGCCTGAGATGCCAGCACTTCTCACTGGGGATCTTACAATGGTCCAGACCATCCTGCGGTCTTGGAGCGAGTCAGGCGAAGACAGGATGGTCTTCCACCCCACCACTGGGGGACTGAGTCCCCCTCCTCCTCTTATGCCAAAACGATCCTTAAATATCCTCTCCACGAGGGCCACAAGAGCCCGATTCCTGACGCAAAGGACTTCGTGTTTCTGGGAACAAATGGAGTCCTGACGCCCCAGGAGCGCTGCAGCCGGGCAAAAGGAAGGAAGAGCTACAGGATCCCACAGCCTGGATGCAGTGGACACAGGGCTGGCACCAAGGACCCACCTCCAGCTTCTGGACCAGCCACGCGGCCCACCCATGGTCCGGGGGCGCCTTCTCAGCTCTCTCGAGCCGGAGCTGCTGTCCGAGGGGGCCTGGGGCGGGGGAGGGGGGCGCGTCTGGCCCAGGACCGGTTTGGTTTCTGCTAAGAGGCCCCCACCAACTCTTTGATTCGCGGCCAAGACATGCTTCTTTCCAAGTCAAAAATAAAATAAAATAAAATAAAGCATGTTACAAAGTGATTCCCTCTCCTCCAGCTCATTTTAATGTGGTTTTCAGCATGGGTTTATTGCGAGCAGCCTGCGGACAGCAAACATGTGCTTGCAATATGCCTGTCACAGTCGGGACGGGATTCCACAGTCGTGGCCGGGCCCCAACCATCAAGACCCACAGGAAGGAAGTCAAAGGCAGGGCTTTGAGGATCAGGTAATTGGTGACTCTCAAACATTTGTCCTAAAGGCTCTGAATGGGTCTGCCTTTACCCCTTGTCGTTCCCTCTGCAGAACCAAGGCAGAGGGGAGGGGGAAGGGCAGGGCTGGAGAATTCAAGGGCTGTGGGAGGTGGGGGTGGGGAGACAGCCCAGGATAAGGCTCCTCATGTCTCAGGATTTTCCGAAGGGAGACAAGCATGAGGCCAAGCGTCTAGCCTGTAACTAAACCGCGTTATCTTCAGCAAGTGTCGCGTTCCAGCTCTGGGCGGCCGGGCCTCAATTTCCCCATCCATAACAGATGGCGTTTGGCCTAGATGTCGAAAGACGACTTCCAACTCTCACACTCTCTGCTTTCTCTGGGTGGGGACAGCGGAGCAGGGGGCCCAATTAAGTGGAGTCAGATTATGCTTTAAATGTCATCAGTGGCGCCTGGGTGGCTCAGTCGGTTAGGTGTCCCACTTCGGCTCAGGTCACCATCTCGTGGTTCATGGGTTCGAGGCCCATGTCGGGCTCTGTGCTGACGGCTCAGAGCCTGGAGCCTGCTTTGGAGTCTGTGTCTCCCTCTCTGTCTGCCCCTCCCCCCAACTCCTGCTCGCGCTCTCTCTCTCAAAAATCAACATTGAAAAGTCACCTTTAAAAAGTGTCATCAGGTCACCCCAATGTGCTGTTCGACCCTGCCTCAACATCCCCACCAATGAGAAGTCCACTGCCTCTCCTGGAATTGCCTCGGGGTCACCTCTCCTTCTTCATCCCTCGGGCCCAGATGTGCTTGCTAGTCGTCCCCAGGAGACCCTGGCTCCTTCCCCACCCGTGACAGCCCTTTAGATATCTGGGGAGTGTGGCCAAGTCTCCCTTGAGTCCAAGCTCTCGGCCCAATACCCCCGCTCCGTGGCCTCCACCTGCCGGGCCATCTCTGGCAGGCTCGTGTGGACAAGACCCCATTCTGCCAACTGGCCCCTGACAGAGACGCCCAGAGGAGGGAACGCCACTTTTGAGCACCTGTGATGTGCCGGACGTTGTCACAGATGTCCCACTCCCTCCTTGCGGCCCCCCCTTCTAGGATCGTGTGACTTGCCCGAAGTCACGCGACTGGCAGGCCACTTCCTTTTCCCCAGCCTTCCTTTCCTCACACGCAAAAACGGGGATGATAATAGGGCTGCTTTCTGGGGCTGTGGGCGCATCTAGCTCACCTGGCCCCAGGCACAGCACGGGACGCAGCGTCACGGTGCAGGGCTGGGCACATGGACCTCCACCAGAACGCTGAGGGACCAGCGGCCACCTCACAAAAGACACCTCTCAGGACGGAGGCTGAAGGTTGCACATGCTTTTTTAAGAGGTGACAAAACCCCAGGGCGCCTGGCTGGCTCAGTCGGTTAAGCATCCGACTTCGGCTCAGGTCATAATCTCATGGTTCGTGAGTTCAAGCCCCGCGCCTGGAGCCTGCTTTGGATTTTGTGTCTCCCCCTCTCTCGGCCCCTCCCCGCTTGCATTCCGTCTTGGTCTCTCTCTCGCTCTCTCTCAAAAATAAATAAAGACTTAAAAATTAAAAAGAGAGAGAGATGACAAAACCCAGAGGACTCCTCAGCCTGTGGTGCCCGACCTGCTGCCTCACCCCACACACCCGGCCTGAGAGGCTCGGACCTGGGACGGGAGTCCCCAGAACAGACTGCTGTTCACCCTCCTTTGTTCTACGGGATGTCCTGCCCCGACTTCCCAGAGCCGCTCAAGGGAGTCCCACTTGCAGAAATGCCAGAAAGACTTCAGGGCGGGACACAGATCACAGGCTGTGGCTCCCCAGGGCCGGGCGGTTCCTGAACAGCAGTGGAAGGGCCATCACGCACCCACGGTGCTCACACACAGGCACACCCAGACCCACTCGGGCCCATCCACACATATGGATGGACACACAGGCATACACAGGCCACACGCGTGCGCGCGCGCACGAGCACACACACACACACACACACACACACACACACACACTGCAGGCAGGGACGACAGTAGGTCCAAGCCCCAGCTGCAGCCAGAGAATCTGGACAACAGTCAAGAACCCGGGCTCCCGCACTTGGTGGCTGGGGACTGTGGGCAAGTCACTGAATTCCTCTGAGCTTAGGGGCCTCACGTGTGAAATGAGTAAGTAAAAAAAAAAAAAAAATCATAAAATCCTCTGTGCCCTGCCAACCGCTCAGAGCCCTGGAGAAGGACCAGAGAAGCAGCCGAGGGGGAGACGTCTGGTGAATCCCAGACCCCAGCACCAGCACGCATGTGGCTTCTCAGCAGCTACATGGGCGTCACCCCGACCGACAGAAATGCTGGAGCCTCTGGAGTGGAGAGAACGTGGCTGAAAGCCCCCCGAATCAGGAATAGCATAGATGGGGAGGGTACAGGGCCCTGATCGCTAAATCTCAGTGTGAGGAGTCAGCCTGTGGCAAAGGGGGAGGCACCGGCTCTCACGGAGGGTGAGCCCGGGGGCACTGGGAAGGTGGGGTCCGCAGGAGACAGACGCCTGGATCTGCTCAGAGCTGCCTCCCCGCCTCCTGGGCTGGCTGCGGAGAGAAAGTGTCAGCTGGCACCTCGCACACGGTCCCTTTCCCACAAAGTGCTGCAAATGTCCTGGGACGCAGGAAACAGCAGAGCCATTGTGGCCCAAACCGGTTTCCTCAACAGCCCCGGTGCTGTGTTCAACAGCCCAAAGGAGGGCTTCTGCACCCGCCTCTCTCGGAAGAGACACATCGCAGCCTCCAGCCCAGCTCCCTGAACGGTAGCCACCTCACTGCTCTCAGCCCCCGATTTTGGGCTGAAGGATGAGAGTCCCCATTGCTGGCTTTGAAGCTCCCTACTTGAGGCTCTGTTTCTGCCACTCCAACTGGGGGGAGCCCCGGATGAGGCCTCATCATAGATGCCTGAGGAAATAACAAAAAAGGCATGGAACGGGAGGGGCCGCATGGTCCCGGCCTTGTCCTCAGGCGGGGTGGCCAAACGAAGGCAGCTCTGGGGGAAGCAGGCAGGCGGGGCCCTGGGGAGCCACAGAAGGCCCCAGGCAGTTCACCCTGGGCAGGGAGGAGGAAGCACAGGCAGTGTCTGCCCTGGGGCAGAGCAAGCAGGTTGGCCCTTCTGGGGAAGGCCGCCCAGGGGGAGGGTAGACAGCCACTTGGCGGGCATGCCAAGGGGAGGGCTCGTTCCCCAAGAACTCGTGGGCTGAACCGCCCACCCACACTGGGCCCAAGAAGGGGGCTCCCAGTCAAGCAGCCCTCCTAGGCTGCAGCTACAAGGCCCCGTTCATGGGTTCCCAGGGATGGCAGGGCTCCAGCCCCAGTCCTGCCCAAGCCCTACCTCTTCGCCGGCAGTCACTGGTCCCTTAGCAGGCTCAGTCTCCAGCTTTGAAGGAGTTTCTGAGTCAGGGGCCAGCTGATATGGAATGCCCCATCCTCTGAGCCTCAGTTTCCCCATCTGAAAAAGGGTGATTGGGCCAAACGACCCCGAAGGCTTTGGCAAGGGTGATATATCCCATGCGTACTTATTTTTCTAGAGAGAAAATGCTGCTTTGTTTTCTGCTCTGAGCTAAACAGAACCATGCACACACGGCCCATGCACACTCACCCACCGTGTGCACGCACAACCCGCATATACACGGCCTGTGTGCGCACACGCTCTCACACCCACGAGAGTCTGAGCAGCACTGGGACAAGGCTCTGCGGTAAGGCCTGTGGGGATGAAGCCAGTGACCGGCCTGACAAAACGGAAGACGCGGCCGAGCTGGGCATCTGGGCCTGGGGCAGAATCGGCAGGCAGAGTGGCAGGGCCAGGAAGAGGGGCAGCTCCTGCCGACAGCCTGGCTTCCGTCTGGACAGACCAGGGTAGGTGTCCTGGAGAAGGGGCCTGGCGAATCTAGGACACAGGGGCCACCTCCAGGGGGTGTCACCTCTGAGCTCTCAGACTCAGCAGGGTGGCAGTGGGAGCTGGGACAGGCCAGCCATGGGGATGTGTGCCGGTCTCCGGGCCAACAGTCCTCACATTTACCAACCCATCTCGTCCCTAATCCTGCAGGCTCATTTCAGTTGGCAGATTCCTAAGCAATCTTTAACTGCCTCCTGTAGATGACCAGGGCAATTTTCTTTTTAATAAGAATAAAGATAAAACGCCTCCGGATATGAGGCCCCGCTCCTGGGCCCCGTAGGACGAATCTGCTTCTAACGAGGAAGAGGGCCCCACCCCAGAGGTCCGATGCTGCTGGACCAGCGTCTGCAGGTGGCCAGCTCACACCAGGGACATTAAAGTCACCCGTGGCTCCGAGGGAGACTGAACACCCAAAAGGAGCCCCCCGCAAGTCTGTGATCATGGGGTTTGCTGCCGGAAGAGAGATCAGGGGTCTCTGCATACGGCTGGGCTCCTTGGGCTTCGCTGTGACCTGGAGAAGATGCCACCAGCCCACCAGGCCCGGTTCCATGCCCACTGGGCCACCTTTCTGTGTGGTTCTGGGTCCCTGATGCCCAAGCCCTGGGCACGTCTGTCGGCCAGTGACAGGGAGGTCCCCACCAGGCATCTTTACACACCCCTCCACAGCACATCAATTCCCAGGGGAGCCCTGAGATCCTCTGAGACTCGAGAGGGAGGGGGGTGGTTTGCTCCGTCCAGCAAGGTGCAGCTCAGCCACTCAGACTGTGCCGGAGCCTCCAGGCCACCTCTGCCCCCACAGGCAGGAACACTTCCTACCAAATGAACTTTGGAGAGAGGCAGATCTTGCGCTCACCCTGCCACTCCTAGGATCAAGGCAGAAAAGTTTGCCAGGCGAGTCAAAGGCCTGATTTCTGCTGGCCACTTATTAGCTGTGTAGCCTTTGGGGTTTTGGGGGGGGGTGTTTTTTTGTTTTTAATTTTTTTTAATGTTTATTTATTTTTGACAGAGAGAGAGAGACAGACAGAGACAGAGACAGAGCATGAGCAGGGGAGGGTCAGAGAGAGAGGGAGACACAGGATCCGAAGCAGGCTCCAGGCTCCGAGCTGTCAGCACAGAGCACGTCGCGGGGCTTGAACCCACACACCGCGAGATCATGACCTCAGCTGAAGTCCACTGAGCCACTCAAGTGCCCCGCTGTGTAGGCTTTGGTAAGCTACTCAACCTCTCTGACTTTCCGCTATGTTATCTGCAAACAGGGGTAACGATCATCATACTATACGTATCATTACGCTGCTGGATGTTATATAATTACATAGTGCACCTGAACTTTAACAGAATGTCATGTCATGTAACATGGTAAGGCGCGCTTCATGATGTTGCTGGAAGGACCCGGCCAGAGAACTTGCACAGTGTCCACACGGTGTCCAGCAGAGAGAAAGCGTTCACGCACCGAGGTATCGCTTCCGTGGCGAATCAGCCTTCAGCCGGGAACTCCCACCGGAGCCCTAAGCGGTCCAATACCAAAGTGAATTCAGAAACATGCCATCATGCAGAAAGGTGGAAGCAAGTGACCAGAACCTAGTGGGCAACTTGCCCCATCGAAGATAATAAAAGGGTCGAGAGGCTTCCCGAGTGCGGGAGACACCCTCCTGCTCTTCCAGCCTCGCCTCTCCTGGGACCCCATCTCAACCCTGCAGCTGTGGGGGGCTGGAGTGGCAATGAGGCAGAGAAGGCACGAGTGCCCACCCCCTCTGAGCAGCCAGCCCGCAGCGGGCCCCAACTAGGGAATGGGGCGGATGTCCCTTTAAAGCAAGTTTGGAGTTTTAATTGTGGCACGGAAGCAGACATTTCTGGTTAAGGAACTGAGACTGAGTTTGGGACTTTAAGGGACTGTCAAGCTTTCTATTACCTACTGAAGGGCCAGAGAAGTCATGGGGATGCCCAGTTTCTGCTGGAGAGCAGGGATAAAACTCCCTTCTTGGGGCGCCTGGGTGGCTTAGTCGGTTAAGCATCCGACTTCAGCTCAGGTCATGATCTCGCGGTTTGTGGGTTCGAGCCCCGCGTCAGGCTCTGCGCTGACAGCTTGGAGCCTGCTTCTGATTCTGTGTCTCCCTATCTCTCTGCTCCTGCCCTGTTCTCTCTCTCTCTCTCTCTCTCAAAAATAAATTAAAACTGGGGCGCCTGGGTGGCGCAGTCGGTTAAGCGTCCGACTTCAGCCAGGTCACGATCTCACGGTCCATGGGTTCGAGCCCCGCGTCAGGCTCTGGGCTGACGGCTCAGAGCCTGGAGCCTGTTTCCGATTCTGTGTCTCCCTCTCTCTCTGCCCCTCCCCCGTTCATGCTCTGTCTCTCTCTGTCCCAAAAATAAATAAAAAACGTTGAAAAATAAATAAATAAAAAATAAATTAAAACATTAAAAACAAAAAAAAAAACACCTCCCTGCTTGAGTACATTTTAAACGGAACAGAGGAAACTGTAATAAAGGTGCTTCCCGACCACGTCTGCAGGGTCCACTTCTCACATAACAGTTTTTAGGATAATGGCATCTGCACCAGGGGGCACGTTCATTGCTTGCTTTCCAGCACCCCCTCCCCATCTTCAGGCAATAGCACCCCTTTAATCCAGTGACAGGCCTTCATCCTCCCGACTCTGGAAATGGGAGGGGCCATCCACTTACACAGCCCTGCCCCCTGGCTCAAGGGAGGAGCCAGGTGGGCACGTGACCCAGCTGAGCCAATCAGAATCCTTCCCTGTGAGTTTTTCCTTTTCCAGCATCGGGAAGAACCCCTTCTCCTCTTGGGCCCCGAGCAGTAAGGCCGTGAGTTTGCATCATTTATGCTGTGCTCTGTGCTGGGGGAGAGGCTCCTCCAAGGTACTGAATGCGGCACACTCCAGGGAAAGACCCCAAGATGAGGGACAGAGAGGGATCTGGGAGGATGGTGGAGGGGCTTGCTGGTTCCCGTTCATCCTGAGGCCAGCTCCAAGCAACCTTTTTGCAGTTTGGTTGTAGGACTCCCCTGGTGTGCGTTCGGCTCCTATCTCTTAATTGCTGAAGGCCTACGGATGAATCCAGGAAAGCAAGGAGGTGGCCCCCCTCCTACAGGGACCTGGCTGTCAGGAGAACCTTCCCTGCTGGTGGGAGCCAAGGTCAGCTTCCCAGCATGAAACCACACCAGTGCTGAGAACCCTCACCAGAATTCCGTTTGGCAAGGCATCTGGTGGCTCAGTCGGTTGGCCATCCGACTCTTGATTTCAGCTCCGGTCATTATCTCATGGTTCGTGGGTTTGAGCCCTGAATCCGGCTCCTCACTGACCATGCGGAGCCTGCTTAGGATTCTCTCTCTCTCTCTCTCTCTCTCTCTCTCTCTCTCTCTCTCTTTCTCTCTGAGTTCTCTCTGCCCTTCCTGCATGCACTCTCTCTCTCTCTCTCTCTCTCTCAAAATAAATAAATAAACTTACAAAAAATCCGTTTGGCATAAGGCTCATCAGCTTACACAGGCGTTTCATAAATGTGATGTCATTTTGTCCTTCCTACAACCCTGTGAGCAAAGCATAATTATCTCCATTCTAACTGAGAAGGTGAAGTGACTCACCCTGTCTTACTGCTGGGAACTGTCATCATTCGCGACTTGAACCCACATCTGCCTGCACCCTTGGCTTTCTCCTCCCCCAAAGCTGCCTCACTGGGTACCCCTTCTCCAGCCCCGTGGTCAGGTCAAGGGCTCTAAGGAAGGCCCTAAACTTAGTGATCTGTATGGTCCCCAAGCGCCAACTCTGATGGACCAGATCTTCCTTAACCTCTGAACCTCAGTTTCCCCATCTGCGAAGTGGAGTGATCATCCAGCCTTGCCTCCTCCCAGGCTGAGGGGAACACACACAGGCCTACGAGGAGCTGTGGAGCCCTGCCTCACTCCCTGTGACTCCAGGGGTAGGAGGACGTAGCCATGTGTATTGGTTCCAATGAAGAGCAGACTTCAAGCAAAACAGACCCAAACTGATGTGTTAAACAAGCTTCCTTGAATCTGGCGGGATCTGGCCACCTTGGTGGCCGCTCCACTAACCTCTCCCACATGTGTGGCACAAGGTCACCTTTCACGACGTCTGGTCCCATTTTGTTCGTGCATTCATTCACTCATTCATTCTCCAGGTATTTTTGGAGTAACGGGACACAACAGGGAACACAGGAGACAAAGCTCTAGAGGGATCTACATTCCAGCGGACAGAAGATAATTAGCATAATAGTTAAGCCGATTATATAGTACTAGTATGTTGGGGGTTCTAAGTGCCATGGGGAGAAATAAAGCAGAAGAAAAGAACAGGCAAAGTGGGAGGCGGGGCAGGGGCCACCCCGTTAGAAAGCCCAATAGGAGTGTCTCAGCTGGAGGAGACAGTAAGTGCAAAGGCCCTGAGGTGGAGGGAGAAGGGGGCTGTGGCAGAGTCAGCCAGAGAGGCGGGGGGAGGCCAGAAGTTGCTCTGTGCAGTGGCTGTCCCCCAAGGTAGGCAGAAACCGACTTGGGGAAAGGCCCCAGACACAGATCACAGGACAGATCACATAAGGACACGGTGCTGGGAGGCAGACCTTCCCCCGTGCATTTCTGGGGCCAGGAAGAAGAAACCCAGGTCAGGAGCCCCCCATCTGTCCCCACTCAGTCTGTGACGCAGACCCCAGCTAGCCCGTCACCAGCATGGCTATAAGGACATGGAGATCACAGCTCTGGAGACAAGGTCCTGGGCCAGCCACGGGCCCTGCATCCACACAGAGAGGGGCTGGGGACTCCCCCTGGGGCGGCACGTCCCGCGGCCTCCCGCTCCCCAGCCTGGCCTTCCCAGGAAGGAGCATACCTCTGCGCCCCCAATCTGGAAAGCATTGAGGCCAAATGGCTCCATTTCAAGTGCAATTATTACAAACCCTTCAGGGAATGTGAGTTCCAAAATGAAATCTCTCTGTCAAAACTTTCATTAATGCGCAGTTGCTGTGCGGGGATCGGTTTACACCCGTGCCTGACAGAGCTCCGTGGAGACCAGATTCTTGGGGGGTGCCCTGCCCGGGGAGCCAGCCTGGCCCCTCTGCCTCCCTTGAGTTTGCAAACCCCCCAAATTCCGTCTCCAGCCCGTGTCTCCAAAACACAACAGCCTTTGTCGTGGGAACACGTCCGCTGGGATTTCCCCAAAGCCAGTGATGCACACGTCAAGAACACACTTCTGTAGGCTTGTCTGGGAGAGTTCTTTCTCTCTGAACACAAACCAGCAACAGGAACAACTCAGGGGTGTGCTGCAGATGAGGGAACCGGGCTGACAGGCACAGGGTGCTTGCCCAACGCTCACCAAGCTCCCACCCCGTGCCCGGTGCTCGGAGGAGCCCTCCCCAGCCCCAGCTCCTGGCCCTCCTCCATTACAGCACAGATCGGACCACGTCCAGTTTATCTGCCTCTGCGTCCGGCCCCTTGCTGGCTACAAGTAGTGGGTCTTACTCCCCTTTTAATCTTCAAGCATTCAGCATTCACAGGGGCCGCCGACGAGATTTGAGCTGCACAGCTTAGTGGTTCAGGGCACAGGTTATGGGTTCAATTCCCAACCCAGGCACTTACTAGCTGGGTGAGCTAAGGGCAACTTCTCTCCACTTCGAGAGATGACTTGTCTCCTCTACAGAATGATCCCAGTCTCTCAGGATTGTTTCAGGGATTCAGGGAAGATTAAATGCTTATAAAGGGCTCAGCCCAGTGCCTGGTACACGAGGCTCTTGGCACAGGTCAGCCAAAAGAAGATAAAGACGAAATAGGATGGACCCGCTGCTCCCTGAGCCGCAGGCCATGGCTCCAAACACTGGGAGTGACAGCTGGGATTGGTGCCTCCTCTCCCGGGGTGGCTCCCTGATAGCCTCACATTCTCAGCGGATCCTGTAATGCCTCTTTAAGACAACACTGCGTATCTTTTTCTCTCCAGACCAGAAGAGTATCCGGTGAATTAATTTCTAAAACCACAGCAGCTCTTTCAGGCGGCATTTGCCAGGAGGAAGGTTCGGAAGCAGAGGGGAGGCGAGGCGAGATGCGCGCAGCCCCTCTCCCCGCACGAGGGGATGAATCACAGCCAGTGCGGGGCCGCACCTGACAGGCACGGATTCAGACTGGGGGGGGGGAGCTCGGTCTGCCCCCCCCCACCCCCCGCCTCACCTTCCTTTCCTTAATTCACTCACTCACTCATTCAACAAACCCGCTGGTTCCTGTATTCGACTTGTCTGCATGGTCCAAACCAGGCATGCCTCAAAGTACTGGAAATGAGGACAAAATCCAGTCCTGGCCCGCGAGGAGCCCCTTCTGTCCCTGACGCGAGGATGGAAATCAGGAGTGCCGGGAAAGAGAATTCTTTATTTGCACCAACCTCTAATTGAAACGCAGCATTTCTTTGCGGTAGGAGCCCGGTCCCAACAACAGCAACGACGCAGAAGCTGTGCCTGTACCTTGTTCCCTATTTGCTTCTTACGGAATTCGCAGACTTTACAATTGTTGCAGCCAGCTAGGAAAACCATTTTCCCTCATCACTGCTTTGAAATTCCGGGAGTCATCAAGCCCACCAGTGGATCTTGTTATTTGGGTGATGTGTTATTCCATCTACCATCCGCATTTTGAAAATGGGTTTTTTTTAAATTATTTTTTTAGTGTACATTTATTTTTGACAGAGAGAGAGAGAGAGAGAAAGAGAGAGAGAACAGCCAGGGAGGGGCAGAAAGGGGGGGGGGGGACTGAAGATCCGAAGCAGGCTCTGCTCTGTCAGCACAGAGCCCGATATGTGGTTCAAACTCATGAGCCGTGAGATCATGACCCAAACTGAAGTCAGACGCTTCTCAGACAGACGGAGCCACCCACCCAGGTGCCCCTCAAAAAGGTTGTTTTTTTTTTAATGTTTATTTACTTTGAGAGAGAGAGAGAGAGAGAGAGCGCAAGGGAGGGGCAGAGAGAGAGGGAAAGAGAGAATCTTAGGCAGGCTCCACACTGTCTTCATCACAGCCTCATGCAGGGCTCAATCCCACGAACTGTGAGATCATGACCTGAGTTGAAATCAAGAGTCAGACGCTCAACCTACTGAGCCACCCAGGCGCCCCTTCAGAAAGTTTTCTGGATAGCTGTATTCTGCAGTGATGCGTAATCCTGCTAGATTCTTTTATGCACGGTTCTGAGAAATAAATAATAGAACATTATAAACATTATAAATAATAAAGAATAATAAAACACTATTCTTAGAAAAGACTCACAGGCTCCAGCAGACAGCCAAAGGGGGCATGGCACTAAAAGGGGGGGACGAGTGGCAGGGACCCACGGTGGTTTTCATGTCCTGTGGAGAGGACTCTGACTGATGGGGCAAAGCCACCATCGCAGGCCCCCCCAGGGAGTTGGGGGGTGCTTCACAGAGGAGGTGACTTCTGAGCTGGGCCTCTGCAGACAAGTAGAGCCTGCTGGGCCAACATGGAGGGGACGATGGGGCGGGAGCAGTTCAGCCTAAATTTGGATAAAGGAGGGAAGAGGAGCAGACGGTTTGGTGGGGGGGGGGGGGAGAAGGGAGGGGAGGAGAGGGCAGGGGAGGGGAAGCAGGCTACTTTGCGGGCAGCCAGGATAGGGTGAGGGACAGCTTGGTCTGTCCAGGTGTTCTCACTCCCTATTGCGGTGAGGAGGAAGAAGGATGAGGTCAGGGCTCAGACAGATCCCGTCCGACCCCAGCCCTGCCATGGACCCGCTGGACGCCTCTGAGCAGAATGACTGCTCCCCCCGTGTCTTAATTTTCTCCCCCGTAAAAGGGGGATAATGACAAGGCCTGCCTTGTCGGAGGACAAATGCAACAAGGCCCGTGGTTTCCTAAACACCTGGTACCCAGCGGCTGTCCAAGAAATGGTGACGGGGCGTCACCATCATTATTTTTACCACTACTTCTACTGGCTGGTCTTTTCCACAAGAAAAACAAATCGGGGCGCCTGGGTGGCTCGGTCGGTTGAGCGTCGGACTTCGGCTCAGGTCATCATCCCACCGTTCCCAGGTTTGAGCCCCGAGTCGGGCTCTGTGCTGACAGCTCCGAGCCTGGAGCCTGCTTCGGATTCTGTGTCTCCCTTTCTATCTCTGCCCCTTCCCCCACTCGTGCTCTCTCTTTCTCTCTCTCAAAAACAAATGAACGTTAAAAAAAAAAATTTTTTTTAAACAAAACCAAGAAGCCTTTTCCCCAAAGATCCCTCTGTCTCTGGCAAAAGGAATGTGCAGGAGATGTTGCTTCCACCGAGTTCAAATCTTACCCTCTTAGATTCAACATGTGCACTGACCCGGGGGCAGAGGCACAGGGGGCGCTCAGGCATCCAGTGTCTCAGCCTCCAGGCGGGGACCCCAGCCTTGGCGGCCCATCCAGACCCAGCGGTCTCGCATCCCGTTACACCGAAGTCCTCACGCCCCACGGGGACAAGCCTCCCAAGTGCCTGGCACATAACACCTGCCACGCGTTCACACAACCGCCAGCCACGTGCTGGCAAACGGTTGACAACGGGCTCTGTGGGGACGAGGCTTCATCTGGAGAGTGTGCAGACTTCCAGGGTGTGAATACCCCCCACCCCCCACCACGGCTCACTTCCCGCGACCAACAGGACATCCCGGAGAGGGGAGGGGACGCACGAAATCGGCTCTTGTGGGCCAGTGGGAGGTGGCTCTGGCACACAGCTGAGGACATCCCGCAGGGAAAAAGCGTGACTGTCCCCATTCTCCAGGTGAGGAAAATGAGGCTCCGAGGGCTTAAGTTCGCATACCTAGAGACTCCAAGTCCGTCTCTCCTTTACCACGGGGACTGCACGCCAGCGTGCTTGTATGGCCTTGAGGAGCATCAAGGTCATAAAGACAGATGGCCGGAGACCGTGCGGGATGGGAGCCAGCTGCAGGGGGAGCTCGGCCATCCACAGCCCCCCGAAGGGGCCCAGGCCTGGGCCCAAGGTGACCTGCCCACTCTGCCGGGAGACAGCTGCGGAAGAACACAGGACAGCCCACAAGACCCCCAGTGACAGATGCATTTTTCCGAGCGAGCTAACAGCCACCCGGCAGGTGGCATTTATAGTTCCCCTGCAAGTGCTTTTTACTGTTTTGGTTTTTTCATTAAGGGCTCCCTTTCTTCTGAACCAAACAAAAGCCCCTTGTCTGGGCGGTTGCCAGGAGCCCCGGGAGCACGGTTTGTTCCACAGGGACCGCTAGGGTGTCTCTGCCTCTGGACCCACCAATGTCGGTGGAAGGACAGGGCTGGAGGCCTGGGACCCTTAGCTGCGGCCCATCTGGCTGCACTGTGACCTCGGGCTGGTCACCGGACCTTCCTCGGGCTTCGGAGGTTCACCCCTGATGGGCGGCCGTGCCCGTACCCGCATCTCACGGGGATGTCCCAAGGATCGTCGGGAGGACGTGACCAGCTCAGTGTGGGCGCAGGCACACAGCAAGTCCCCAGGGCTTTCCTGGACCAAACCCGGCTGGGGGGCCTCAGCAGCACCGGCAGTGAGCTGGCCAGATGGTCTCGGGGCCCCTTCCAGCGCTGACTAGACGGCTGGGTAATGGCTGTCGTCTGCTGCCAGGGGGACAGAGCGTGGAATATATCTGGCACCTCTTTTCCCAGTTGGCCTTTAAGAGCCGAGGAGGCCCCAGGCCCGGCCCTGGCTCCTGGCCTGCCCGGCCCAGGCTCCCCGAGGGGTCTCCTGTGTGACTTTCTCATCTGTCAGACGTCAGCCAGCGAGGGCGAGGCAGCCGGCATCCCCAGCCCTGCTGAGCGTCCCCATCTCCCAGCCCCACGTGGGAATGTGACTTCGGCTGGAGAATCTCAGGGGCTAAACCAAGCTCCTGGACTCTGCAGCCAGCAATTCTGTCGTTCCAGGGCAGATCCCAACAAAAGGAAAACCGTGGCTCTCTTGTACCAGTATGAAGTGAACATGTGTCACGGGTTTCATGTAAGCATTCAGTGAAGGGGGAGGAAACCAGTGGGATGGTACAGGCAGTTCAGAGAAAACTCAAGGATCCTCAAGATGCAGGCAAACAGAGGAAGGCTGCGATGGAATTACAAATAAATGCAAACCGGCCCATCCCCGGGGCCACAACTACCATCCCCTGGGACTCAGGTAATTTATGTGAATACTGCCCAGAATTGTTCGCACTGTTCCTTGTTGGGTGCAACTTTACAGAGCTGTCCCCCACAGCTCAAAGACAATGAAAAGGTGGAAATAACCCAGAAGGGTGTGCCAGACAGGACACGCAGTTAAACTTCTTTCCCCGTTTAAAAAGTCTGCAGTTGAAGCGGAAGGACGAAGAAAGTTCTGGACGTGGACGGCGGTGAAGGCTGCCTGACAACGTGAACGTGCTTAATATCACCGCGTCGTGTATGTAAAACTGGTTCCAATGGTAAATTTTATCTTTTGTGTATTTTACCCCAATTTTTTTTTTTAAGTCTGCAGCATAGAAGGTCTTGCAACAGTCCCAGCAGTGACGCTGTGGGTTTGCTTCATGGTCTCCAAGGCCAGGGTGGTGGAGGGCTCTGACCGCCCCTGGAGGTGCTCTCTTCTGCCCAGAAGCCCTCCAGACCCAGCTTCAAAGTGTGGGCTTCCCTCACACAGAGGAAGGTGGGCAGTCAGGCTGGAGGCCCTAAGGACAGAGTGGTGGCTGCAGGGGGGCAGCTGGGGAGCTCACGGGGCCGACACGGGGTGAGGGGGCTTGGACCACAACCAGGCTGTCTGGTGAGGAAGGAGCTGCCTCACCGGGGAGGGAGGGGACTCCCGGCAGGACAGCAGTAAGTGACCACAGCCAGATGGGACGTAAGCAGGGTAGAGGCCACCCAGCAGCTCACACTTCTTCCTCAGCTTCCCAGATATCAACTAGCTGAGATCCGCCTGCACGGCGCCCCAGTGGGCTCCGAGCCTGAGGACTGTGGCCTGAGGCACGGGGCACAGAAGAGACCCCTGTGTCTGCCCCGCCGCAGGGCCCGATCAGAGAGAACTCCCAGGGACCCACAGGCCTGGGCACCTTTCTCTCTAAGTCACACGAAGGCTCCCTGTGTATGCGCCGGCTGCAGCCCTGCTCACCTGCTCCCCGAACAGGAGGAGGGGGCCCCACCCCAGCAAGGGGCCTGCTGGGCAGGGCATCAGACAGTGCTCTCCCTCAGGGACAAAGTCTGCAGGCTTCTCCAGACTTAATAGAGATCTGCAACACTTAGTGTCTCTCTGGGGCTCAGGGACGACTCTGGGCGGAGAATGCCAGCCTCAGAGGAAGGGAGTGGCCGTCCCAGGGTCAGCCGTGCGTGAGGACTCAGGTCACCACGCTCGACCTTGAGTCGGCGCCTGGTGGCTCCAGCGGCAATGCCCTCGCTCACGTGGCCTTGGCCTCCTCCACGAGGCACCTCCCTGGGGCTTCATCCCCCCGGATGCTCTTCTCCAGGGGCTCATCATCTACGGTCCAGAAGCCACAAGCAGCCCCGGGAGGTTCTGCCTCTCTCTGGGTTTTTAGAACATCTGTGCCCCCGCCTCTCAGCCCTGCACCCCTCAAGTGTCCTGTCTCCTCCAGCACCCCTGGGCTCTTCTCCCATGCCCGCCTGGAACTCCCTTAACTGGGAGCTGCTGGCCTGGGCTCCCCTCCCCGTTCTGGCCCCACGACCGTGCTCGGGGTCCCGGTGCCTGTCTGAGGACCACGGGGGCAAACGCAGGGCTCCGGCCTCCCTGGAGATTGCCCGAAGGCTTCAGAATTAATAGTACAGAGTCTGATTCCAAAACAGCATAAATTACATCCTGGAATCCATTACGTTCTGATCTGTTAGGCAGGAGGAAACGTGGTCTGTAGCAAAATAAAAGACATCCTGGAACCCATTATGGACTCTGATAGAAGACAAAGGCAGCAAAAAAGGACATTATGGGATCGACGTGCCTAATAAACGGCGTGTTGGCATCTCCCTTCCACCGGGACGTGGATTAACAACAGATGTTCTACGCTAATGTCGATTTGTATGCTAATCTAAAACAACTACATGGCCTTTGCAGACAGGAATTCTATAAATGCAGCCTGGGTCCCTTCCTTCCCCACAGCTGCCGGTGGCAGGGGCGGGGACTGGCTGGTGGGGACAGGCTCCAGCCCCTGCCCCCTGCAGAGCCGTCTGGGGGGGAAGGGGGAGTCCCAGCTCAGTCACCACCCCCGCGTCCCCTTCCTCCTCAAGGTCTCTGTTGAGTCTGGCCTGCGAACCCCAAGATCCCGCCTCATGGGGCAGGACACAGACAGCCTCGGGCTCCACAGGGCTTGTGGCACCGAGAATTCAGCCGGTTCCTCCAGGGGACCAGCAATCCCTGCCCATCCCTTCCCCAAGGTTCAGCCGTGCCTGGAGGGTGAAGACGGATCCCAGACTCCCAGAGAAATCTCAGACCTGCTGAGATCACTTGGCCCCATACACCACCATCTGGGATGGGAGTCGGAGGCTGGGAAAAAGGACGGAGCCTCCCAAAGTCACACGAATGCAGCGGCCAGGCCTGGGCTCACTCCAAGCCTCCTCCGTCCACTCCCCCCACAGCCCGGGTTTGTAGTGACCTGCTCTCGGGGCTGCCGGAACAGGCTGTTCTGTCCCACTGAGGAGCCTTTCCTGAGGCCTCTTTGGGGCAAAGCCCCATCCTGGACACTGGGGACACAGAAATGAACCTGAAGACGCCAGCATCCTGGCCAAAGCAGCCATGCCATTGAAGGCAGCCACGAGTTGGGGGACAGAGGCCGGGACAGGCTATAGAGCAGCACAGAGAAGCAAGTTAACCAAGAGAACCATGTTCTCTCTGGCCCATTAGCTCCCAAGTGTATGTCCCAAGGGAGCCCTGGTGCCTCCTGCAGTTAAGGCACAAAGGATCCAAACTCACACTTATCACACAGATCTATGCCTGACTTTGGAAGGTGTGGCCAACTATGCACGTGGTTGGCACGGCGTGACCAGCCTCTGAAGCCCAAGGGCGAACAGCTCACACAGGTGAGCTGGAAGGCTGATCAGCCCGCCCTGCTCCTGGGGGCTCATGTGGACAGACAGCATTGCCTCCTGACACCGAGGTGCCCAGAGCTGACCTCTAGGCTCCTCTCACCTCCCTGTATGTCTCTGGCTCTCAGAAACACTCAATATAGATAGAGTCAGAAGGTAGAACTGAAATTTTGACTTTGTCGCTAATTAGAAGGCAGACATGGTCACCCAATGTCCCATTTTCTTCCCTACATTTCCCTGACCCTTTAGAGGTGACCAGTTGGCCACACGATTAGTTTGGCCAGTAAGTTATGAGAGGTCGAGGTGGTGAAAAGTCTGAGTACAACTTTCTAGTCCCCTACCTGTGACAGATAATGCAGCTGCAAGATGGCCGAACTTCGGTCCACCTGGGGCTGGACCCTCTGCTGACCCGCGCTGGACAGGTGGCTTGAGGAAGAAAGAAACTTTTGTTGGGGCTGGGGCTCTTTGTTACCAAAGTGTAACCTTGTCCGTCCTGACTGTTATAACATCCCGGGTCATGGGCTTAACGATAGTGAAGACATAAAATAATCTGTATTAGCATGACTAGTATAACCTGTGAACACTCACTTTTAGTTTTATCGCTTCCCCTCCACCCCCAATCTCCTTCTCAGGATACATTTGGCACAATTAAAGATCATGGCTTGCATGAAAAAAATTAGCTACTTTATTTTCAAAGGGCTCCAGCTAGGCCACACAAAAATATCAATGAACAGGGGCGCCTGGGTGGCGCAGTCGGTTAAGCGTCCGGCTTCAGCCAGGTCACGATCTCGCGGTCCGTGAGTTCGAGCCCCGCGTCAAGCTCTGGGCTGATGGCTCAGAGCCTGGAGCCTGTTTCCGATTCTATGTTTCCCTCTCTCTGCCCCTCCCCTGTTCATCCTCTGTCTCTCTCTGTCCCAAAAATAAATAAACGTTGAAAAAAAATTAAAAAAAAAAAATATATCAATGAACAGAAAAAACACATATGTGATCGATGTAATCATTGCAGCTAGCATTTACTGAGTATGTACCACGGGGCTAGATTATTTATGTAATTCCTTACCTAGGCCTGATAACCCTTTGTGGAAGGCGACATTATTCCCACTTCGGCAATGGAGAAAATCTCTCCCGATACACCCAAACCTCAGACCCGTGCCTTGTGCGGTTCTGGGGTCTGAATTAACTTTAGAAACTCACAAACCAGGGCACCTGGGCGGCTCAGTGAGTCAAGCTTCCGACTCTTGGTTTGGGCTCTGCTCACGATCTCACCGTTCATGAGATCAAGCCCTGCGTCAGGCTCTGTGCTGGCAGTGCAGGGCCTGCTTGGGATTCTCTGCCTCCTCTCTCTCTCTCTCTCTCTCTCTGCTCCTCCCCTGCTCCCTCTCTCTCTCAAAATAAACAAATAAATATTAAAAAAAAAAAAGGAAAAAGAAACCCACAAACCAAGTAATTAACATAAAAATCTATTCCTGCCTCATGATTTGCTGGAGTGCCTCGTAAAACTTTGTGGAAAAACACTTCCACAATCCAGGCTACAAGGGATTCTCAGGAAAACAAGCTGTACCAAAGATAGTGCACCAAAACACCCTGTAAAACAGGGGCACCTGGGTGGCTCAGTCAGATAAGTGTCCAACTCTGGATTTCAGCTCAGGTCATGATCTCACGACTCATGAGTTCGAGCCCTGTGTCTGGCTCGGCACTGAGAGCTCAGAGCCTGCTTGGGATTCTCTCTCTCTCCCTCCTCTTTCTGCCTTTCCCCTGATCATGCTCTATCTCTTTCTCAAAATAAATACATAAACTTAAAAAAAACCTTGCAAAACAAACAGGGAAATAAGCTGCCATGAGTGAGAGAGCAAATAAGACAGAGGAAGACTGAACCCCAACAACCTGAAAATACAGAATTCCAATATGAGAGGAAATAGGAAATGTACATAAAGTAAGTTTGCTTTAAAACATTAAAGAGTTGGGGCGCCTGGGTGGCTCAGTCGGTTAAGCGTCCGGCTTCAGCCAGGTCACGATCTCGCGGTCCGTCGAGTTCGAGCCCCGCGTCGGGCTCTGGGCTGATGGCTCGGAGCCTGGAGCCTGTTTCCGATTCTGTGTCTCCCTCTCTCTCTGCCCCTCCCCCGTTCATACTCTGTCTCTCTGTCTGTCCCAAAAATAAATAAAAACCGTTGAAAAAAAAATTTTAAAACATTAAAGAGTTAAGAGGAGGAGTTGAAAATAGGACAGAAATGAAAAATAAGTAAATATAACTTATAGAAATTAAAAATATAAAAGTTAAACGGACAGGTCAAGAGGCATATTGGACACTACTGAGGATAAGATTAATAAAAACAAAGCCAGATTACCCCAAATGCAAAAGTGGGACACACACACACACACACACACACACACACACACACACAAATAGAAAGAGTGGTTTAGAGACATGGAGAACAGAACGTGGATTCTTTCAGGGTGCCTGGGTGGCTCGGTCAGTTAGGCATCTGACTCTTGATTTAGGCTCAGGTCATGATTTCATGGTTTGTGAGTTTGAGCTCCACGTCCGGTTCTGTGCTGACAGCATGGAGCCTGCTTAGGATTCTCTCTTTCCCTCTCCCTCTGCCCCTCCCCCACTCACTTGCATGCTACCTCTCTCAAAATAAATAAACATTTTTTTAAAAGGATGCAGGGGCGCCTGGGTGGCTCAGTCATTTAAGTGTCTGACTTCGGCTCAGGTCATGATCTCACTGCTCGTGAGTTCGAGCCCCACATCGGGCTCTGTGCTGACAGCTAGGAGCCTGGAGCCTACTTCAGATTCTGTGTCTCCCTCTGTATGCCCCTCCCCTGCTCATGCTCTCTCTTTCTGTCTCTCAAATATAAAAGATAAAAAACATTAAAAAAAATAATTAAAAAAAAAAAGGATGCAGATTCTGTCTACAAAGAATAAACAAAATGGTAAAAAGGCAACATTTGAAGAGATAATGGCTTGGGGTTTTCTGGAATTTACTTGAAAACATAGATCTTCATATATCAATTCAAAGAGTCAAGCATCACAGTGAGTCCCAGCCAGAGAAGTAAATCTATTCATATCTAGACAAGCCACAATAATCTGTAGAACATGAAAGGCAGACAAAATCACACAACTAACCAAAGAAAAAAGTTGAATTATCTCCAAAACATCTTCAGTGGATCTCTCAACAGCAACAATAGAGGGCAGAAGATAATGCAATAATGTCTCCAAAGTACAGAGGGAAAATAACTGTCAACCTAGAATTTTATACCCAACTGAACTATTGTTCAAGTATCACTGCTGGATACAGTGATTTTTGAACAAACGACAACTGAAAGGAGCTGAAACTCAGACATATTAGGGGACTGCAAATCCTCAAAATGATATACAATTTTTCATCCATTAGGTACAAAAAGTCATGGCTGGTAACACTACATATTGGCTAGGATAGAGAGCAATGGGGAATCTGTGTGCACTACGGGCAGAGCCAACTTTGGAACAATGAGTTTGGAGAGCATTTTGACAAATTCTAGAAAAGTTAAAGATAAACCTTCTCCGTCTGGGCAAGTATTTGCTCATGTGCACAATGGTCTTAGGGTATTCCCTACAGTTCTGCTCATAACTGTGAAAAAGTAGAAACAATATGTCTTTCGGAACGGGTGCGATAAATAAAACTGTAGTATATTCATGCTGGTGAACACTGTAAAGCAGTTAAAATAGATGAGCTAGAGGTTAAAGAGTCAATAGGAATAGATCTCACAAATACGTTAAGTCAAAAAGCAAACTGTAAAAGGATGAATTCAGCAGAATATGCTGTCTACAAAATTTCAAACACATAGTTGTATATATTATTTATAGACATAAATGAATACACTTAATAACTTATACAATATATTACAGCTTTGCTGTCCCTGACTTTAGCCATACCTGTGACATTTTATGTCTTTAAAATACACTGTTCTGGGGCACCTGGGTGGCTCAGTCAGTTAAGCACCCAACTTTGGCTCAGGTCATGATCTCACAGTTCGTGAGCGGGAGCCCCAGGTCGGGCTCACTGCTGTCAGCACAGAGCCTGCTTCAGATCCCCTGTCCCCGCCCCCACCTCTGCCCCTACCCCACTCTCTCTCTCTCTTTCAAAATAAATAAGTAAATAAAGAAAGAAATAAACATTTAAAAAAAAACAAAAAAAAATACATTGTCCTGAACTATTTTAAAATAAAAAGTTAAAGAAAAAAAAACTGTCCCGAAGCACATATGGCATAATGTTGTTCAATCTCAGTGATGGGTACATAAGTATCTTATGGGGTATTTAATGTACTTTCCATTAATTTTGAAATACTCCCTATATAAATTTTTTAAATTAGGAGTTTAATTTGAGGGGCGCCTGGGTGGCTTAGTTGGTTAAGCATATGACTCTTGATTTTGGCTCAGGTCATGAGTTCGAGCCCCATGCAGGGCTCTGCGCTAACAGCAGGGAGCCTGCTTGGGATTTTCTTTCTCCCTCTCTCTCTCTGCCCCCACCCCGCTCGAATGCACACACGTGTGCACTCGCTCTCTCTCTCTCTCTCTGTTTCTCTAAATAAATAAATAAACTTTAAAAGGGGAAATTAATTTGACCATTATGATGGTAAGAAATACTAAGTTTTGTGGAGCCAAAGTGCCCTGTGCTGTGACCTACCTCCGCAGAGGGACATGACGCGTCCCCCAGCTCACCTGTTTCTGGCACAGACAGGTGCACGTTTGCCACCACACTCTCCTGAAACCTCCCCACTGAAGTGACAAAGTGAGTTGGGGTTTTTAAAGCCATACGCCGACAAGGATAAAGAAAACAGAAGGGAGTCACCAGGAGGCGGAAATACAGAAACTGCGAAAACAAATGGATGAATGGGAGCTGACTCTGCTGACCCAAGAGTCCCACGTCAGCGGCAGGGACGGCAGCGGGAAGCGCTTTCGTGGCTGCAGAACGCCCCTCCCCTCAACGGTAGCAGGGAAGATTCAAGAAGGGAGCTAAAAACGGGACAAGTTCAAAGTCTGTAAGGAGGAGGGTGTCTGGGTCCGCCCGCCCGCTCAGGCAGAAAATCGGAGACTTACCCTCCAGGGAGAGAAAACGAGGGATGTCATGATGGAAGGACAGCAGGGACCACAGAGTGAGAGAACCACAGCGAAAAACAACAAGTTAAGTGCAAGTTCGTACGCTTGGACAGGTTAAATGCGGTCACGGCGCTCCCCACTCAGTGCCCCCTCTCCCACTCGGCTTCCAGAAGGCAGGTGGCCAGATGTCCAACTTCCACATACGAACTTCCACGGACATACTATCTCAGGAGAATCTCACCAGCCCAAGAGAACGTCACCGAGGGCTCACTACACACTCATCTACACGTACCACACGTGTATATAAACCGCACACACAAACACACAGGCACAAACACTGCACACATAATTCATATATATCACACTGACACACGATACCATATGATCCACATGCCAACATACACCCCCTCCATCATGCACACCCGTCACACAGACGATACATCCGCACACACGCACGTGCACACGAACTCATATTACAAATACACGAACAACGGCAGTGCCTGGGTGGCCCCAGTGACGAAGCGTCCGACTTCAGCTCAGGTCATGATCTCGTGATTTGTGGGTTCGAGCCCCGCATCAGGATCTCTGCTGTCAGCACAAAGCCCGCTTCAGATCCTCTGTCCACGCCCCCTGCCCTTACCCCACTTGCGTTCTCTCTCTCTCAAAAATTAATAAACATTTTAAAAAATCAGGGGCGCCTGGGTGGCGCAGTCGGTTAAGCGTCCGACTTCAGCCAGGTCACGATCTCCCGGTCCGTGAGTTCGAGCCCCGCGTCAGGCTCTGGGCTGATGGCTCGGAGCCTGGAGCCTGTTTCCGATTCTGTGTCTCCCTCTCTCTCTGCCCTTCCCCCGTTCATGCTCTGTCTCTCTCTGTCCCAAAAATAAATAAAAAACGTTGAAAAAAAAATTTTTTTTTAATCTTAGGGGCACCCGGGTGGCTTAGTCAGTTAAGCGTCCGACTTCAGCTCAGGTCATGATCTCGCGGCTCGTGAGCTCGAGCCCCATGTTGGACTCCGTGCTGACAGCTCGGAGCCTGGAGCCTGCTTCGGATTCTGTGTCTCCCTCTCTCTCTGCCCCTGCCCACTCATGCTCTGTCTCTCTCTGTCTCTCAAAAATGAATAAATGTTAAAAAAAATATTTTAATAAAAAAATCTGAAAAACAAAATACATGAATGATATACACAACCCCCACTCGGTGCTGTATGCACACACATCACAGACACAACACAGATACTCACAACGCAGAAGATACACACACAGACATGCCCCTGCTCCCTGACCCACCCTGTGACCAAATGGCCCCCAAATCCACCCTTTGCCCTTGGTCTCTGGATGGAGACTATCCTGCTGCGAAACCAACCAGCTTCCACCTGCTTCTCATCACGCCCGGGCCCAATCCCAGTGTCGGCCGCAGCAACCCCACATTCTAATCAATTATTCACCCATATCCTCCCCTAGTGAGTGAGATAAGGCGATACAAGGCGATCCAGAAAGGGCATACCTGGTTTCTGGTCCAGGACCCAGTCTGGTCACTGACTATGCCATCGATCTTCATCTAATCATGTAATGCCCTGGGTGCTCACCAGGTGCTAGACACTGAGTCGGGCACTTTCCAGAAGCCCCCAGACTTCCCAACACCCCATGCAGAGTCAGCGTTAATATTCCCATTTCATTGATGGGGGAAATTGAGGCTCACGGAAATCATTTGCTTGTCCAAAATTGCATAGCTGATGGAGAGGTCAGATTTGCCTATAGGTCTGGAGGCTCCGAACCCCCATTTTTCCCCCTCCTCTGGTGGGGGGGTGGTCCTTGCAGACCAAAACGCGACAGAGAAAGTTCCAGCTGATGGACTAGTTGAGAAGATACGCACGTAGGCAATTAAGAAAAAAAAGAAGAAAATCCCAAGCCGGTGAGAGAAGCATTGAGTGAGAGGCCCAGGCAATAAATAACTAAGCAGAGCAAGGCACCGGGGATTCTGGAACATTCCACCTCCACGTCAGGAAATGCAGCCCCTCTTGAGGAAAGCCCCAGGCAATGGCTTGGTTGTGAAGAACATTAGGAGGTTCTTGTGGGAACAGGGGACCCGGGGCCAGATGCGCTATCTCCACAACCTGAGGGACCAGCGGGGCCCAGACACTCCAGTTGGGACAGCGAGGCTTTGCACCACAGGCTGCAGTGTTTCTGGGCTCCTTCGAGCACATGGGCACCCCGTAAATGCGATGTGGTGGTGGAACGGTTGGCCGAGGGAAGGGACGTCTTCATCCCAGCTGCTCTGTGGTCTCCCGGGGGTCATCTTCCTGTGGCATCAGGAGCACAGCCCGACCCACAGATACTGGGATCACAGAGCTCCTCGTGGCTCAAGCCTAAGGCCCCAAGGTGGGCATCTTCAGCATACTCCATGGCATCCAACCCCAGCTCAGAGGGCCTTCGTGTCTGTGGTATAAGAAAATATCTATATCGGATCCCCAGTTCCTAGCACAGAGCCCCTCAAACTCTCAGAATTTCCTGAGAGACTGAGCATCTTTTGTTACTCAGAACGAGCCCGCACCTGGGTTCAAGCTCACGAGGTGACTCTTGGTGGGGCCCTAGGTGGCTTCAGGATGGGGGCCAGTCCCCAGAGGAACCAGCCACGTGATGAGGGGGTTGGCACTTTCCATTCAGAGATTGATTCAATCACTCCTGGCCAACGATGTCATCCATCGTGCCTGGGTGATGGAACTCGATAACAACGGGGCTCGGGGGCTTCCGGGCCACCGGACGCAACGGTGTGCTGGGAGGGTGGTGCGCCCAGACAGGGCCCGGGAGTTCTGCGCCCCTTCCCCCATCCTTGGCCCCATTCCATTTAGCTGTTCCTGAGTGCATCCCTTCTGATAAAACCACGGGCATAATTACTCTCTTGAGTTGAAGGAGTCAGTCTAGTGAATCATAAACCTTGAGGGGGGTTTCATGGGAACCTACGAACTTGTAGTCAGCAGGGTGGCAGAAGTGTGGGGAAGCCTGGGGAACCTGTTCGTAGCCGGCATCCGAAGTGGGGGGCAGTCCTGTGGCCCTTTCCCTTGAGGGGTCTGTGCTGGTACCAGGTAATCAGTGTCAGAACCGAACCAAAGGGCTGGACTCACCAGCTGGTGTCAGAGAATCGGAGAATCGGTGTGGGAACAGCGTCTCTGGTGTCAGAAAGACAAACCAGGACAGTGTCCACCTCCTTTTCCCCAAAGATGTCCCCTCCACTGGGGCTGGCTTAGCTGCTGGCCCTTTCCAGAGGAGACTCCAGGATTTCCAGGACAGGCCCCTCACCGTCGGCACGGCTCCTCACAGCCCATGAAGCCGTCCTCTGTCTTGCCACATTCCACAGCCCCCACAGCCCCAGGAGGTAGGTCTGAAACCCAGAAAGGCATTCCTTCTGCTCGATGTGCGTGTCTACTGATCTCCTCTGCCAGGTCGTAGAGGATCGGGACGTGGAAATATTTGTGCTGGAAGATTCTATCCCCTGCCCCCATTTTACAGATAAAGAGACTGAGGCCCTGTGAGGCTCTGACCTGCCCAAGGTCCACCCGGCTCAGCAGGGCGGAGCTCCCGCTCTGGAGGAAGTGGCCACCCGAGACCAGGGTCTCTGCTGAGGCTTAAGGGCCTTGCCTCACGGCCTGCAGACGGCCGGAGAGGAAGTGAAACACGAAGTGAGCCACCTCTCCTCCTCCCAGAACAGCCTTCCCCACACATGTTCGAGCCACAGAAACCTCTCGTTAAAGTTTTACAGTTAACCACTGAACATGCTACTTTGTCTCCATAATTTATACCTGACCCGGGCGTCTAGACATGACATCATGGGAAGGTGTGCCTCCTTCTGCGGCAAGTTTACAATAACCAGAGCTCAGGGTCGTTACACGGCCTTGCTCTGAGGCAGCCGGGAGCCCCGCTGAGGGGAGCGCGAGCCGCGGGCTTGCACACCACAAAGGCACCCCTCTCCAGCAGAACCGTTACTAGAACCCCATTTCCAGAGGAGAAGCCAACAGGTAAGGGGCTTACGCGGGCGGAAACAGCCGTGACTTCTGGCCTCACACCCATCCCAGGCTCTGTCCCTACCACCTGCCGCCCCCCAGATTCCACTCACAGCATCTCTGGTGCTGATCGGCCGCCTCAAAGGGGAGTCTGACCCCAGCTTCAAATCCCCGAGAGAACCTTCGCAGGCAAGGTCACTCACCTTGGCCCTCGGGCCCGGGGCTCCTGATGCCCTCTGCCAGTCAGGGCTGCTCAGGCTCACCAGAAGCCAGGGACAGCCCACTTTTGTGGCCCCTCGTGCCCCCTGAACCTATGGGCCTAAGTCCTATGTGGTACTCGCACCCTAGTCATGGTCAAAAAAAAAAAAAAAAAGTAGAGATAAACTATATCTTCTCTCTGTCTCTCTCTCTGTCTCTCTCTCTCTCTCTCTCTCTCACACACACACACACACACACACACACACACACACACGCCAGGACATAACCTCAGTTTTACAATTCATTTTGGTCCTAAGCATCCATATTCTAGAAAGGAAGACACCAAAATCAGTCAATGTGTGTTTCCAATACCATTGTGCTTAGCACTGGGCAAGTAAGGAGCAAATTAACAGTCACGAGAACCACGCGTCAAGGGCCTACTGTGTGCCACGGACTGTTGTCACACCAGGTACTTGTTATTCACTTCATTTGATATACAACACGAGACAGTATACACTGTGCCCACTTCACAGAGGAAGACACTGAGGTTCAGACAGAGGAAGTGACTTGCCTACAGAACAGGTATTCTGTACCTGTTTCAACCCTTCGTTGGGTTGAAGTCCCGTCCTGGCAGGCAAGGGGTACAGAGAAGGATTCACCAGCCACGCCTGGATCCCAGGGCTGGGAGCTCTAGCTGGAAAATGGAGCCACCGCCGGCAAAACATGACAACGGGAAGGAGGAGGGTGGTCAGCTGGGCGGAAAGCCACCGCCCCCGTGTGGTGCCGCACGGTGCCCCTGCCCTGAGCCAGCTGGCCTGGCTCATGCTCGCACTCCGGGAGGCCACGTGGGAGCCCTCGGGGAGGTGAGATTCCGGTCTCCGTTCTGCGTGTCCTGCGTGTAAATCCACCACACGCTGTCCACGGGTTTCCGGTTACATGGGAAGGGGCCTCAGGCCTCATGT
Source organism: Herpailurus yagouaroundi (assembly GCF_014898765.1). Lineage (NCBI taxonomy): Eukaryota > Metazoa > Chordata > Mammalia > Carnivora > Felidae > Herpailurus > Herpailurus yagouaroundi. The sequence goes on along the minus strand of NW_024412447.1, from coordinate 8,112,458 downwards.
TACCACCACGCACTTCTCCATACTGTGCACAGGATGTCAAGGGGCCGGTGTGCTGGCTGGCCGGCAAAGCTGGAGCTCTCCCCTCCCCTTCCACCAGCCCAGGGCCGAGGGGCTGCGACTCTGTTAAAGGCGGGGCGGTGGCGGGGGAGGGAAGAGAGAACATTCTGGGCTCCCAGTGGCCCCCAGGCTGGCTTTAGTCAGTCACGCGGCATTGGAAGGAAAATGTTTGAACGGAGTCCCGACGGCAAATCGGGTACAGACTGAAGCCCCGCGCCGGTCCGGGTATAGTTCACGCACCAGCGCTCCAGGCCGGGAGAACTGGAAGGGATGGCAAGGTTGGAGGCCACGGGGGCCTGTCTGGTCTGGAAAAGGACTGGGGAAACTGAGTCCCTTGAGCAAGAGACAGCAGAGGCACTGTACGACGGGGGAGGGCACTCCGCAGACCTACACGCAGGCACGAGGCTCGGGGTGAGGCTCCGATGAGATACAGGAGCGGCCGTCTGAAAAAAACGGAAGCACTCACCCAGGACATAAGGACCCAGGTACCTCTGGGTGGGGGCTGCGACCACAGCCTCTCTGGAGGCGGGGGGATCTGGGGAGACCCACCAGGCCATCCAGCCCCTGCCCACGTTCCACTGTCAGCCTTGAGATGTCACCTCGGTGGTCGAGGGCTGGAGGCAAAGACTCAGCAAACCCTCTGCCACCTGCCAGGGAGGCTGGGACTGGAAAAGCACCAGAAGCTACAGAATGAGGGTCTCCTGGGACTGAACCCCCTCGAGACCACCAGCACCCTCAGAGTCACCACTGTATCAGCTCTGCAGGTAGAAACGCTCCTCTGTGTGTGTCTGGTCCCAGCGAAGCTCCCGATGCAAGGGGAGGGGACCAGAAATGCAGGGGATCTAGAATGTTCCATGGCATCCCCTGAGTCCCCTTTGCCGTCCCAATCCAAGCCGCCCTTGGGGTCATCAGGCCCTGCCCTGCCATCCCAGGAGCCGCCAGACCAGCCTCGTTGTTTCCAAGTTGAGGGGGCGGGGGGGGGGGGCAGATACAGACCACAGGGAGGTGCTGCAGAAAGCGTGATGTCTCAAAACTGACGGGGACAGGATCTCCCCCACAGCCCTCAAGTTCCTCCCAGAGGCCCGCCCCGACTTTGTGCTACCCCACTTTGGATGGTGAGAACGAACTGTCGGCTGTTCGGCTGGAACTTGCGTTCTCCTGTCCCGATCTACTTCTCCCCCGTGGACACTGGCAATAGCTACCACTTCCTGAGCAGGGAGGGCGCGTTGTGCCTGTCTCCACCACACCCCTCCGAGGTAGCAGGCTTTGGCCTGTTTTGTAGGCATGAGAGCTAACGCTCAATGTTCAAGCAACTTTCCAAGGGTCACCTGAAGCCGAAAGGAAGCAAAGGAATTGGGATTTGAACTCAGTTCTGCCCATCTACTGGATCACGAATTCTGCGACCTGTCACATGGAGGACAACACAAGGTACGGTCAAGTAGCAGCTAAGACCCTCACTGTGGAGGCTATGCCGGCCAGGCAGCCTCAGGGGTCAAGACTCAGGGTTCACCCTTAGCTGCTTCCGGGAAGCTTTGGGCTGGCAGCTCGCCTCTGTCAGCCCCTTCGGGGGGAACTGCCTCAGTGAAGACAGTGTCCTCACCCAAGGTCATGACCCTTTCTGGGCAGCCACATCCAGTCGTCAGCCAACTCAAGGCTATGAAGGCCCAACCACTTGGCCCTCGACTCTTCCTCTGGAACAAGGGTCATCCCACCTCAGAGCTCCCATGGGGTGGGCTGGGGCCCTCACTGCAGCCCCAAATCTCATGCTCTTCCATCCACCCTGTTCCCCTTCCCATAACAGGTCTTGACCCTCAACGCACCCCTAGGAGACCTCCTCCCACACGTCTGCCTTCCAGAGCCTGCGTCCTGGGGAACCCAAACCTTGACAGCTCTCTGGCCTCCCCGGTTTCTCCATTCACATGATTTTGGCCACGTGGCCTGACTTGATCTCCTCAGGCCACGATGGGTGGGAGTGGGAGCTTTTCCCCACAAGCTCCCTTCCTAGAAAACACTGAGCTTAGGATCAGAACAGGAGCAGGCGTTCGCCCAGAAACGCCTGGTCCAATGAGCCCACTTCTGGCTTGTTGGTTGTGGGCTGTCCTCGACCTCTGAGAGGCTTGGACCCCTCTTTTCGGAAAAGGACTCCATTAAGGTCGTGGGTCTCAGAAGAATCTCAGAAAACTCACGAGCTTTGCAATCATCTCCTGAGGCACCACTCTGGCTCCTGCCGCCCCCTGTGAAGTGCCCATGGGCGAAGAAGAAGCCGCCAAGGTAAGTGCTGAGAGCCCTCTGGATGTGCAGACAGCCCGGCAGCCGAATGATGCGCCTGTGACCTGGGCCAGTCCCCGTGCAAGCGCCTTCCAGAAAAAGAAGAGGCAGGTGACATCTGTGGATATTTACAGCCCCACACAGCATGATGGGAGGTGCGGAAAGACGCTTGTCTGGCAACAAAAACCCATCCCGACGGCTGGAACCACTCCAGGCTGGGACGGCGTGTCAGAGAGCCCAGAATCTCACCGGAGAGGCCGCGCTGTCTGCTGAAGCTGAGAACAAGCGCGGATGTTGAACGGAACAGGCCCTCAGCTCGTCCTCCCAACCAGGCTAAAGTTTACCAAAGATGCCAGGACGAGGCAGGTGTTAGAAGCGACTGAGGGGTCAGGCCCCGTGGAATGTTCTCTCCAGCTCAGCCAGCAATGGCCATGGCACCTTCCTTTTCCTGTCACTCGGCTTCCATCTCTCCCGTGGGCTCCAGCAGGGCCTGGCATAAAAATCAACATTTCCCTAAGCCTCAGTTACTCACTCACCTATACCATGGGGACAATGGTACATCCACCGGCTGAACCTTACATCTCACACACATGATCTTCCAAAAAGCTTGGCCAAGAAAGGAAGCTCAAGACCGGGTGGTGACTGAAGGATGATGCAGATTCAACGAGATTGTTTTCTTAAAGATAAGACACGCCTGATGTGTTCATGCGCTGATGGGGAAGGGACCCGTGGGTGAGAGAGACAGACCATCCGAGAGAGGGAGAGAGAGAGAGAGAGAGGCTCCCAGCAGAGTGGAGTCCTGAGAGAGTCAGCCAAGTTGGATCCAGAGGACCAGGCCTTGAGCTTGAGGAAGACCCCTCCCTAATGCTTACCTTCCATGAGTCCCACCACAAATCAAACACACCTTAGCAAAGCCCTCATTTCACAGCACTGGGGTTATTTGCCTACTCCTCTGGCCCCTGCATACACACACACACACACCTGGGAGCTCCCCAAGTCCCCTTTCCAGCAGTGTGACCCAAGCATCTAGCATGCGGTGCCTGGAACCTTCCAGGTCCTCAGCTATACACGGCCCTACCTGCTTGTCCCTCCCTTCAATGACAGCCATGGCAGGCAAGTCTCGGAAACACCATCAGATGCACTGAGAATCGTTTCCCTAAAATGCTGAGCTCTGCAGACCGGCCAGGAGGCAGCAGCCTCGTCCCAAGAGAACGCCTCCCGGCTTTGAACGCTCAGCCATTCAAAACACAAACACGCTCACACACAGAGCTCAAGCCAGGGGTGAAATGTCAGCACCACCTTGGACTCAAATCAATCAGCTCGACGCTCGCATGCACTTGCTAAGCCACCTCGTCCCGGGCCTGCCCTTGCCCGTATGGAAGCGCAGGGACTTCATTTCCTGTCCTGGCTAGGATTCCAGCTGAAACAAACAAAGCAAAACAAAAGGGAAAACTCCCCCTGCTTGCGTTAAACGTATCTCCTGATGGTCGAGTCTATCAACTTTGTGGCAAACCTCCTCCACGACACCGCGTAAGATCTGGGCCCGAAAACGCCGGGAACCGGGCCGCTTAGGTATTTCGGAAAGAAGCCGCCCAAGAGTCCTGCTGACCTTGACCTGTTCCTTGGCGCTGGGAAAACTCTGAGTAGGATTTCCCAAGACCTCAAAGGTCCCGGTGGCTTACAGTGAAGAGCACTTCTGCAGGAACAGAAGACTCAGGTTCCAGTTCTGCGTCAGCCACTCCTCAGCTGGATGACCTTGGCCAAGACTCTTCACATCTCTGAGCCTCAGCTTCTGCATCTGTCGCAGTCTGTGTGGGCCACTACAACCAAGTGCCATATACCAGGGGGCTCATAAACGACAAGCATTTGCCTCTCGCTGTTCCGGAGGCTGGGAAGTCCAGTATCAAGGTGTCGGCAGATCTGGGGTTTAGTGAGGGCTAGCTTCCTGGTTCGGTGCCTCCTCACGTGGTAGAAGGGGGAAGAATATTCTCTGCGGCCTCTTTTATGACCTAATCACCCCCAAAGGCCTCCTCTTAACACTATCACATCGGGGAATAGGTTTCAACATACAAATTTGGGAGGGGGTGCCGGAGTGTTGGTGGTATAGTGGTTAGCATAGCTGCCTTCCAAATTTGGGAGGGGAGACACCTACATTGTCTATATCAGCATCTATACCATAGAAAAATAGAACAGCACGACTGAAAGCCCTTTCTAAAGTATGAAGTACCAGGGCACCTGGGTGGCTCAGTTGGTTAAGTGTCCGACTCTTGGTTTCAGCTCAGGTCATGATCTCATGGTTCATGGGTTTGAGCCCCACATCGGGCTCCATGCTGACAGCTCAGAGCTTCGAACCTGCTTCGGATTCTGTGTCTCCCTCTCTGTCTGCCCCTCCTCCACTCACGCTCTGTCTCTCTCTGTCTCAAAAATAAATAAACATTAAAAAACTAAATAAATCAAAATTAATAAAAAATAAAAAAATCAAGTGTAGGGGTGCCTGGGTGGCTCAGTCAGTTAAGTGTCCAACTTTGGCTCAGGTCATGATCTCACAGCTCGTGAGTTGGAGCCCCGCGTCAGGCTCTGTGCTGACAGCTCGGAGCCTGGAGCCTGCTTTGGATTCTGTGTCTCCCTCCGTCTCTGAACCTCCCCTGCTCGTGCTTTGTCTCTCTCTGTCTCAACAATAAATAAACATTAAAAACAAAAAGTGTGAAGTGCCATTTCAAAGGTGAGAAATAATGATGTGATGATATGATGTTGACAAAGGTGATGAAGTCACCTCTGCTTCCGGCCAATTGAGCTAAGTGGAGGGATATCTCCTGGTGGAATGTAGGTTAAGGAACTACTTTTTAAATTAAATCTAGGGGTAAAGCAATGGTACTGTATCCCATGCTTAATGCTGACTCCTTTGATCATGTCCCAGATCATGTCCAGGTGCAGAATCAGTCAACAGCCCTGCCGGAATCCCACCTAAAGGGCAGGCACTATGCCGGCCACCACAAGGAGACACAGATGGTGAAAATACTTTCTGCCCCCACACCCAGAATCTCTCAAGTCTGTCCGCAACAGCGTAATCAGCAACCTTTCCAGGGGCTAATTTGGCAGTATGATTCAAAGCCTTGACCTATGCCCCTCATGTATACCCAACAGTTCTGCACAGGGATTGATCCTAAAGAAATTATTAAAGGTATTGACGCAGATTTAACTGCAAAGATGGTCACAAAGTGTCTGTTCTGTTTCTGGTGGAGGAGCTTGTATCAGACTACCTACAGGTAAAGATTACAGGGTCTCGGGGTGCCTGGGGGGCTCAGTCGGTTGAGCGTCTGACTCGGCTCAGGTCATGATTTCACGGTCCGTGGGGTCGAGACCTGAGTCGGGCTCTGTGCTAATGGCTCAGAGCCTGGAGCCTGCTTCAGATCCTGTGTCTCCCTCTCT